>NC_061529.1:16960000-17282500 GCF_022379125.1 Scophthalmus maximus | reverse complement strand
CATTTAATTCAAGAGGAAGCCACGTTAAAAAAAACCACATCATACAAAATAATGACAACGGTCACATGAAAGTATAAACAACATAAACATGTGTTTACTTTAGTGTATTCAAATTGCTATAATTCATTCATTAATTATATGGTTAATCTGACATTACTTCTTTCTTTCAACAGGAGATAGAAATATAACTATAAATCAACAGTGACTAAATAAGGTGTGTGTCAGAATGTTCAGAATGAGTGATCAGAACGTTTTTTTGAAAGGGGGGGGGGCGTTGTTTGTGTGTGTGTGTGTGTGTGTGTGTGTGTGTGTGTGTGTGGAGGCTCTCTCTCTCTCTCCCTCTCCCTCTCTCTTCAAAGCTCTGTACTTGAAAGTGGGGTCGAGACGACAGTTGTTGTCCTTCGCGCCCGGTGCCACGCGCCGAGCTCCTCTGTCGCCGCCGCCGCCGCCGCCGCCATGCCTCGAGGATTCCTGGTGAAGAGGCTCCGGCGATGCTCGGCGTCCTACCGGCCGCGACACACCGGCAACAGCAGCCGGGCTGCAGCGCCCGGAGGCGACTGGGCCAGCGGCGACAACTGCGAGGCGAGCAGTGCGCCGGCGGCGGAGCGCCACGACGCGTTGAGCATGCTCGCGTCCGGCGCACTGCTCCCGGCGTCCCGCGAGGACTCCGCCGGTGTCGGGGGCGCGTGGAGCCCTCACGTGGAGTCCGCGCTGGAGGCTGAGGCGGACCGCCGCGCGCAGCTCCCGGAGACCGAGGAGCAGGTGAGCGAGGTGGACGTTTTGACCCCTGATGGGGACTTCTCCTGCTTCTTCCCGCCACCTCCTCCTCCTCATCCTCCTCGTCATCCTCCTCCTCCTCCTCCTCCTCCACGCCACCTGTCACCATCGGAGTCCTGCGGCCCCGTTAAACCGCTCGGCACGAGACTGTTGGAGCAGCGCGAGGGAGGCGAGACGCGCGCCTCGCTCCCCGCCAGGTGCCCGACATCGTCGCCGGTGTTGCCGGAGCTGCCGTTCCCGGTGAGTTCAAGTCCAACCTCGGTCCCCGCCTCCGTCGAGAGGCTGCTCGCTCCTCACCACCACCACCACCACCACCACCACCACGCGCCGCCGTACGGCAACGGTGACAAATATGACCCGAGCGGGACTCGCGCGCACTTGTTCCCGCCGCTGACCTTGATGAGCCAGGAGCCGCGCCACGCGGAGAGGAAACGGCCCTTCCTCGAGCCGGAGCAGCGCGCCAACGGCCACCGACACAGCAAGCCGTCCGCGGGCAACCTGGCGAAGAAACCCAAAGTGCACCGCAAACTCAACTTCGAGGACGAGGTCACGACCTCGCCGGTGCTGGGCCTGCGCATCAAGAAGGAGAGTCCCGAGCTGAGGAGACAGCGGGAGAAGTCGTGCGCGGCCGCCGGGAACCAGCCGCTGAGGGAGTTCATCTGCCAGCTGTGCAAGGAGGAGTACTCCGACCCCTTCTCCCTCGCGCAGCACAAGTGCTCCCGCATTGTGCGCGTGGAGTACCGGTGTCCCGAGTGCGACAAAGTCTTCAGCTGTCCCGCCAACTTGGCCTCGCACCGCCGGTGGCACAAGCCCCGTCCGGTAAACGGCCAGGGGGCAGAGGCCCCGACGACCAAGGGCCCGCCGTCGAAAGGGGCGCGCGGGCCCCCGCAGCACGAGCGGCAGCCGGCGGAGACGGAGGGCAAAGAGAACGAGCTGCTGCGCATCAACGCCAACCAGCACCACCGGGCGCTGGACAGCTCCCGCGTCAGGCGCGAGCCGCCCCTGCTGCTGCTCCACGGCCGCTCCCGGGACAGCCCCGACACGGACAGCCTCGCGCCTCCTCACTACGACCCCTCGGCGCATTACCGCCTGCCGGGGGAGGCTCGTCTGGACCTGCAGCGGCAGGTGCGGGCGGCGGACAGCCCGCCGTCCAGCCTCCTCCTGCTCCCCGGCGACCCGGACGAGCGCGCGGAGCCGCCGGAGCTGCCGCACCCGCCGCCGCCGCCGCACTCGCGCCAGCACTCGCCGTTCGTCCAATCGTCGCCGGAGGACGAGGTGCACGAGTGCCGCTACTGCGGGAAGACATTCCGCCGACTGGCGTACCTCAAGAAACACCTGGCGGCGCACGAGGTGACCGCACTGGCGCCTCCGCCCGCGCCCGCGTCCCCGTCCCCGTCCCCGTACGGCCAGGCGCGCGACAGCGGCGGCGGGCAGAGCCAGGTGTTCCTGTGTCACCTGTGCGGCGCGCGCTTCCCGTCGGTGGAGATCAGGGACAAGCACCACCTGTGGCACGCGATGAGGGACGACCTGTTGGCGGGAGCGCTGGGCGGAGGCGTGTTCCGCGCGCACAGGGAGGAGAGCGGCGCCGGGGGATGCGAGCAGCAGCAGCAGCAGCAGCAGCAGCAGCAGCTCTTCACGTGCAAGCACTGTCCGTCCACCTTCTTCAGCTCGCCGGGACTCACGAGGCACATCAACAAGTCTCACCCCACCGAGAGCCGGCAGGTGATGCTGCTGCAGATGACCGTGCGGCCGTAGAGCAGACACTCCCAAGACGCGCAAAGGCGAAAGATGATTCGGAAGAAAAAAGAAGAAGAATGTATAGGTCATCGGTTGACACTGCGAGGGGGAAGCTCACAGAACTTAGGAGCTGTTCTCATTGACCAGTCGTGCATGTCACATGTGGCCCTGTGGTGAACTGCAGCTGTCCATGGTGCTGAAACGAAACACCCCACTGACACTGAAGGAACTGAACCCGTGTCCACGAACACGAGTGGACAAAACAGGATTTGAATTATTGCGAGTCGAAATGTCTTGCATTTCAAGAGAAAAGGGAGCATTTTCATTCAGTGGACAGGTAATATCCAGGATGCTCCGTGATCAATTAAATCAACGAGACACTTGAAAGTGGAGGGACAAGAAAATGTCCTTATTTAAAAAAAAAAGAAAAGAGGCCATGTTGCTTAAAAAATCCTTTAGGGAAATCTCTGAATATATTGAATAATAGTATTGAATGTGCCGCTACAAGGGTGACTGTCAATCATACAAGTAGGACACTGTATCTATATTTCCAAATCTATGCCCACGTAAGAGGATGACCTCTTGCTTCAGCTTCTCTCGCATCTTGTCACATTAAAACAACTCAACCGTCAACATCCGAGCGAACCAGACTGAAAGATGGGACAGAAATGTCGTTTTCATTATGACTACAGAGTATAAAGGAAGAACGTTACATACTGTAAATGCTGAAGCAATGATCGCCACAGCTCCCCCCCCCCAAGACGTTTAAGCTCACGTTCAACATATTCCTGTGGCGAAGAAAATCCGATTACACCGGTGCTCAGGAGCAGAGCAGTGGCTCACATTACTGGCCGGTATAGTGTGTCACACAGAGCCAGACCATAATACCTGTAATCACGTTTTAGAAAGTGACCTTCCTTCACCTGGAATCAATCTCCTTAACTCCATGTGATGTACAGTGAACGGTAAAAGAACTGGTGATAAAAAGAGAAAATAATCCATAATCTGACCATAATTTGCCTTTTTTTTCTTCTTCTTTAGCAAATGTGCCAGTTAACTTCTCAGCTAGAACATATTTTCGTACAAAAATGGAACATTTAATGTTATTTCTGCTAGTTAAAAAAAATAAAATTGTTTAATGTTTATTAATCACTGTTCAAACGCGTTCATGATTCTAAAAATGTAATTGTGATTCTAAGGAGCCTATACAGTACATTACTATTTTGATATGTCGGAAGTTGAGTGTTAAATTTATTCCACGCTATTGTCAATAAATAATGAGCGGTATAACTGTCGTTTCACAATTTGATGCACACACACACACACACACACACACACACACACACACACACACACACACACACAATACATGAGTCGGTCCAGCAGTGAGTGGTAGGAATCGTTTATTGTTAAATTCCATCACTGCACACCCACGCTTCCCCGTGTGTGTGAAACAGACGTCACACATCTACAGACTACAGGTTTGACAGTAACATAGTGCGAGGAGTGTGTATTGTGCGGGCGTGCAGGTGTGTGTGTGTGTGTGTGTGTGTGTGTGTTGTGTGTGTCGTGGTACAGCTGTAACATGGTCAACACAGGCAGTCGATGCTAAAACTGGCGACATGCAGTACGTACAAGTCAGTAGTTACATGCGTCAGCTTCGTCCCCAGACAAACGTCCGGGCGACAGCTGAACGTGACGCGTCCGTCACGTTTCATCAGGCACGGACGTTGCGATCTGTTATTTGTGAAGAGAAAGCTTTGCTGCTTATGATTTATTGGCTGCGCGGACAGGGAGAAGAACGGGAGTCTTGATATTTTTCTCCTCTTCAGACAATGAAGATGTGGGATTTCAGGGCGGCCGATATGATTTCTTGTTCATGCTGGAAAGCTTTGAGTAACTTATATATTTTTTTTCTATACATTTTGGTTGCTGCTAATCAGGTTTTTATTATTTTACCTAAGCGAACATGCATTCATGGGAGTCACACATCCCAGTTCAGCACAGTTGAGTGGGCAGATCTTTTTTTTTTTTTTTGTCAATTCAGGCCAGACACAAGATCCTCAGGACTATTTACGAAGTGTTAAACAGATTTGAAAGTCTGACATGTCCCCATTTTTCTCATGGGACATTGAAGCGGCGTCGCCAGTGTTTTAGTATAAAGAACACAAAGAAGAGGAGAGTAGATAAACTGGGCGCTGCTGAGGCCGGGACATGTTCACGTGAACGGGTTCAGGTTGTTAGCTGGGACAGTTACTGCAGGTGAGCTACTATTGGATCACTCGCCGCGACCAATCAACGGCTAATCTCAACCTCAGCGACATTAACTGTAAAATACATAATTTAAAAGGGACGACTTTTAAATTATTCAATCCTTTTGCCGACCTCAAACATTCACACACAATGTAACACAACAGAAGTTTGACCTCAGTTTACAATGACACATTTTTAAAAGGTAACAGGTTCGAATAAAACAAAAAAAAAAAACAACAAACTTTATACAATCCCTTTCCTCTCTACAGAGACACTATGGCTGAAACAAAAAAAAGAGAAAAGAGAAATTAAACAGCAACAGAAAACACAGCGGTGGATACACTTTAAACTGCAAAACTTATATCCATATTTATCAAATGCCGATCTGTCACATACATGTTTCCTTTATCAGGGATCAGGCTATGGAAGAAAAAAGAAAAGAGAAGAAATTATGGAAAACAAGCCATCATGGTGAATTAACGGTGGAGCGTTCAACCCTCCCTCTTCGTGGAGGGAGTGCGTGAGTCCATTTCTGCTAATTTGAGCACCAGTTGTTTGTTTTAAGTTGGGCTGAACGGATGCAGTTCTTGAACAAGGAAGTTTTAATACATGACAAATATCAACGGTAGTGTTTGAGTTTAACTTCCCCGATTGTGACTAGATGCTGATCCCCGGAAATGGAACAGGGGACGAGTCTAAATACAAGCAATGAAAGAAAGATTCACATCTACGTGAGGATAAGTTGACTGACGCACACACGGTCAGTCAGGGCTGTTGACAGCTCTTTCATTAACCTTGATGTCCGCCAACACACACACACACACACACACACACACACACACACACACACACACACACACACACACACACACACACACACACACACACACACACACACACACACACACACACACACACACACACACACACACACACACACACACACACACACACACACACACACACACACACTCTCCTTCCTCTCTTTGGCCTTGGATCTACAGTATCTCTCTTTTGTAGACTCCTGATTTTCCTCCTTTCCCAATCCCTAAAAATGCCTCCAGCAGAAAAAACACCAACACTGGGCCTAATTGACTCACGTGCGAGAGAAGCACAGACACTCGTGAGACCCAAAACGTCTGTCGCTGGTATTTACCAGGCCTGATACGACCTTTAAATGCCCCGGTATATCTCGATACATACATCACCTTAGTTACAGTGAGTAGTTCATTTTGGAGAAAATAAACAGTAACACAAAGCGGCGTTTAGCGACACGCAAATGTATAAGATCCCACTTAACGCTTATTGTTCCTTGACTCTCCCCAGTCTGGCTGTGGGAACAAAGGTTGGACATATCAACTGTAACCTGTTTGAGCTAAAATGAGATTTCCTTTACATAACCGAAGAACGTAGTGCAGAAACTACTGAAGCACATAGCCGTGTAGTGTCGACCCATTTTTTTTTTTTTCTTTAAGCAGATATGTGGTCTGAGGTTCAACCAGGTTTCGGCAGCTATTTCTCACAGAACAGTAAAGACTATACACAACTGTGCACATAGATAATATATCTACTATTTATATATACACATATTCCACACACACAAAGAAAAGAAAAAGCGGTGGTTCCACGGCAACGGAGGACGGGGTGACTGAAAAATACAGCAACGTTCTCATTCAGATCGCAACACATTTTACAGTCAACAAAAAAAAAAAGAAGGTGAATAAATGCAATGAACGTCAGTGCTTCAAAAGAAACAGGTGTTTGTTCGTTTTTTTTTCCGGAGAACACTTTTCTAGAGTGATCCCTCCATCACGACTCCACGTACAGTAACGTTGTCCGAGTCCCTCGGTTCAGAGAGGGGCTCCGACTCTGAATTCAAACTCGGAAAACATTTTTTTGGGGTGTGAGAGCGTTGCCACGAGATTAATATCTTTTTTTTTTAACTGTTAACAAATGTATGAGTTTCTATTTACATTTCATGAGGAGTGACTAAACAAGCGAGCGCTGCCGTGTCTCTTTGTAGGCCCTAATGATGCGTCGAGAACAAAAATAGACTTTTATCTTGCGGGCTTCATGCAACACATCACAGCCAACTTCTTCTTCTCTTTTTTTAAAATATCAAAAGTCATCTCTCGGCCTGTATAGTACAAATATACAAGTTACCAGTAGCAACGCTCAATGACACAACACCCACAGAGGCTGAGGACTGAGAGTCTGAAGAGACTCTGCTCTTTTTGTTCGGCGGTCAGAAAAATGTGCTCTCCAGAGACGGTCGGGGTGATGTGGCAAACTTTCAACATGGCACCGATTAAGAACCAACGCTGCAGTGTACAGCAGGCAACAGGCTGCAGCGACGGGTTCAACTGGATTCTGTGGGGTTTTCTCTTGTGTGTGTGTGTGTGTGTGTGTGTGTGTGAGAGCAAAGCTGAGGATAAATGCAGCAGCTGTGAGCAATTTTCAAAATAAAGTTACAGTATAGTATAATGCGTGAAATGCCATCACTATTGTGTGTGTTTTTGAGAGTCTCAATGGCAACGTGGTGGAGGCGGGAGAACGAGTCGATGGGTCAACTTCTATTGTCTTTTCTCCCACAGCACTGCCCATCAATTTAACAGTTCATTTTAATTTGTGTCGCTGCTAATTTCTTCAAGTGCAATCCTGGACCAGAATTCCTGTGGAGTAAAACCCTTTTAAGGGTCGAGTCTCATAGGTTGATGTGGAAAAAAAAAAAGGGACCAGTTTTAGTTTTTCCGCTAACTTAAGTGTCAGTTTCCGACTGAGCCGAGTCGCCCCGGCAGAGATCAAGTCTTATTGGCCGACCCGGAGGAACGCCGCAGCTTCATGGACATGCGGCTCTTGCTAGTCCGAGGAGACATGGGGGATGCTGAGTCGCTCCCGGCCTCCCCAAGAGCCGGACTTTCTCCCCGAAGAATCTCTAGGCAGGAGCCTGGGGGGGGGGGGGGGGGCAAGTGAGGAGGATGGGTCCATGGGGAATGGAGGGATAAAGGACAGGAGGGAGGAGTTGAATAACAGGAGAAAAGGATGAAGCGACAAAATAAAAATTACATTACGCCCCATTACGTTCTACTGTGCCAGAAAGCTTAGACTCCAACAGTGAGTGACAAAGACAGACAGACAGACAGACAGACAGACAGACAGACAGACAGACAGACAGACAGACAGACAGACAGACAGACAGACAGTGACTGACAGACAGACAGTGACAGACAGACAGACAGTGACAGACAGACAGACAGTGACAGGCAGTGACAGACAGACAGACAGACAGACAGACAGACAGACAGACAGTGACAGACAGACAGAGAGACAGGCAGGCAGGCAGTGACAGACAGACAGACAGACAGACAGACAGAAAGACAGGCAGTGACAGACAGACAGACAGACAGACAGACAGACAGACAGGCAGGGAGAGACAGGCAGTTAGACAGACTACAAGCTATACGCTCTTATTTTTTGGTTTTCATTCTATATCGGGCTCTTTTCGAGTTCCATAAAAACCACCAGACAACTTTGTGACCTAGAAATATTGTAAACGCTATGAAAATCAAACTCAATGTCGTTAAGTAGAAAAAAATAATCATAATAACACAATGACACATGAGTGACAAAGATCCTGATGAGATTTTTTCCCCGGGAAGCCCCCGAGACCCTGTGTATAATTAAAATCAACGACATAAATAAACCTGACATCAGATGTTGAACACCTTCCTTCTGCTAAATATATCTGCGGCGGAGGCAACACATGCTCGGCAAACATAATGACTTATTAGGACTATTTATATTCAGTTACTATAAATATTAGGACTAAAGATCTACAGTTTCAATCTCTCCGCAGAAGCTCTGAAGAGTCAAATAAAACACTGTTGATACAACAGTGTTACAGAATCAGGAGTATAGTCACGTATGATCCTACATCACATAACTTTTAAAAGCAGCTCATATCTGACTTTAGATCTTCTATGAACAAGATGTTGTTGGCCAGGTGGTTTTCCATCTATGAAAGCATACCATTCACAGCTAGCATGGAGGACCTTCTGCTTGAGCCCCTTCCCCTTCACCCTGAGCAGGTTAAAGCTGTCTACTGGTTTAGGCACCATCAGATACATTACACTATGCTCCTCTGGAGAGAGGAGGAGAGGAAAGGATGGGAACGCAATGGAAAGGAGAGCAAAAGGGGAAAAGACAGGAACAGGAAAGGGGGGAGAGAGGAGGACAGCCAGGAACAAAACAAGATGAGAACAACAGGGAGATACAGGAAAGGAAAAAGGGAAGGAGAGAGATGATGGAGAAAAGAGAAGGTGTCAGAAGGCAGGACAGGATGAAGGAGCAGTTCACGAGAGTGGAGGAAGGATGGTCAGAGATGGAAAAAAAAAAAGAAAACAGAAAGAAATGAATTAGAAAAAAGAATGAGAAGTTGCCACAGATGTTAAGAAAAAAACTTTCGACAGATGGAATGGAAATACAAAAAAAAGACACCGACCAACAAACACACGGAGTGCTTCGCAACATGGACACATTTCTGATGGCACAGGAAACATAAAAAAAATATTATTTTGCTTCATCTCGACTGTAAGTCACTTATTCAAAATGTAACAATACGAACAACAACAAAACGTTCATGTTAGTTCAAAGTTATGTATTGAGACAGTGTGTATATCGATGAGGACTTACATTGCTTACCAATGTGTTAGAGTGAGTGTGTGTGTGTGTGTGTGTGTGTGAGCAGGTGTTACAGTGCTAGATCACCAAAACCAGCGAGAGAGAGACAGAGAAAGAGAGGAGCATACAGAAGGTTAGAAGTTAAGTTTCGACAGAACAAGACAGAGAAATGACTGCGTGAGTCAAGTTGTTAAATAAAAAAAAAAAAGGATTTCCCACTTTCATCATCAATCTGCGTGAAGTTTGGTATGAGATCACGTGTCACACGCACCATCTATATTTCTGTCAGGCGGATGAAGAGTGAAGCATGTCGACATGGCGCATGAGAGAAAGATGGTGTCAAAATCAAGGAGGAATAAAAAAAAAATTACAAGAAAAGCTCGAAGAAGACTTTTGTGGTTGTGACTTGGCGCTCCGCAGCAGGAAGCTGCTGAGAAAAAAACTCCAAAACCAACACACTGTTTAGTACCGCACGGTTGCTAGACAGCAGACAAAGTCAGAGGGTGGATTGGGATTGTCCTTCCTATCTCCTATTCCTTGACCTCAGTGGGAAACGTCATGAGACTAAACATTTGCGAAGACGGACTACGAAAAACACAGCAGCTCCATCAGCATGTTTCAGTGCTTTACCACCGTGTGACATCAGCTGTAAATGATTCACATGCAACGGTAACTTACATGATGACCTGCGTCCCTTCTGGGTCATATTCCTACTCGTCTACTTTTTCGACTTCTACTTCGGATTGAATGGTTGACGTTCGTGCATGGCGCGTCATGTTAATGATCGCTGCCTGAGTGAATTGTGACCGCGCCCAGAGACCCCCTGCTGAACCTCGGGAGTCCGGTACTTCCCGCGGGAGTTGACAGAGACCAGAAACGGAGCTAAAAGAGGAGTGGATGGGTGGACACAAACAAGAGTCCAAGTAAAAGAGGGTCTGTGACTGGCGGTGTTCACTGCCATTAACATCCGTCGTGGGCCAGTTCCGTCAGTCAACAGGACAATTAGGAAAGAGAGTCGGGACAACAAACTTGATGACCTGAGCGGGAAGAGCGCGGCATCAACGTTACACTCTCTTGGTGCTGAAAGCTGCACCGTGGAACGTAGCACACGTTTGAGCTCAACATTCATCATACCAAACTACACTGACAGAGGAGGTGAAAATGACACTTCCTTTTTCAACAGTAAGGAGACGACTGCCACACACACATGCAGGCCTGCTTAAACCGTGGACGACACAGAGAGATAAACACACACAGAGGTGGAAGGTTCGGAGGAGGAGAGCGTAGGTTAGGCTGAAATGTCAGTAGGAACAGCCAATCAGAACAGGGCACGTCAATCATGTGACAAGGCTTACCTTTTAACTATAGGCAAGTGACAAATTACGATCTAAAGGAGGGGGGGACAAAAGGAAGAAGAAAAAAAAAGAGGAAATAAAAAGAAACAACATCAAATAAAAAAAAAGAAAAATGATTGAAAACAAAGTAAAATAAAAAAATGAACAAAATAGATAGAAATTAAAATAAAAACAGAAAGAGAGAAGAATGTTTGATCATTGAGTTGTTAAGGGAGGGGAACCTGTGAGTTAATATATATAGAGAGAAATATAGAGAGATAGAGATATAGATAGACAGTTAGATAGATAGAGGTTTAGACAGATAGATAGATAGATAGATTGAGGTATAGTTAGAGGTATAGATAGATAGATAGATAGATGGATAGATAGATAGAGTTATAGATGGATAGATAGAGGTATAGATGGATAGATAGATAGAGTTATAGATGGATAGATAGAGGTATAGATAGATAGATTGAGGTATAGATAGAGGTATAGATGGATAGATAGAGTTATAGATGATAGATAGAGGTATAGATGGATAGATAGAGTTATAGATGATAGATAGAGGTATAGATGGATAGATAGAGTTATAGATGATAGATAGAGGTATAGATGGATAGAGTTATAGATGGATAGATAGAGGTATAGATAGACAGTTAGATAGATGGATAGATAGATAGTTATAGATGGATAGATAGAGGTATAGATAGATAAGATAATAGGGCTGCAGTCATTTGAGGAGGGTTTATTTCAGAGCACAGGATTATAATCATTATTATTTAAACACTGTCTAAATTTGTACCTTAAGTCTAACATACATACAAAAGTGTGTACATTAATATCTTCATTTAAAACTAAGTAACCAAGTTGATCCTGTGGTCTGAAATGGCATTTGGGGCTGAACAACACACCACCAACCCCCGCACAGAGCTGACGGGAGCTTCTGAATAAAAAAACAAGATAGTAGCAGGTTGTGCCGGGTGTCATTCAGCCTCAAAAGCAAGTTGATTACTCCTGTAAATTATCATTAATGTCATTTTGAACACAACAGCTGGAGAGATTAGGAGAAGTTGGCAAAGGACAACAGTGATCAATTATACATATAGACAAACATAGTCTCTGAATGCGAGGTACCTTTATACCCAGGGGTTTTCCCCTCCCATAGAAAGGATGAGGCGCTTTGTGTCAGTGAGTGTAAAGAGGCATTTACATGTGCAAGCAAAACTTCAACAAAGAATATATGAAGTGTATTTCTCGTACAAGGGAGAGAGAATCTATTGCCCACGTGTAACCCACATTGATATTTGTGCTATGAATTAAGTAATGTTAGTGACGTTACATGCTTCAACCGAACTAACACTATCCGTCTATCCTGGCTTGGTAGTGTTCACACTTAAGGTCCATTTCTGCTGGCTAAAGCATTTTTTAAAATATATATATAAAAAACACTGTTCAAAAAATACAGTGGAGACCTTCCTTTGTTAACTTATACAAACTTATACAAATTAACATTATGCAATAGACTAGTTGAGTCTAGACCAGGACCCGTCCAGTTTGTCATCAACATAACCAAAATTAATTAAAAAAAACATCTTACATTTTAGTTTGTGAAATATGCTCCCTTATTTTCAAACATAATTATATTTGTATTTCTACATCTTTATTCTTCCTATGTTTATAAACTAATCCACATATATTTTGTTTTCAAAAAATGTTATCTTGTAAAATACACAGATTTCTGAATGTGAGTACAATAGGTGTTGCCAGCTTTCTTTAACAATGTTAAATTGTTGAAAACAATGTGATTAAATAAATGTATAAATAATTAAAACAACTTCCAATTTCCTTTAAATCATTTCAAGCCAGACAGCACCTGAACCCTGGGAAAACCCTGATTGAACACAGGCCTGTTTTTTATTTCTTTTGTGCTGGACATGTAAAACCTCTTCATGAAGTTAATGTGTGGCCTTAGATGTGGAAATTAAATTATTGCAAATAACTGCCATGTGAATTGATTGGATTAGAAGAGAGCCAAGTAAACAATTTTAAATCACACCTCACCAGACGCAAAACAGATCAGGATGCATCTGAGAAATTGGGCAGGACACATATTAAGAGTCATACATGAGAATATGAATCCCATGCGTGTGCCTGACATCTGTACGGCTGATCACGTCAGCTAATTCCTCACAGACGCTCTGGAGACGGAAGACGTCCGAGCAGAGCTTTGGATAACTGAGCTCTTCTGCTCTGCATCAGACTGGGAGTTGCCAGTGTTGGTGTGATCTCTCTGTAGTTTGAGTGATGCTGGAGGGCGGTTTGATTTCTAGGAGGCAGATTCCTCCCTACTGGCGTTTAATAAATCAGCAAGTGTCTCCTTACTTGCCTTTCTTCTTTAAATTTCATTAAAAGAAAAAATTATGAATAATGAATCCATGCAAGTGAACCGAACCACTCCTTCATAAGCAGCTTCAAAAAGTTGCTCTAACCGCCCATTCTCCGAACGCCTGCCACCGAGGCTTTGACTGAGTGTGTGCGTTGGGGTGGTAGATATTTCTCAGAGTGAGAGATCAGGTCTCACCTGTGTCCGCTGGCAGGTGAGTGCAGGGAGCAGGGCTGTACACTCGAGCTGCGTAATCCTCAAACGTGGTCGGCTCCTGGTGGTGCTGCACGATGGTTTCTAGGTAGCGAGCTCGCTCTTCATAGCTGGGGTCAACGGTCAAGGTCGAACAAATATATATAAAGACACAATTACCAACAGAATACAAAAAAGAAGATGACAGAAGTGGGTCAAGATGGAGACAATCCTGTCGTTACACAGTTTTTATTTTAAAAAGATGTGGCTGAAGTTATAGTCTGAAAAATATGGTTCTCTCCAATGAATTTCCACTTTAGTTCCTCCAGAAAAATCCTGATAGCAAAACAACAAAAACTAATTTTGCTGACATTTAGTTTGTTGTTGTTTTATTCTTACATGTGAAAGGGGAAGTTGCCAGATCTTACACATGACGGTTTGTGTTTTACGTCTAAAGTAAAGTTGGAGAAATTAAGTAAATGAGAAATTTAACAGAAATACCTTTGTAAAGTATTACAGGGTCTGGATGCTGCTGGCCTTCTTGAGTATAAGATAGACAAAATGACTAGAATACAATGTACCACAAACAGTAACACTGAACAGGATAAAAAAAAATTAAAACTAAAATTATGAAACTGAACACAGGAAATAAAGCTAAAAATAGCACAACAAGACATTATAGAACAGAAAAAGACAATAGAATAGAATAAATTATACCAACACAAAATATGATTTTTTTTTCCAGATAAAAACACTATTTGAAACACACACCAGGTAAGTCCCCGAAGGCCTCGTTTCCCGTGTGAACGTTTCTGACAATGCTGCAGCCAGGAAAAACTAAAATGTGAACCAAAGCCCCTCATCACTCATTAGAGCCTTAAGCGACGGGGTTGAAGAGAGCTACAGGGGTTCAGCAGAGAGCAGAGTAAATGGAAACCAGGACTTCAACTGTCCATCTATTAGAGATAACCTCATTGATGAAATGACATTTACCCTCTCGTCCTACGCCCCACTCATTTGTCCAACCATAATGACAGCCATACGCAGCTATTGTAGTCCTATCACACACACACACACACACACACACACACACACACACACACACACACACACACACACACACACACACACACACACACACACACACACACACACACACACACACACACACACACACACACACACACACACACACACACACACACACACACACAGACACAGACACACAGAGTCCAATCACAGTACTAACATTTGCTCAGTGAGCTCCAATAAGAGGACTTTCAATGAGAGCAGAGTGTTTATGTGTGTGTGTGTGTGTGTGTGTGTGTATGTGTGTGTGTGTGTATGTGTGTGTATGTGTCTATGTTTGATAAGGCTGGTTATGAACAGGCACAATGTGTGTATGTAAGTGCATGTGTCCCTGCTTGAGTGTGTGATGGGATTAGGCCAATGAATCTTCAGAATGAAATCTGTGTGTTTGGACCTCAGTGTGTGTGTGTGTGTGTGTGTGTGTGTGTGTGTGTGTTTGTGTGTGTGTGTGTTGTGAATGGGTCAGCCATCTGTAATCGTGCCCATGGGTCCTCTATTGGGTTAGAGAGCTGGTCTACGGGCCTCAGAAGGAGAGAGATTCAGGTCTAATGGTAACTGATCCAGTTAGAGACAATGATAATAACAACAATATGGCTCCTTTAAAGTGGAGGGACAGACTGCGCTGGTAGAAAAAAGAAGGGGGGAGGGGACACCGGGATAAGTGGAAAAAGCTGGCAAATTAACTAGAGAAGTTCCCATTTTTCTGTATTATTATTTCTATATCTATTAACTTTCTTTTCCCTGAAACCACTTCTTCTTCTTCGCTGCTGCTCCGCAACTGCAGCTGCGCTGTACTACCACTGGCGAGGGCCGTTTTCAAAGCAGCAGAGAAGAAGTGATTTCCAATAGTGTAGCGTTAGCCAGAGCAGAGTGCACAATGTCAGTAATTTGGAAATATTTCACTGGCAATAAGAAAAATGGCCACGTGAAACATATTGTTGTGTGATGTGGATAATGTGAAAGATACAAACTAAAGGTCTTTTATTTTTCAAAACTGTGGTTGCATGTAAAAACATTTTTTTAAAGGAATTGATATTTATTCCTAGATTTAAAGGTTTTGAAGATGCTGATGCACTTTTTCATACTGTTACTGTACTAAAGGCCTTTAATTTTTATAAGCTGTGTGTGGCTGCACTTTAACAGGAAGTAACATTTAGAGGTCATTCCTAGATTGATTTATTTATGCTCTTTTTCAGTTATGACTGTCAAACTAGATTCATATGTATCTGTTTTTCAAAGGGTTTAACCTGAGACAGGCAAAACAACAATGATAGAAATTATCAGCTGTTAATATAAGTTGTAATTTTTTTTTTAATGCACTGGTACCGGATCGTTACTCAGCATCAGCCGATATAAGTCCAGGTATTGGATTGGGGAGGGAAAAATGGAACCGCAAGGTCTCTGGATTTAACCAAACATGGTTGCAAATACAAACTTATCATAGTGACGAAGGCGAGGGAATAAGGGGTGTTGAAGGTGGGAAAGGGGCAAAGATGGAGGACAGCGTTGCAAAGAAAGCGAGATGCTGAGGGAGGAAGAGAACTTGTAAAAAGTTTGGGGGGGGTGAAGAGGGAGAAGGGTGAGTATACCACAGAGAGTCACAGAGGAGGTGAGACGGGGAGGAGGATATTTAAGTAACAACATGACGCGTGTTGTGTGTGAGAGTGTGTCTTCCTCCCGGCGAGAGCTGAGAGAAGAGCAGCAGTCACACACACACACACACACACACACACACACACACACACACACACACACACACACACACACACACACACACACACACACACACACACACACACACACACACACACACACACACACACACACACACACACACACACACACACACACACACACACACACACACACACACACACACACACACACACACACACACACACACAGACAGAGCGTCAGAGTCAGTGTCTCTCACACCGGGTCGCTGTGATTCTCGCCGTTTGCCTTTTCCTGCTTCCCCGCCCCCCTGCGTCGCACTTGTGAACGCAATTGGAGAGATGTACAGAGGCAATGCAATTAGAAACAGAAAGTATTACACACTGCTCCTGACAACACATACAACTATATATATATACACTATTATACTATGTTTTAATAGGGATACAGAATGACACAAAAGACAAGAGTGCACACAGGCGTGTGAAAGGCCTCTGCTTTGTCGTTTCTGGGAAGGTGAAAAGGTTCAAAGGACACCCGTAGGAAAGAAAGAGGTCCAAACTGAGAGAGCCAGAGAGAGAGAATGAGGGGAAATAAATACACAGACCTGGCACCACCGCTGAGATAAATGACAGGAGCCCCACTTTACAGTTTGTCCACTGAGTCTGTCTGCCGCCGTTATCTCTCTCTCTCCCCCGCTTTCTTCCTCTCAGCGAGGGTTTCTGCCTGTGGCCTCGTGTCACTGTGTCACAAGCAGCTCCCCGCTGACAAGTGGCAACACCAGCACCGGGACGGATGGACCCTAACGCAAAACTCCTATTGTGCCCTCCGACCAAACACCGAGCAAAAATTTCCGCGCCATCAGACTCCGAACGCAGGTCAACTTAAGGGCGTGTGCGACGCGAAGATGCGAAAATCTGCGTTGTTCGCTTCACCTGCGATAGTTTGAACTCAAGCAAAACTACTTGCGTTTTGCCAATTAGCGTTGAGATTTCCCCCAACGCCACGACTGTTCACCTCCAAAAGAAATATTCGCGGAATATTACTGAAGTTGCTTTCGTGAGTGAACACAAAAACACCAAACTACTCGCGCAAGTTTGGCAGCAAGATCGTTTGTTTTTTACACGCAGGAGTCACGCGAGCAAATACAATTTTTTTGTCACGCAAATACTGTATTTCGCTCCGGTTGAAATATTTGAACTCGAACGAGAGAAGTGAATGAGTTCAAATATTTCAACGCGAGCAAGTGAAGCGGATGACATCGCGCGGAAAAATTTGCGTTTGGTGTGACTGCACCATAATTCAACATTTTGCTTCATGCTACACCACTAATTACAGGTGCGTGTCCTGTGTATGTTTTTTGTACAGTAATTGGTAATCTTGATTAATAATGGCTACGCATGAAAAATTCCACCTAACTTCAACATCAGCTCATTAAAGCTCGGAAGGAAACTCGATAACAGTGTAAATTGCCCCACCCCCGATGGGGCGCAGCTACATACACCGACGCACGCCGTCTCATAAATAAATCAGCACTTTACTGTATAGAAAAGCGAGATTTTCTACACTTGTAACACTTATAATCATCATTTTGTGTCATCACTGACAGGCGAAGAGCTGTGCAATGGTGAATTTGGAATCTATTAAATGTGACGCATTGCACTGGGAGATAGTAGAACGTAGATGTGTAATGTCTATACAGTATAAAGCATTTATAGTGCATTATATCGATCACAAATTTCACACTGCAACCACATAAGTGAAGTAAAATGGCGGAGCATATAGCGCAACATATTGCAGATAGGTTGGATAGGTTTTGGACACAACCAAAGTCTCTAGAAGAGGTCAAATCATGGAAAACATCTGTGTGTGTGTGTGTCTGTGTGTGTGTGTGTGTGTGTGGTTGTGTTGGGACTTTAACAGCAACGTTATGAGACAATATGGTTCTAATTATGTGGGACATTAGTTTATATTCCTCAGAATACTGACACGTGTCAACACAGTGGCTTGTTTGAATTTTTATCAAAAACATAACGTTCATCCAATCTATCGAGGTCGTCTGATTTCACGCTACACCGGTCAATGCCGTTGCTTTGTGCGTTTCTCTTCCCTAACAGCAATATGTGGCCTCCCTATTTCCCTTTGGACTGTCTCCTGGTTAAATCTCAGGGGTGTGCCGGTGCAGGCGATTTTCGGGCAGCAAAGCACTACTGTGCCATGTTGTACAAGTAGTTTTTTCTTCTATTCTTTCGAAGTTGACTGCTGTGGCTGCTCGCAAAAAAATAACTACACCACCTTTTTTTACGTGACCTTTAGACCTTTCTTTTGACCTGGCTTTAAAAAAAGTATTATTTGACATTTTCTGTTACAATTGGTTTTACATACATTTTTATCTATTTGAGATTTGAATTATTCTCAACTTTGGAAACGCTAGCTCTCTGTTCTGAAGCTTTCGATCATGTTACATTTTTTTTTACGGTTATTATTTGTCTCTGTTCCTGCCTGAGCCATGTTCCACAAATAAAGTTATGATTATTGGTTTTAAAAAACGCAGAAACTAGTGAGAGGTCAAAAGAAAATAGACTGGCATTGTGTCCACACATCTCTGCCTCCATCCAAATGGCAGTCGTCACCATGAAATCTACTGTAATTGAATTTCAGAGGGCTCCTCTTATTAAGTCATTAGCGGCAAAATATCTCTCTTTTGGAGAGAAAGGGAGAGAAAGGGAAAATTATGAGCAGAGAAAGAGGGGAGGAAGGCTGGCGAGAGAGGACAGGGAGAGAGAGGCGCACAGGAGAGAGACAGAGGGGGGAGGATAAAAAGGCTCTTTTGTGATGAGTCAGAAACTCATTTTCTTGTGCGTGGCTGTAAAGAGAGGAGAGTGAAGTGTTTGTGCCTCTCTCTCTCTCTCTCCATTTCTGCTGTACCTTTTTCTCTCCCCCTCTCCCCCGCAGTGCAGTTCATTGTGGCGGTGTTCGACGACCGCGATCGGTCGAGACTGAGGGAGGCCGGAGGAGAGGAGGCAAGAGGAGGGGAAGGGGAGCTTGTTAGCGCATTAGGAGCTGGGCCCACTGCTGGGATGTGTGTGTGTGTGTGTGTGTGTGTGTGTGTGTGTGTAAATGTTAGTATGCACAAGTGTGATTCTGTACATAGAACCGGGTGTGAGTATACAGGGGACACGTATGTGTGAAAGTCGGATGACAGCCTTAGATAGATGTGCGGTAATATAGTTCTACTTGTTAGAATGACCTAGAAGATAATTATGTATGGCTCTAATATACAGTTGAACAAATGATTATTATTTTTCAATTGCTGTTAAGGTTTCAAGGTTGCATTTTCCTGTGCAAGTATTGACTTCAGATGTTCTTTATAATTGCCATGACATGCATCTACAGCGGAGATGCCGTCGGTCTCTACAAGATCTATTCTGCATCAACAGACTGGATGATGAAGAAATCAAATTTGAAGAAATGAATCCTAGAAAGGTTCAAATCAATAACAGTTATCACTGTCTCTCCTGATAGAGCAGCCAGAAAAACGTATGTGGTCGCCTTCTAGCTAAGGATACGGTGCTGTGGACAATGTTGGATTTAGGGCGCCGATGCCGATGCAGACCGATACATGTATGGCTATTTTCAAGAGTACATTTCAAAAATTGGGAAGAAGGATTCCAATTCGGCTCATGCGTTGTGATTGCGTGTATGAACAAAAAAATGGGATATGAGCTTTTTGGAAAGATCGGCCACAACATGCAGTGAAGAAAAACAAGAAAAACCAAAACGCTAATCTCAGAATTTAAAATCCTAACTCTCACTGTCTGGACACAATAATTCAAAAATTACCCGACAATAAATTCTCTGAATGTAAATATAGAATAGTTGAAGGCCCAGTAGGGAAAACACAGCCTCCTACACGAGCCATTGTCACACTGACATGTACGGACATTGCACAAACAGTGAAGAAATGAAGGGCTTCACTGACAGCAGCCACAGTGCCCGTGACGGAGCAGATCAATAGCCTCTGAGTGAGTGTCCTCTCTACTGTTCAAGTGGACCTGCGTGGTGAAGCGGCAGAGAATACAACATCATCTCACATTACTTTCAGTGTCATCCGCCTCGGCTGTCCACAACGTTTAAAATAACGTATGTGAAACTTGGACTAACATTTCTAACCTGCCGGTTGACGTAAGTTTTGACTGTAGTAATTTTACAGCTGTTTAATTTTGTCCGTGGGAATTGCCCCTGGGATGAAAAAACTGACTAGCTGTCATTACCTAAACTACTGTAAGCCAAGCTAAGCTAAAATAAGCTACGCCTTTATTGAAGGCCAATGGAGAAAATCTGTCTATAACCGCAGCCAAAAAAGAGAGTGAATGAGTATAGGTAAAATAAAATAGAATAAAAATCATATTAAATAAAATAGAGCTATGTGAAAATAACACAGAGCACAACTTTACTCAGCTGGATAAGGACAGACTGAAAGAAGTAGAATCCAAACGCTGTTCAGCCGACTCTTGACTCATCAACAAACGAAACCAAGAGACTTGGCCCGTTTCTCTCAGATGCCACGATGGCACAACATAACATAAAATATATGAAAATACAAATATATGAAAACCATTAGATAGCAAAGTTACTCTTAGACTGAAAATAAACTTTTTGCACAGCTTTAAAAAACATTTACAATGCGATTATGATACATCACCCAGCCATGCATCATCAACATCATGATAAACTACACATCGACATCAATTTCCCATAATGCATATCACTTGGAACAAATTTTTTTTTTGCTGGCTTTGTTTTTTTTTTTTTTAATCTTCAAATACAGTGAAAATACTGTCAGTTATATATAGACAATACTGTCATTCATACAAGCCTGGCTGGCATGCGATGCTTTTATATTTATGACAAAACACCAACACGATAAGTGAGTTAAGAGGAGCCAACACTGCTGGGTCCTGCTTTATCTGGACAGTGTTCGCTGACCGCGACTCTGATTTGTCTTAGACGGGGGTTTTTTATGAATCACTTCCTCTGGCCAGACAAAAGAAAGCATCGCACGGCCACTGAACACTAAGGTTACAGTAAAGTGGCACACTACTCGTATTTCAAGTGACAAAAGAGCAGAGGTCGTATGTATAAATGTTTTATTGCAAACACCTACTTTTAAATGGTGGGAAATTGTATTAAAACTGCAACCACACTACTGCCCATTTCCAAGGGCTTGTCTTAGAAGCACACACACACACACACACACACACACAAAACCTATCTGTCCCCTCCACCCAAGGCATTGGAACAGACAACAGAGAGAAGGACATCAGAGGGATAATACAATTGGAAAAGCTTTGCAGCGTGTAATGATAAACCTGAGCGTGTATGCGTGTGTCCATGCCCAAAGGAAAAAAGCTAATGGGTTTATATCTTTCCGTGATAGCAATGATATAGAGGCTTTGTGATTTCATTACGAGTGTGTGTGTGTCCACGTAGGCCAAAGATGGGGGCAGAGATAGGTCGGTCTAATGCACTTCTTATTGTTGGGTCCCGGTGTGCGCGGACATCACACAAACACATACGCACGCTTCCACAATCGCGTTTACCCCAATTCATCTGCTCTTTAACCCAATACAAAAACAAAGGCCGAGGAGAAAAACAGACGTGATACATGAATTGGCCTCTTGTCACCCCACTATTTCACCCTTTGACACGTGTATGTACACACACGTACGCACACACATCCCCCGTCACCACTGGGGAGCCCTAAAGCTGCCAGTGCAATTACAAGCTTTATTTAACAGGGACACACACACAGGAACACGCACCCGCACACACACACACGCACACACACACACTGCAAAGTGCACAAAATCTCACAGGCAGCATGGGTGCTGCTGATCGTCACCGAGGCCACAATAATAATTCTCTGATTAGGAAGATGGATCCTGCTCTTATCTGCAGGCTCTAACAACAGTCAGACAATATTCAAGATATGAATCCTCATAATATGGACACGAGAGGTGACACGATAAAAAGGTTATTCCCGACAACCCAGATGTTTTTTCACAGATGTTAAATTCAGAGCAAAGCTAATCGAACATATATATGGCTCTGTTCACAAAGCGCCTCGAGTAGAAAAATGACCAGTCCTACAGCACACGTCAGGAACGGTGAGATGAAATGGACAATCTATTAATTCAGCAATGGAAAACTACATTTAAAGTATATACATTTTAAGCATAAATGCTAAATATTTAATTTGCTGCTTTTTCTTGTCTCACAATAAACTAAATATTTTCGGTGTTTGAACTATTGGTTGGACATTTATTTCTAGATTGGAAAACTGTTAAGTGAGTGTAGTTGTAGAAATATAATTTATTGATATTTCTATTTGTGTTTGTATGTATACGCCCAGGGTGGGCGGTGACCTTTAAAATAGTGAACCTGCCGTTAGAGGGACAGCGGATACTGTCATTTACCTCGGTCTCCCCCTAGTCTCAGTCTCAGCAGATTAAAAGGATCTGCAGACTTTAAGACAACACACCTTGTGCTGTATTTTGTTCATTTTGTAAAATAAAAATCTCAGTAACGGTGAAGAACGTCTTTTTGGAGTTTTTGGGGAAGCCGTGAGTCTGACACACTGCTTCGCTCTCTCTGTGTGGTGGGACATATACAGGGGGTTATAGGAGAGACCCATCCTAAAGAAGTTTGCCATTACAGTGAGAAAATAATCAATAGATGAATTGATAAAGAAAATAACCATTAGTTGCAGCCCTAGTATATCCTATATCAAATTAATACTCGTGACCAAGAATGGGAATAAATGGTTTGAAGATTTTTTGTTTTGTCAAACTGAAAACACTTGCTGGGATCAAACTATAGTGCATGTCTTTTTTCTAGGATAGCTGCACTATACTTTGAAAAATAAAATGTAGTAATCAAAAAAACGACGACAAAATGTCTGCAGACATTGTTTGATTATTGGCATACAGATTATCTCAAATTGCCAGTTATCAGCCCAATTAAACGACCAACTGATTATTTGGATTACCTGAGAGATCCACAAATACAGAATAACTTTGTAACTGATACTGATTCTACCCTGCTTGGAAAACTGTTCTCTCGTGTCCGTGTGTCGAAGGCAGCTCTCTGTGATCATGACACACACACGGTTTGATGTCTCTGTCATCTGTGACATCGCAGCCTGAATCTTAAACGCCTTGTCAGAAATAAAAAATACCTACATTTGCACAACCTGCCCCAAAGTGTACACGTGCGCACACACACACACACACACACACACACACACACACACACACACACACACACACACACACACACACACACACACACACACACACACACACACACACACACACACACACACACACACACACACACACACACACACACACACACACACACACACACACACACACACACACACGCACGCACGCACACTGCAGATTAGCTTGTTTACCAGTCAGAGGGGGGCCTGCTCCAACATGATGTGATCAAGCCACTGATGGCTACAACTCATGTGCCTGCACAACTCTCTGTGACGAGGTGTGTAAACGCATGCACACACAAAAAAAACCCACACACACTTACAGACATACACACCCTCAGTCATTACAGGAATTATGTATTTCAGAAATTAGCTTGAAAAAAACCCCCAAACCATGGTAGAAGTTCAGAAAGTGACTAATATCTAAAGTAAGTAACCAGTAATTTGCACTGTTCTCTTCGATAATTCAGCTCTCAGACATGTATCTATGAGACACGTCCGTCAGTTGACTACCTGTATGTGTCAGTGTTCACCTAAAACAGACATGGGACTTCACTCAGATACATGAGTGCAGTTTGAGGCCCTCCTCCCGCCAGGGTCCTGGGCTTTGTCGGTGAAAAGAATATGTCTTGTTGACAAATATGTTGTAAATGCAAATATGACAAAACATGTTTAAGCACAGCGGGGTGTGTTTGGTTAGTGTTACTTCTCAGTTAATGTAATTAATGATCTGTAGATGAATAGATAAAGTGTGAATGTTATATTTCAGGAATGATCTTGAATTAAACATGAAAGTCGTATACGTATGTATAATGTCGTTACGTTAGTGTCAATGATTATTGTGCTAATAATGTGTGTGCTTGTCAAACAGACGGCGATCCTGAAAGCATCTCACACACGGTTCTCACAAAGATAGAAGTGCAAGTGTACACACATGCACACACACACTCCCCCCCCAAAGGAGAATTGGAAGAGATTAACCATGACCCCTCCTCCTCACCCTTTTCTTTTCATTTCCTGCAACTACCCAACGGGAAACAATTAACCACAACCCCCCCCTCTGCATATCACACAACACGCAGACCTTTAACCTCATCCTAATCGTATCTCCATGCATCAAATACCGCTCAACGTGAGGTCCTGAAACTGCATTTTTAAAGAGGGGACTACGTGTTTATACACAAACGTAATAGTCAATATGCAGAATTTCCATTCACACTTCAAAAAGTTGCAGTGTACTGTCAATTTCCTCAGTTGTGACCTTCATGTTATTCTAAATAATAACAATAAATAAAACCTCCATGAAAAGCAGCAGTGCAGCGTTCCTCTTTTCGGTCAGCGAAGGTATTCCTTCCATGTCTGACGGAAGTACAGGTGCTCCGGGGAGGTGAAGGATAACATGACCCCATTTCGGCATCGGCAAATTCAAAATGTCTTCAATTTGTAAGGTTCTGCCCTCACCTTTCTACCGCGATGAGGAACACACACACACACACACACACACACACACACACACACACACACACACACACACACACACACACACACACACACACACACACACACACACACACACACACACACACACACACACACACACACACACACACACACACACACACACACACACACACACACACACACACACACACACACACACACAGCAGACTGAAGCCTGACTGGGACAATGGACTCTATTGTGGGAGTTGGCAGCAAGAAGCAAGGCAGGCCGCTAGGCGTTTGGCTGCTCTTGGTGTGTGTGTGTGTGTGTGTGTGTGTGTGTGTGTGTGTGAGTAGGTGTATGTTGCTGTGTGTGTACATGTGGATATGGTGGATAATAGCACTACATGCCCAGAGCTGCCATCATTTTACTGGGAACACAGTGTGAAAGTGAGGTAAAGACAGTGACACACACACACACACACACACACACACACACACACACACACACACACACACACACACACACACACACACACACACACACACACACACACACACACACACACACACACACACACACACACACACACACACACACACACACACACACACACACACACAGCATCGCTATCACACTGCGCCATATGCTGACCCCAGCCTCAGTGCAGCTATCTCTGCCAATCAACTACTAGAGGGGATGTCACACGCGCGCGCACATGCACACACGCAATAGCTCTAATCCTGAGAGTGAAACATATACAAACATACGCATGGAACATAAACACCATGAAATGCACACATGTAAATGGATGGATGATATACATTAGGAAATTCATCCACACACAAACACTTGCTGGCAGAGTGTGTGTGTGTGTGTGTGTGTGTGTGTGTGTGTGTGTGTGTGTGTGGCAGTGTAGCAGCTTAGTATCTCTCCAACATTGTTCCCCAGAACCACAATCACCCAGGAGCAGATGGAGGACAGCCACACTTTGGTTTTCACACACACTCAAACACTACACACCAACTAAACGAACACCCTCACTCAGAACAACACCGATCCTATCAAAGTACAAAATCTGTCTCAATATCAGGTTGTTTCATTAAGAACACGTTTCTGACTTTTTCCTGGGAACTTAAAATTCTTTTACATTCAGTGAGCAACACTGTTTCCTTGATTCAAAATTTGTGTAACATACACATAAAAGATTTGTTCAATTATATGATAATGGGCGGAGAGAAGCGACTTCTGTAAACGACCAAGGCTGCCGCTGATTAACATTTGACTCAAAGTACCAGATATCTTCAAATTTCTCCCACAAAAACGACAACACTCACAGACATTGTGGAATCATCGTCACAGGCATCTCCTCTCTGCTCTGGTCTGTTGACATTGTTCGCGTCGCTCAACAGACGTCACGTGATTCTTTGCTCTCACTGGTTATGGTTCTAACCAATTGCGTCCGGAGACATTTTGGTCTGCGTCCGTTGGTAACGCACTTTTGGAAATGGAAAAATGAACGGAGAGGTCCCAGATTAATACGTATTTGAGTATTAGTCTGGCTACACCAAGTTACAATTTCAAGCTCTCTCTGAAATTGTGTAAACTGATTGGCAACATGAAATGAATACATGTTGCCACTTTGAAGCAACTTCAGGTTTCCTCGTCTGTCTGGATGAATCAGGTCAGAGTAAATCTATCATAAAAATTTGCCCTGCACGAGCCTGTCTCTGGCACTTTTCTGAAGTACCAAGTTGGAAATCACCAACTCCCTCATATGACCTGTAGACAGCATTCGGTTCAGGAAAGTAATAAATCTGACGGCACTTAAGGAGTGGTGACACCAATATATCACTCAGCAGTCTGCTCTTTAAATTCCTGTGAGACCCACTGTGGTGGGCAACAGGAGAAATCCGTCTTATTCTGCATTGACCACAGAGTCTAACCAGGTAGACGAAAAGCATCAGAGGGGCACATGCTCATGCGCTGTATATACTCTTTATATATATATATATATATATAAATTTTAAAAAAGTCACTTCATCATGAAGTCATTTCATGCCATGCGATAACAAATGATTGGTAAATCTAAATGAACTCCAGATCACATCACTAATCTTATTGGTTGCCAAATCTAATGCAATAAAACATTTTAAAACATAAGTCCATCCAAAGGATCATTCATTATTTTTCAATCTATAAATGATAAATTGCTAAATGCATTTTTGGAACTATCCATGATGTCGTATTCTGACTCCATTGGGCCTTCTTCATGACGTCACCGCAGTTTGTCAGATTAATGACCAAGCGGCCCGCCATAGTCCAATTCATCCTGCCACAGTTTCATAATGATATAGAAATGTTTTACACAACATAAAATAATCTGATTTAGTGTTTTGAGCCGTTGCTTGATTTTAAAACTGTGTGCAGTGCTCTTTGCCCCATTGTCGCCCCTGCACACACACGACCACACGCACGCACGCCATGTCACCAGTTTGCAGGCTAAAAAGTTTTAAAACACAGTATGCATTGCATTTTCACTGTGACGTATTTGAATACAGTGAGGGCTATATGCGCGCGGCGGTGGGGGTGGGGGGGTGGGGGGGG
Source organism: Scophthalmus maximus (assembly GCF_022379125.1). NCBI lineage: Eukaryota > Metazoa > Chordata > Actinopteri > Pleuronectiformes > Scophthalmidae > Scophthalmus > Scophthalmus maximus. The sequence continues at coordinate 17,255,042 of NC_061529.1, read as the reverse complement.
TTGGTAGGTGTGCCGAAGAGTCTTGGATTGCTTTTCTTCCTGCAATGAGCCGATATGCGAGATAGAGCTGTGCTCACACACAGCTGCCCCGGCAGCCTGGCACTCGGTGTGTGTGTGTGTGTGGTTTTGGATGGATCTAGTCATGGTGAATGAAAGATCAGAGAGAGAGAGAAAAGAAAGAGAGAGAGAGAGACAGCAGATGGACTGCCTTGAGGGCCAGGAGACGAGAGACAGAGAGAGAGCAAAGCAGACAGACAGAGAGAGAGAGAGAGAGAGAGAGAGAGAGAGAAGAGAAAAATGCCAGTTAAACACTGACACACTTAGCCCTGCCAACCTTCTTTCCATCCCACTCTTCCACTTGATGTTACAATGCAGCACTCCACGACACAGTCAATCAGGCCGACGCTGCACTAAAGAGGCCTTGCGCACAAGGACATGTGCCGTTTGTGCCCTGATCTCTACAAGTGCCCGATCTTATTTCAGAACAAATGGATGGAAGCTTTGCGTATTACACTGATGGACCAAACCATTATGACCACCGCTGCCTAATATGATGTTGGTCTATGGCGCTTATTTTGTTTCAAAATGCGCACAGAACGGTAACCAAATTATCGCGAGCGGGACTGAACCCCCGCTCTCCCCTACTCGCTTGCAACTGCCGAACCCTCCCACAACTCGCTAGCTCGACAAGTTGAGTTTTGAAGCGGGATCAGTGGCTGATGCTCCCCTCGTTTGATTGGTCACTTCCCTCCAGTTCGCAGCCTATGGATCTCCTAACCTCCCTCTTGGGGCAGTGTCATCAGGGATGTGTCAGGGAAATGTCAGAGTTGGAGAAAAGACAGGTGAATTGGTTCATCCACTTCTCTAATGTCCTAACACATGTAAATACAGCATAAAAAACATTAAACAAAAGTTTACAATTACGACAGGAAAATATAGACTCATTGCATAAGATTTTCTTTTTTCTTATTTACTTTGCGTAACTCTCGTGAGTTGAAACAATTTTTAAGGCTTGTTGTTACATCATGATGTCGAGTTTCTCTCGGTTTAGCACAAAGAGGATGAGCAGTAAAGAAGATGAGGGAGTAAGAAAAAATCTGAGCGACTAAATAATGAAAAAAAGGAAATATATTTTTAAAAAGACAGTAAAGCAAAGTCTGAAGGAGAAACAGAGATGGCTCTGAGATAAGGGAGTTAGAGAGACAGAAGAGCAAATACAGGGACAGAATTAAGAGAAGGATGTAGAGAAATGGTGATAAAGGCACAGAGTGACGCAAGACAGGGGCAGAAAAAAGAGCGCACAGCAAGACACAGAGGGATGCTATGGTAGAGTTTCAAGAGGCAAAGGATGGAGGGAGGAAAGGAAAGGAAAGAAAAAAGGCGTCACAGAAGTAGAGGGCAGAGCGGGGAGGGAGAGGTGTGGAGACAGAAGACGAGGGCAGAGAGGTGTGTGTAGCAGAGAGATGGGGAGTCAATAATGACTGATTACTGTAATTCAGCCTGTCAGAGACATCAAATTGCCGCTACCACCAATCAATACACAACAGGACACACGCAGACACACACAAACACCTCCACGACGAGCATACGCGACGCCTGTGTGTCATCGGGCTTGTGCACACGCTCACACACACACACACACACACACACACACGCACGCATATGGACGTGCACACAGCTGTACACACACAAAAAATGTAGCCAAACTCACAAACACAGCAGTAGAGCCGTCTACATGTCAGCACACTCACTCAAGATGGCTGGAGTCGCACCGAAACGCACGCACGCACCCACACACAGGGGGAAACATGTACATGTGCAAGACAGTGCACACGCACACTCAAACACAATGGGGTTGGGAGGTATTGGAGCCCCACACTGAGCATTCTCTCTAACAATCTCTCTGTCTCACTGGGTGGACGTGGCAGAGATAAAAAAAAAAGGCTTCTCCAACCTCCTCCATCCCCCCACTCTTTCCACTTTCTTGGTTAGCATCACCTCCAACACTCATATTGTCATCATTATGGGGGTTGGGGGGTGAAAGGAAAAGGAGGGGAAAAAAGTTGGACACAGGAGGGGAGAAAGAGAAATAAGCGATGAAGGACAAGAGGCCCGATGAGAGTGAGGAGACGGGTGGGGGTGGAGGAGAGACGTTAGGGAGGGATGAGGAACAAGGTGAGGCAGGTCAAAGAGAGCCGAGGAAGAAGGACGGGGAGAATTAAAGAGAGATACGGGGTTGTAATGACCTTCGGGTAGGAAAAAGAAAAACATGGAATGTTTATTATTCTTGTTATTCTAGTACGGTTAGATTGAGAGGATAACCTTTGAAAAAGTGTGGGTTGTAATGAATCAGTGGATTAGACATTTACATCTTTGAGTCGGCAGATGACTTTGACTACTGGACTGGACTTCTGACTGGAATTCATTACGGGTTGTAGGTAGAGACGTTTCTGATACTGATACCAGCATCGGAAATGCCTCCGCTAAAATTCTAGGGTCAGGCATAGGCGAGTATCCAAATCTACCATTCCGATACCACGTCTTTATAGTATATATTAGTTTAACGCAGAACAAACTGCAATTTTCTTTTCCCGGAAATCACTTCTTCTTCGCTGCTCCAAAGCAGCAGCTGCGCTGTCCTGCCACTGGCAAGTGTTCTTACAGCGAAGAAATGATTTCCAATAGTGTAGCGTTAGCCAGAGCTGGAGAAAATGTCAGTGCTTAGTCAATATTTCAAGCTGGAAAGTCCCACAAGTGAAACTGGCCATATACATCATTGTTGTTTTATATTGTGAAAGATAAAGACTAAAGGTCTTTTATTTTTCTAAACTATGGCTGCACGCTAAGTTTTTTTTTTCTTTAGTAGTTCTTATTTATTCCGAGATTTATTTAGTTTTGAAGTTGGTTTCTTTTACACTGTTACTGTACAACTTTAACAGCTATTTAAACTAGATCCAATTCTCTGTGTGTTTCTGTTTTTCACAGGGGTTTAACCTGAGTCAGGCCAAACAACTATGATAGAATCATCACTTCCCGACAGGGTCAGGAGCAAACAGCTGTTAAAATACGTTCGTCAAGTTGTTTGTCTTTTCCAAAATGCACAGGAATCGGACCGGTACTTGGGATCGGCCAAGAGGCAATGTCCCTGTATCTGAAACAGCAGCGGAAAGGGAAAAACGGAATCGGAACATCTCCAGTTGTAGGCTAGCAAGTGTCCAAGGTGTGTCTCCTAGAGTTATTCTCAGGTATCACTTGTTGTTGCGGCCTTCTAAACCTAGACTGGAGAGGCCTTACCAGTTTGCAATGCACAGAAGATTAAGTATTTGTCCCTGGTGGCTATCAATCTTTGTAAACCTCCGTGATATGGTGGAAGTAAATCATTGAGCTTGCCGTGGCTATTACAGACCTTTCACCAAAGCTAAATTACATTCAACTTGCCAAACTACTTGGTGGCATTCTTTTCACGTTACTGCTTTTTATTTACTGCCCGTCTCTTCTTTTCGATTCCTTCCCCGTCCAGCCATGGACGACATGAAGCATGACTCGTGTGCTCTCTCTTACGGTCCCACGTTTTGGTACATTCGGAGGTTATGTTTTTGCCCACGTCTGTCGGCAATATCACACAAAAAAGGTACTGAATTGATAAGCACCAAACTTGGTGGAGGGACGAGGGCATGTACCAGGAAGGAACCCATTCCATTTTGGTGCAGATCTGATTACAGAGGCAGATGGGGATTTAAGAAAAAAAAAAAAATCACTTTCCTTAGCATTGCACAGTCGAGAACTTTTCTGCATTTTAGTCACTTTCTCAGGGAATAATGTTCGGATCTTGACGTAAAATCCAAACAAACCCACCAGACATATTCATGGTGTTGTGATCAATGAGTCTGTACAAATTGAGCAAGATTATCAGACTACTGCATCTTTCCTATTATAAGAGCTTGACATATGCATATAAAGAATGTGTATTTGTGTGTGCATGAGAGACGGCGTCAAAGCCCCCTCATTTAGAAACAGTGTTAGAAAGGAGTCATCGATAAATATTGGCCGCTGGGCTTGTTCCAACTAAACTACCATTGCATCGGATCAAGCAGACAGACTGTATACACACACCTGTCTGTCCATTTCACTTTCTCTTCCACACACACACACACACACACACACACACACACACACACACACACACACACACACACACACACACACACACACACACACACACACACACACACACACACACACACACACACACACACACACACACACACACACACACACACACACACACACACACACACACACACACACACACAGTCAATCCCAACTTTATGTGCATGGCTGTGCACAACAAACACACACATTTGATATACAACACTCCAGAGCCAACTAAATACATCTATATCACACTAGCACTCATATTCTGAAAAGCAAAAAAAACAAAACACTGGACAATGATTTGTTATTCTCAACACATACTCTCTCACACACGAGCAAGGATTTCAACAGCCATCACAACAGCACAGAGGTATTCCAACAACTTAAAGCAGGTGAAGAAAGCCAACAAACAATTTCTTTTTAAAGAGCCAAAAGCATAAGGTTGTTCGTACGACAGAGTTTTAGGGCCACTTCGAGCAAACAAAATAAAAGTGAGAGTTCGAGAATAAAGTTGTATATTTATGTGAAAAAAAAACATAATATTATGAGAATATGTCTTGATTTTACTGGAACATGTTTAATTTTATTTAATACTATATTACAGAAATAAACAGCAACCCAGGAAACAGGCATGAGCCCTGGCAACAGCTATCTCTGATGTCTTGCCTCACTGACAACAGGTACGTTAATGTCATGTTATCCATGTTAAAAGCTTATTAAACGCTTTATTTACGTAATATCTTGACTTTATTCTCGTAAAATTAAGACTTCATTCTCAGAATATAACAATATTATTCTCATAATATTTTGACTTCATTCTTGTAAAATTACGACATCATATTATAACTTTTATTCTTGCAATATTATGCATTTTTCTTCTTTTAATAGTACGAATTTATTCTCTTAATATTATGAATTCATTCTCATAAATTTACGACTATATTCTCAAAGTCTCCGATTTTTTCTCTCTCAATGTGGACAGAATACTCCGTCGTATGTTGGCATGGTGATAGAAACGAAGCGAATAAAAACAAAAGGTGAATTAACGCTCCTGTTACATACCTATGGCTTGTTTGAGTAGGGTTTAACAAAGGATACAAGTTCTGGTACAGAGGGATGAGGGATTTGAGAGCTCGGCTGGCGTTGATGGCTGTGGCTCTGACCATGGTGGGCAAAATCTTCATGTCCACGACGGCACCGTCGAACAGCGGCCCGAAGAACGGCACCTGAAGACAAAAACACCAGTTATGAAACGGCGACTAAACAGAGCAAATCACTCAGTGGTTGATTTATAGTTACTAATGAACCTCCTGCCCGCAGAAACCTCTTAAAGACACAGAAGTCTAGATATTTTTTATGAAACAGAACAAGTAATTCAATGCTTTGCTTGAGGAATCCCACCAAAGACAATAATGTCAGACGTTTTTATTGGATTTATTTGCAGACCAGGTCTCCAAGCCATGCACTTTGTGACTGAATACAGTGCTTTCAGGACGACAACACAGGGAATATCTCATCTAACTAGTTTTTGGATTCATGTTAATTCAATAATTTTGCTTGTAGAATGAATGAAACAGAACAAGGTTATGCCATTAGTGCTGTGGTATCTATGTCGTACAGAAAAAAAGTAGCATTTTATTGTGTTAGGCCTCGTTTGAAATAGAGTTATGATATCAGTGCTGCGGTATTAATGTCTGTGTGTTTTAGACGGATACATAAAACAGAGCAGCAAGACTCAGAGCAAGACTCTCTCTAGGATTGTTAGTCAATCTGGATGCATATCTGCGTAGTCTGGTAGGAAACATAAACTCATGTAACAAAACACTTTACACATGTTTGAAGTTTTATCCCTACCCAACTCATAGACTCTCTAAATGCATACATACATAAAGGCTCTATCATCCATACAATAACTAGAGCTGCATAGATTCAACTATCAATTTATCGCCAGGAAAATTAACTGGCAACAAATTTTTATCAGTCAAAAACGCCACGAAGGATTTCCTTCTTTTCTTTTTTTACACGATAAATGAACTAGTTAAACCATGATACATATTTGGGGTTTAGGCTGTTTGACCTTGAAACATTGAAACTAGTATTTGGACACAAAATCTTGAGAATCAGTACAGTCTGGCTACGCCAAGCTATTCTGACACTTCACAGACTAAACAATGAATTGGTTGAAAGAAATGTAAATAATTTGTAGTAGTGAATAAAAGTGAAAACAATCACGAGTGGAGAGTGCCAAAGTGTGACATGATGCCATCTCCTATGTGATTGTAGAGAAGCATGGAAAATTGTTTAACTGTTAAATTGTTTAATTTAGAAGTGATTGGTTTCAGTGCATTTGCTCCTCTATATACAATACAGTGACCCTAATAACTCCAGCATCTAAAAAAAGACAAAGTCTACAGCAAAGCTATCGGCTGTGTGAGGCTGTACTTGCCTTGAACAAATGAGCTTAATGCCAACATGAGCATGCAAACATTCCAGGTACAGTCAAATGTTTATTGTGTTCCCTGTACCTGCAATGTTGAACGTTATAAATCTAAATATTGGACAAACTTGTAATTTTTATCCGATGATGAAAACAACATTTAACAGATCGCCTAAGTTGGATTCTAATCCAAATGTGCGCCATTCCATGGAAACCCATCCAGTCACTGATACATTTCATGAAGGTCAACCTCATCACAGTTTGTAGAATTCATCGACCGGGTACCACGATGGCTTGTACTGGAATTCATGAAAATTGCTATTGAATAGCTTTAGAGATATGGAAGTCTGCTTGACATGAGGGCCGGCCAACCTACCAACATCCATAGTCATGTCGCTAGCATGGCTAAAAAATTTGTTAGGCCAACGATTCCCACTACAATTACTTTTCCACAAGATGGTACTTAGTGAGTGATTAGCTCAGAGGGGGACTGGATTTTCATCCTGGGTTTTAATGAGGAGTTTAAATGTCTTGCTGTTTCAGAGCCATTTTCCCTCAATAATAAGGATTCCGGGGGAACACCGAAACGTGCGTGGATGCTGAACAATCACACAAAATATTGACAACCGGCAGTTGGACGCCAGTATCAAAACGCTGCACACACTCGTTCTCGTTACCTCCGGCTTTTTGAGTATATGGATGGAGTACATGTGGTTCTTCATGGGGTAAATGATGATCAGCACGTCTCCAAACTCGGTGGGGATGATTCCTCGACGGTAGTCTCTGGAATGCTCCGACCACACGATGTGGACCTCGTCATTACCCAGGTGTCTCAGCTGGAGGTGTAGAGTCAAAACATAAATAAATATCTCACAATTGTCTTTGTACAGCATAAACAACTCAAAATGAGTCAATACCAAATGTAGGCTGTATCTATCATAAACCCAAGGCTGTTGATTTTGTGCATGTGCGTGATGTAGGTGGCCCTGGCGTGTGATGGAGTGAGTGTGAGAAGATGGAGAGTGGTCATGAAGACAGAGTGAAGCTCTGGGAAAGATGGAGTAGGGGCTGGAAGACAGATGGGATCAACTATGACGCAGCGTGATGGTTTGTGTGTGTGTGTGTGTGTGTGTGTGTGTGTGTTTGTTTCACATTCGCTCAGTGAACTACAGTCAGGGCTGTTGACAGCTCTGTCATTAACCTTGATGTCTGCTGAAAAACACACACACACACACACACACACACACACACACACACACACACACACACACACACACACACACACACACACACACACACACACACACACACACACACACACACACACACACACACACACACACACACACCTCTACTTGTCTAGTTTGTCACACGCTGTCAGACAACTGCCGCTCTTGGCCTTGGCCCTGAGAGATTTCATTTTTAATGTGTCTTAAACTGAAGCACTTGTGTACTATGTCCTCTGTCGAGGTTGTTAAAGCATGCAAAACTCATCTGCATTGTGTTAGGATGTTTTAGATTGTGCAAACGGACAGTTTGTGAAAATGTGATTGTGTTTGAACACACACGCATCTCTCACAAACTATAAGCCTGACGATGAATTAATTAGCGAAATGTGGACATCTGGAGAACTTGTTACCTTATTCATCGTGTTTGGAAGTGACTTTGCCCACTTGCCACAACGACAAGACACGAATATAGTTGACTGCCCCGAGTTACGGGACTAATTAATCTTGATGTATTAATCAGTGTTTGGAAAATACGTGAGGAAAAGAGACGTGTTCATCAAGTTGTACTTAGAATAAATCTTTCAGAAGCACTTTCCTCTGACGGTGCAATTCAAAGTGTCAGCAAGGTGCACAACTCACAACAATGAGAACTGAAGGGCCCTGCCACTACTGCATTTGGAGAGAGAGAATTATGAGCAATATTTTGGGGCGTCAGAACAACTCGATGACAGTCTGAAAAGGCAAAGTGGTGTCTGACTGTCTGATGTGCTTCTCTGAGCTGCGTCACCATTTCATATGTAGCTTTTATCCTTTTTTTTTTTTTTAGAGTAGATGTGTTATGAGAGGAACCAGGAAACATTGCAAAGAGTGAGAGCTGGACAAATGCCCTGCAATGGACTAAATTCACAATGCAGTGTGTGTTGTTGCATGTGTGTGTGGCAGGAGAATGGAAGATAAATGTCTGCCAGTATGAACATGTGTACACTTGTCAGTTTAACCTCTTTGTGGACACATTTGTCAAACTGCGAGTGTGTGTGTGTGTGTGTGTTTGGAAGCCTGTTTGTGTGTGCTTCTGTGTCCAACGGAAGCACAAATCTACAGTTGTGGGGTTATTTGCGCAGACTGATGTGAATGACGCCTTTGGTGGGTGCGTGTTTGTGTCAAGTTAAACAGGTTTATAGTGTGTGTGTGTGTGTGCGCGCGCGTGCGTATGAGAGTATGCCTATTTGATGGGGCCATCAGCTGATCAGGGAGACGGATGGTGTCAGACCAGGCGCTGATAATCCAATCATGAGCCTGCAGCAACGTGATAGGCCGAGAAGCAGGAAGTATGATCTGATTAAAGGGACATTATGGCCATGTGCAGAGTGCCCAGCGCCTGGGGGTTGACAGGTGTGCACACACACACACTCACACAAAACCTGCCTGCCTAGACGCTGATACAAGCGCCACACCATGCACAAACACAGATGTGATTGCTACTAAGAATTATTGGAAACATTGGTGTGCTGCAGAAACATTGACAACAACAGACTGGTGTGTGCGTGTGTGTGTGTACATATCACCCAATGCTCATTTGCAATGTCACTCTCTGGCAGAGCAGAAAGTGGGAAAGAGAAAAAGGGTAGGACGGGGAGAAGAGGAGTAGAGATGCCTTTTCTCCTCATCTCATTGACATATTATTATTTTATTAATCTGATTTTAGCAAGAAAAAGGGGTCCTTATTTATTCCAGAAACACAGACAGGTCACAGTATTTGAATGTTCATCAGGAGATTAGCGGCCATTCCAATAACACTGCTAACTCGTATTCTTCCATTAACACCACTAAATGACAAAACACCAGTCAGGCATGTGTTTTTGTGTGTGTGTGTGTGTGTGTGTGTGTGTGTGCGTTACCTTCTTTGTGAGGTTGTGGTCCTGGTCGTGGGGCATGCGGGTGGAGACGTGGTAGACGACCTCAGTAGTGGAAGTGGCGTAGTAAGGTGTGGTCTGGCCTGTACTGCGATTCCTCTGGAGACCTCCCATGAAGCCACAGTGAGTGGTGAGGTCCACCTTGATGTGCAAAACACACACAGACACACACATTACAAATAGTCACTTCCTTTTAATCCTTTTATTGTCTTCAAGCTTAGAATGAAAACAAAAACAAATGAGACTTGCTTCAGCCTCTGCTGGACTCTTTCACCAGCAAATCAAGATTAAATGTTGACACAAATTTTTTTTAAATGACTGCTGAAACCGCAAATTTTTTTTTTAGAGGTACATTTTGCGTTGCAAACAGCAACAAGTATGTTCATGTGACCTTTTTTTCTCAGTTTTTATATGCACAAATCACAAAAAAAAATAATTGGCGCACACTGCATTTCAAAATCGTTCTGTATGTCAGTGTTTCATCATCGCAGGTGACTGAAACATCAGGACAGACGGTACAGGTTTATAGTTACCACTTGACCAACAATGTAGGTTTTTTTAGCACTACAATATAATCTACTAATATCATCATTAATAAGTTAATTTGAATAAAAGTGTTATTACCTCCCAGCCCAGTCCAGAGACAAAGTCCTCATAAGCCTGGCTGCCTGTTGTGTTGGTGAGGATGGAGTGTTTGTCTTCTTGGCCTTCGGCCACGTAAAACACTGCTATTTTATGGGTCTCGCGGCTGGAAGAGAATTTTAGAAAAGGGAAACAGCATGGAAACTGGTGGACAAGGAATTGTAAAGGTGGTCACATTTATTATGTTTTTTTTCTTTCTTTACCAAGGTTTTATCCAAGTAATCCCCACTTAACCTCAGTGGTATAATGACTTCACAATGGAATGATATGCCATTAAAGGGGCAGTAACTGATTCTAAAGCTAAACATGTTTTGTAAAAATCAGCGAATATTTCCTGACGGCCCACTAGCTGTCGGTCCTAGACTTCACTCGTTGACACCTTAAAGGGATAGTTTAGTACAGTTCATACAACCCCACTTCAACATCACTGAACTCTCCCGTTAAAGCTACAGTGTGTAATATTTAGAATAACTTATTCACAGAAATTGTGTTCATATATGTATAATCACCCGCAACAAAGAACCGATGAGTTACATATAGTTACAGTAGGTGGACCCGACCTTCGTGTAAGTAGCCATGTTTGCTACGTCGTAGCACAAAACGGTCCAGACTATGTCGCAGTTGCGCTGAGTGTCCCTGACGGGTGCTTAGTTGGTTGCGGGCTGCAACTTTACCACCAGATGACGCCAGGAAAGTACAAAAATGACACACTGTGGCCTTAAGACACCTGCTAGCGGTTGCCACTACAGCTCCGCGGTTTTGGCCTAGTGGTTTGTTTGTCGGTCTCCAGTACCAGAGGCCCCGGGTATGCAGCCCAGCCAGAGCAAGAAAATCACAACAACAACAACAACAACAAGATCCAAAGTCGCTTATTGGCCCTTTAATGTCTTGCAGACAGTAGATTATAAACCATTAGGAAAAACCTGTCCATAACAGTGGGAATCAGGTGTTTTTCTTTCCTCTAATTCTTCCCTTCTATGCATCATTAACAGCTGATAATAATGCCTCGTACTGTCTTGCTCTTAAACCATTTGTAAGGTGTCAAAGGTCGTAGTCCTAAACATCAAAATTGGAGCAGGCGAGCGCCCGCTTAACAAGCCATTACACAAATACATTTCCACACAAATCGGATTTGTCAATGGGTCAAGAGCCTTGATGTTATCTTACCATTGCCGTGAGTCCAGGTTCTTCAGCTCTCTCAGTAACTTCTCATTCTTCCTCAGCAGATGGAAGTTGCTCCTGCAAGACAAAGACAGACGCACAGGTTAGGAATCATTATCCGGAATTATGGTTAAAACCTTCCTCTCCACCGTTATCTGACTACCGCCCTTGTCTCTTCTAATTAGCTTGTTGCCTGATTTAATCACCATTTGCAAGAACGAAAAAAAAAGACCAATCCCACAACAGCTAATAAGGCGTTAAGTGGGGCTGGCTGCACGTCTAGTGGGAAATTAGCTGTTGAATCTTATTTTCAACAATTGCTACGACAGTTTGGGCAATCACTGCATGAAGAAGGCGTGAATGTGGGATGGTCATTTTCTGAAATTTGCACTTCCAATGACGGAAAGGTATTGGGGGAGAGAGCTTCGGACACTTTTTGGCAAATTCAATACACAAGTCTTTTTCCAACTTGGGCTTAAACTGTCCCCAGATTACTTTGCTTAGTAATAATAATACAAAGATATTATGTTGTCCACAGCTACGGTCATCAACACTTATGGGGTCCAAATAGAAAAAAGATAATACAAGATAATAATGAAGTCAAAAGCCTTTCATACAGATCATCTAGTCCAGGGAAGTTTAAAATGTCCCAGGGACCGACCACCAACCTCAGCAGCGCTGATAAAGAAACGACTCGAACAGCGATGTTCGGAGTGGACGGATAATGACATATTATTCTTGTCACTCTTAGATAGAGGGAAAAGTAGAAGGAGCAGGAGATAAAGAGATGGAGAGGGGGAGAGAGAGAGCAATTTTCCCTTTATTAAACTGATACTTGGTAATGGCCTCATTCTCGGCTCTAAAAGACTCCATTTACATCCTACATTATAGGGGAGAAGCATAAAAAGGACACACACACACACACACACACACACACACACACACACACACACACACACACACACACACACACACACACACACACACACAGGTGACTGTCAGTATCTCAGTGCCTGTCTGTAATGTCCCATACGAATACCTGGAGAGACATAAGAGGGACAAAAACAGATGATTAAACAATCACTACCCTCTTTTTTTCCCTGTGTTTTAGCCTCTTTTTTTTTGCAATTTATTCCCTTTCTACACATAACGGGCGCCTTAGTCATCCTGTTTTCTGATTTGCTGCCATCCATCATTCTCTCCTTCAACTACTGCCTTTATTCTGACTACAAAATGGGTTGAGTTTGATCAATAGCGTACTATACTCATTATCACCCGCGCGCGCAAACTCACACGCACACGCACACGCACACACACACACACACACACACACACACACACACACACACACACACACACACACACACACACACACACACACACACACACACACACACACACGCGCGCACGCACGTGTTAAAAACTCTATTGTGTGGGCTGAATGCAGACGGTGCAATTCCCTGGATAAAGCATAAGGAGCGGTGAGTGTCCATTAGCTGGCCAGACACATTTAAAGTGTTACCTTGACATGGTGTATTTTAACCCAGAGTCATTGAGAAGACGAAATGGTGTGCCACGTGAATAAAAAAAGCGCGGTGTCTTAATTAGCTTAAAAACACAGTTGTTGAGTTCCTGTCTCATTTGCATTCGACAAGCATTTGATTTGTTCAAGAGGAGACAAAAAAAATGAATAAAGGGCTTCCCACACACGTCCTACAGCTGTAGGACATTAAACACAGTAGCCTCTTTATAGAAAAATACATTCATTCACCCTCAGGCTAAAAAAATGGTTTTCAGTTCTATTAATTTTATTCCTCCCCATGTATTCTAATAAAGGTTAAAGCAAAAAAAAATCCTAAATAAGATTGTCCTCACAGAGATAAAAAACTAATATCAGGTTTTCCAGGAACCTTTGGGGCCCATGCCAGCTCACGTGCAGGTTGTCATTAAAGAAAAGTGGGTCACACCAAACACTAAGATATTCTAAAATCATATCATATTATTGTCTGTAATTAAAACATTGGTATTACATTCAAATCAAATGAAAACAAAATTAAATGATCTCATAAATAGTGGTCTCAGACGTTTGGATCCCGCTGTGTCTTGTTATTGATTTGAATTTGTCTCCGCGTGTGTCTCTCACCTCTTCTCCCAGGAGTTGAGTCCCAGTATGTTGATCAGTAGTCTGCAGTAGTAGAAGGCCGACTGTGGCGTCTGGGTCTCTGGTTCAGTCTGCTGCACGGCCCTCATGTTCAAATCCTCACCTCTCTGAAACATGCAACATTTCACTTTTATACAAAGAAGTTGTTCAAATTTTTTTAAATGGAATATTAACATGAAAATGTAATTTAATGTTTAGTAGAAATTCCAAAGAATAAGAACCTCAGCCGAGATGAAACGTCTGTGTGATTCTTTCACATTAAATATTCTAACAGGTAAACAGGAAGCAGAAATATAACCACGTCGAGACGTTTGTCTGAGTTTGCCTATAAAACATTTTTCAGCCAACAACAAACTGATAAACATATTAGAGTTATAGATTCCTTATTTAAAGCATTACAACTTTTACACAGCGCAGCAGATATTTTGACTCGTCATTGTAGGAAGAGAAGTTGTTGATAATAACACTGAAGATGACTTGTTTCATTCTATTGTCCCAGTCAATTAGAACAGGGCAACAGTGAGCAACAATTCTGCATAATACCAGGACCCTGAAACATCATTAATGTTATATACACATGCTTTTTCTACTGTTACATGGCAAAATGTCTTTTTTGGGAAAAACAACTATGCAAATGGAATAAATCCTCATGTAAGATGAGATTTATTTTGAAAGATTTATCTTTGGTGTTTCTCTATTTATCTTTATAAAGGAATTGAGATGGTTTAATTATCTATATTCATATATGTAAATGGTGTTATGTTCTTTTATTTAGATTGGGAACTATTTCATATGTTGCACCTTGCCTGTGACATTATTGTTAAGATACGCGGAGTGATATGTCAGGTAGCGTGGTAGAGTGTTGAGAAGTCCTGCGTTCTCTGGAGGGTCATTAAAGGTACCCGAGTAACAAGAAGAAGCTCTCCCCATGTTTTCTCACACACACAGCCCGAAACCGACATTCAGAGTCTCCCACTTAGAGTGGGAGAATAATTACTCTTACACTAACCATTACTTTTGCAATTTGTTAATAAAAAAAGTAAGCTCAAGAAAAAACAGCCAGTGATCGTTGTTTTACCTCCTGAAAGCAAAAGTTACTGCTTTTAGCGCAACTATATACTTCCTAGTTCTACAAAACCATAGTTGTGTATCTAATACATTCCGACAATTAGAAATTGAAAAAAAAATGGTGCAATTCATTCAATTCAAATAAATATGGACGCACAAATAAAAAAATATCTAGAATGGAGCACTTGAAGATGTATTTGCCTGTTTAATCACTTTTTTTTGTTGTCTCTTGATTTTTGGGTAATATCTTCATGGTTAAATGCACTTATTGTAAGTTGCTTTAGACAAAAGCGTCTGCTAAATGAAAAATGAATGAAAATGAACACTACACACGTGAAGGACGAACTCTCTCTCAGCGGCACACTGCTTCAGGATGGCATTGATCACATCGTTCTCCTGCTTCTCTGAAACACACGCTGGAGGAGGGGCGGGGATGTTGAGCGGCATGCCTGTGGGGACCGATCAGGAGACAAACACTTATGTAAAATATCTTTATTATTTAACTTTATTCTGTGTTGTAGTATGTGTGTGTGTGTGTGTGTGTGTGTGTGTGTGTGTGTGTGTGTGTGTGTGTGTGTGTGTGTGTGTGTGTGTGTACCTGCTCTCTGTAGACACTCAGGACTTGAGTACCCCAGATACTGCAGCATTTCATCCAGCGCGTCATCACCTTCACTCAGTGAATCCCACGCTGGGACCGCCTCCCGACACACACGTTTAGCCAATGGCGGAGCCAGAATCTGTTCCAAGCATAAGTCCCCAGGATCCTCCTCCCTGTCCATTCTATGTTCCTCCTCCTCCTCCTCTTCTTCCTCCTGCTCCTCATCCTCCTTCTCCTCTTCACCTACTTGCCTCTCATCTCGGTCCTCCTCCCCCTCCGCCCAAGGCTCTTGCCGCTCACCTTCCATCCCTCGTCCTCCCTCTTCTGCCTCCCTCTCCTCTTGCCCCTCCTCTTGGCTGTCTTCTCTCTTTAGCTCCATCTTTTTCGGTGGACCTCCCGGCGAGGCGCGTAAATGAAGATTTGCACTGTGCGGCGACTGCGTGTGTGTTGAAAGTGTGTGCACCGGGCTGGTTGGGGAACCCGGTGGAGGCCCGTAGAGGACGGCAGAGTCCCAAGAGTGTTTTCCAGCAACATCTCGGATGATGACACGAACGCAGGCAGGAGCAGAAGACAGACCAGCCGTCATTCCTCCCCCAGGTACACCAGACTCTGAGCGGATCTGGGAAATAGAGGAAGACGGGACAGCGGTTACACACTAAAGTCTCCGGCTTTTTAAGAAATCACCCCGACACCGAGCTGCAACACCTTAAACAGAACTCAAATCTCAACTGTCTTGCAAATCTTCTAAAAAAAGTTTCTCCTTTGTAACTGGTAGAACTTTAATCAATATGTGATTATCATTTTGAACTTCTCAAGGATAGAAAAAAAATCTTAATCTGTGTTTTGTGTTAAATTAATCTAATATACTCAAACTCAACGTTATATTGTGTTACAAAGCATCAGAAGCAACCTGTGCTATACTTAATGAACAACATGCTTACAGATTGAATAGGTCATGTTGATGGAAAGAAAGTAGACGCTATTTCAATAGCACCTTTACCTTAGAAAATACCTAAGTAAGCACGTTTTAACTACTACCACTACTAATATAGCCTAGTGCTCCTAGGCCACGGTAGGTGGTTGCTGACCCTCTGGCATGCCCCCCGGGAAGAAAATGTTGTACATTTTAAAGTTAAATCCATCAATCTGGTGAACTTTGACAGCAATTTAGGAGGCTAGATCTGAAAGAACTTTGTGCGATTGTTAACATTTTTTTGCTGCAGTTAAGAATTTAATCATAAACACATTGTTTGTATGGATATGAATGATGATCACCACCATTAATATACATCAGAAAAAGAAAATTTAAAATAAAATGTATTTTTAAAAAACATAGATCCGGTGTTTGACTCGGACCAGCAGAAGTATAGTATACTTCTGCTATACTTTTATTTTCACTAAATGCTTCGACAGTTGCAAAACATTTGTTGCAACCAGACTTTGGATCGGTTCACTATCTGAGCGCCTATGCTGCTGACAGACGAGCAGTGAGAGTTGGCCACACCAACTGCACTGGATATACTCCGACACAGACAGAGACGCTCTGATCTCTCCTCAGTATGCTGCTACTCTCTCCATTAAATTTTTCCAAAAAATTTTGTTTTTAATCTGTTGGCTGTAATGAATGCACGCACAGTTTTCTGTACCAACACTGTTTTGTATTAGCGTCATTAGCGTATCCGCGTTCTCCAGAGCTTTGCAGAAACTTCCCCCTCGATCTGATATCATATGCCAAATTAAGATCATAATTGTACATTCTGCACCACAAATAATAGTAATACCTGGGTCATCTGGTGCCTTTAAGGTTTGAGTTCAGTCAGCATCAGTCCAGCTTTATTTACAAATGAACGTTATTTAATCCGAGGTTACCTGAAGCACGGACAGCAAAGTGGACCCGTTGAGAACCAGAAACTGCAGGTTTGGGGAATGGAAAAGTTCTGGTCCGAGATCAGCGCTCTCACAGAACGGGTTGTCTTGGTTTTCGCACACCTGCAATACATGGGCCACAGTGTTGCTCACACAGACACATGAAACATAATAGAACCAATTTCATGTTGGGGGGGGAAGGGGGTGACAGTATATTACACTGGTGCCTTTATTACACCAAACACACACACATGCACAGGAAGTAAGTACCTGACTGGACAGAGTAGCCGGCCCTCCTGACATGGGGTAATGTCCAAGGTGGTTGACAAGGTGGGTGATAACTGTTCTGGCTGCGATGGAAACCAGGCCCTGCTGAATACGGCTACGAACTGCAGAGAGAGCAGGGAGAGCACCGACAGAGGACATGAAGTAATACGTGGATAAAGTCATGAAAAATACCTTTCGGGTACTAATTACTAAAAGTTTCCAGTCTATTTCTATCTTTCTGTTTTTTGGGGGTAAAAGTATTTTTGCTAAAAGTCTGTAACTGTTACGATCACTTGATGGTTCACCTTCGCGTTGCAGCAAAACTTCAGGAATTACCCTCAAACGCTAAGTAAACATACAAACACACATGCAGCTTGTACATAGTTTGCCGCACGCTGAGAAGAATCCAATGCCATCACAAACTGAGCTGCCAACAGATCCTGGCTAATCAACATCATTACACACACACTGTGACACAAACACACACTAACACACACACACACAAACACACACACACTCTTCACAAGCGCTCCTTATCGACAAGGCTCTACAGATATGTATTGACCAGACACTTCCAGTGACTCCCTAAACCTCAGGGGAGCTCAGGAGCAGGAAGAGTAAAGGAAAGGAAAGATAGGAAAGAAAAAAGGAAAGACACATGAACATTAAAGAAATGGGAATGAACAACACACAGCGTAACAGAATATCAGCAGACAATAATGAGAAGAGAAGGAGAAGAGAAGAGGGAGAAGAGTAGAGAAGAGGAAGAAGAAGAAGAAAAAGAAGAAAAAGAAGAAGAGGCATGGTCTATCAGGGTGCTCCAGTCATTAGACTCGTCACTGTGTCCTGGTCGACCACAGCAGGGGACAATACTCACTCTCACACGGATGCAGACTTGTGCGCTCGCATACATACACACCTACCGTCTTCCATCTTTACAGATTGCCAGTGGTTTAGTTTGGTGGACAACTCTGGGTCACTTTGTCCCTAAATTGTGTGTCTGCCCTAGTGTGTGTGTTATAGTGCAACACTTCAAATAAAAGCTGTGAGTATATATATATATATATATATATATATATATATATATATATATATATATATATAAAACACAATATCAAATTAAAGTAAATCATATGACAAATTTACACGCTTGGTAGTTTGCCCCCTTCCTGATTTCTTATTTTTTTGCATGTTTGTCACACCTAAATGTTTCAGATCATCAAACACATTTAAATATAAGACAAAGATAACACAAGTAAACACAAAATGCAGTTTTTAAATGAAGGTTTTATTATTAAGGGGAAAAAAATCCAAACCTACATAGCCCTTTGTGAAAAACGTGATTGCCCCCTAAACCTGATAACTGGTTGGGCCACCCTTAGCAGCAACAACTGCAATCAAGTGTTTGCAATAACTTGCAATGAGTCTTTTACAGCGCTGTGGAGGAATTTTGGCCCACTCATCTTTGCAGAATTGTTGTAATTCAGCCACATTGGAGGGTTTTCGAGCATGAACCGCCTTTTTAAGGTCATGCCACAGCATCTCAATAGGATTCAGGTCAGGACTTTGACTAGGCCACTCCAAAGTCTTCATTTTGTTTTTCTTCAGCCATTCACAGGTGGACTTGCTGGTGTGTTTTGGATCATTGTCCTGCTGCAGAACCCAAGTCCGCTTCAGCTTGAGGTTGAGAACAGATGGAACATTCTCCTTCAGGATTTTTTGGTAGACAGCAGAATTCATGGTTCCATTTATCACAGCAAGTCTTCCAGGTCCTGAAGCAGCAAAACAGGCCCAGACCATCACACTATCACCACCATATTTTACTGTTGGTATGATGTTCTTTTTCTGAAATGCAGTGTTACTTTTACGCCAGATGTAATGGGACACACATTCCAAATAGTTCAACTTTTGTCTCGTCAGTCCACAGAGTATTTTCCCAAAAGTCTTGGGGATCATCAAGATGTTTTCTGGCAAAAATGAGACGAGCTTTAATATTCATTTGCTCAGCAGTGGTCTTCGTCTTGGAACTCTGCCATGCAGGCCATTTTTGCCCAGTCTCTTTCATATGGTTTAGTCATGAACACTGACCTTCACTGAGGCAAGTGAGGCCTGCAGTTCTTTGGATGTTGTTGTGGGGTCTTTTGTGACCTCTTGGATGAGTCGTCGCTGCACTCTTGGGGTA
Source organism: Scophthalmus maximus (assembly GCF_022379125.1). Taxonomy (NCBI): domain Eukaryota; kingdom Metazoa; phylum Chordata; class Actinopteri; order Pleuronectiformes; family Scophthalmidae; genus Scophthalmus; species Scophthalmus maximus. The sequence continues at coordinate 17,235,363 of NC_061529.1, read as the reverse complement.
ATTTTGGTCGGCCGGCCACTCCTGGGAAGGTTCACCACTGTTGCATATTTCGCCATTTGTGGATAATGGCTCTCACTGCAGTTCGCTGGAGTCCCAAAGCTTTAGAAATGGCTTTATAACCTTTTCCAGACTAGGTGTGGCTAGAGAAATTGAACTCAGGTGTGATAAACCACAGTTAAGTTATGTTTTAACAGGGGGGGGCAACACTTTTTCCACACAGGGCCATGAAGGTTTGGATTTTTTCCCCCCTTAATAATTAAAACCTTAATTTAAAAACTGCATTTTGTGTTTACCTGTGTTATCTTTGTCTTATATTTAAATTTGTTTGATGATCTGAAACATTTAGGTGTGACAAACATGCAAAAAAATAAGAAATCAGGAAGGGGGCAAACACTTTTTCAAACCACTGTATATTACTCAACGGTATTACATAGTAATGTAGTACATTACTCCTCTAAGGTTGCGAGTTTTATTTTTCTATAATTTCTATAATACTACTTTTCAAAGTAATCTGACCCAACCCTGCATATTAACATGGTCTTTTGTCAGATGAATTACCTTCGGTGACCGGCTGTAGTTTGCTGGAGCGTTCCGATTCTGGGCTGTGCAGTGGCTCTGGTTCTCTGAGGCTCTCCAGCGGAAGGAACGGGTCGTAATCTGGACTCAGAAGGTCTGACAGCTGCAGTGGGTAATACTTGGGACTGCTGAACGACTGTGCGCCGTACACGCAACCGTGCAAAACCTAGAAAGGGATTGAAAGAGAAGGAGATACTGTAATGGCAGAATGTGTCCCGACTGTAAGCATTGTGAACAATATCTTGTTGGTGCTAAACATAAGCTGTGACCAGTATCTTGTGGAAGCTATCGAATATAATGACATAGATGACCAGTATAATGACGCAGATGTGTTTGGTGTGGACAATCGTGTACCGGAGGCAGTTTTAGGTTGGACTCCATTTTGCCACATTGAGGGCTATTATTCACTGCAACGATGCTTATACTATGATGTTTTAATAAAATATTTGGTGTTGAATATTCTGTGATGACCAGCCCTCTGCACACAAAACACTCACATACCTTATAAATGCAGCTGAGCAGAGTCTTGGTAGGCTGGTCCCTCTCTGGAGGGCTTCGAGTTTGAACGGGCTGGAGGAGAATCTTTGGAGACAGCGCCATCACCCAGTCCAGCAGACACAGCAGGAGGGACACGACCAGCTGCAACAAGCACGGGGCAGTGTGATACAAGGCTACTCCCTGAACAGAGTGAGTATTATGGTGAGAAATTGTGAAAGATGTTACCCTCTTGTCAATTTCGTGAGGAGAAGACTCAGTGGTGGGCAGCAAGAAGGTGATGGTCGCGATCAAAATCTGAGGGAAACAGATCAGTTGTTCTCGGTGTTGAAAGTCTTACTACTGACACGACATTTTTCACAAACCGTCATGGTATTTCAAAACGTAGAGAAATTCATGTGTCACCTCTACGATCTTCTTTGGAGTGTCTGGAGGGAATTTCTGAAGATAATCCACGTGACTGATCAGGAGGTGGAGGATGTCGGACGCCACCAGTGCGACACTCTTGTTGGGGTACTGGGAGATGAAACGCACATTGACAACGTTAATTTCAGTTACTGTAGGAATTGAGGTAGTCGAACAAGGTGTTTAGGGTGAGAAGGATCAACTGCAGTGCTTCTAGCTAACTGCCTTTCACTGTAAAATGAAGAAACCAAACTTGATCTTTTCCACTTTTTCTAATATGCTAAACAGGGGTCGACCGATATGGCTTTTCCGGGCCGATACCATTTATCACTAATCTAAGAGCCCGATATTTGTCTGCAGTAAAAAAGTGTCAAAAGGCGTCACAATTTAGAATGATACAAACTCTTAACACAAAACTTTGTTGAAATGCCTTAAAGCACATATGATTAAAGCATGTATGATTCACAGAACCTTTAAACATGACTGTAACCAAAAAAGTGCAGGGAGCTGTCAGCAGCATTATTATGAAGTTGAACGAACATATAAACATGGAGGGGACGTTGCTAGAGTTCAGAGAGTAGTGACTGCAGCTGCATCAGAGCCAAATGAGCACATCTAAAAAAATGAAATTATCTCATCAGAAAATCATAAACACTTTGAATATCGTCTTCGATCGTTGGACCCCTAATGCTAAAGAATATGTTGTACATAAATACAAACACACATGTTGTACATACCAAAAATAGGCTTTTTCCATTTTTAATTATCTTCTGTCATATTACTAATATGTCCTTTCCCTTTTTTTAACTAACGACTTAATTAAAGTGTATATCATGTTTAGTACACAACAAAATACAGTGAATGTTTACATATTAGTCTAATGAGGATCGGCACCTGCTTCCAGATGAAAAGGAAGGAAGACAACAGAGAGGTGGCTCCGCGTGGAAATATGATAATCCCTCAATCTTGTGTGCATGTGTAATTGTGTGTGCATGCCACAGAGCCCACTAGTGAAGTTACTGGCGGCTGGTAGGAAGGCAACAGATTCAAAAGTGGACATGGCGTATGTGTGTGTGTGTGTATCTACACTATGTGATAGATTGCGTGTGTGTGAGTGTGTGTGTGTGCGCGCGACACAGCTTGCAGCATTCCCCCTGGATTAGTCTCCTATCTGAAGAAGGACCAAACATATTGACAGTCCAGGGTTTGCTCCCAGGAGTGAGTGAATGCTAAGTGTGTGTGTGTGTGTGTGTGTGTGTGTGTGTGTGTGTGTGTGTGTGTGTGTGTGTGTGTGTGTGTGTGTGTGTGTGTGTGTGTGTGTGTGTGTGTGTGTATGTGTATGTGTATGTGTGTTTGTGTATGTGTGTGTTACTATAGTGTCTTAGCAGGGCATTGGCTGCCGATACACAAGCAAGGGATTCCAAGGTGGAAAAGGTATGCCTGTGTGTTTGTGTGCGGCATCTAGAGCCACTTGGCTTTAGATGAGACAGTAAATGTTGGACAGTATCGTTTTGGATCCACAGGCCTCCCAGTTATATTGGCCTGACGCGGACAATACCAACTGAGGCAATTCCACCAACACTAGCAATCATCTCCAGCAATGTTTTCCATCACACTTTGGCTGCTTGCACCCCAACCATGTTTAACACTACTGCAGCCTGACAATCCAGTGTTCACTCAGTATTTTTTGGCACACTGAAAATAACCATTGTGTGGATTTTTAACCAGTTATGTTCCAACTCATGTCAACAGTTTTAATCCTAGTCCGCGCAGATCTGGTTTTAATTGATCATTCCAGGGGACATACAGCACTAAGTAGACTTTTGAATGTGCATTTAAATATTAAACTTGTTGACCCATATATTGGATATATCATTGCAGTCATGATGAAATCCATGAATTGCCCTATGAATGATGATTATGTTTTGAAACCACATATAGCCTAATTACACATCCAGCCAGAAGAAGAACAGATGCTGTGTTGTGCAGATCAGGGTGAAAACAGCCAGTTTGAATCGGAGTCATTGCTTTGGTCTCAACTCACTGGATTACAGTCATAGACAGAGGGAGCACCGCGGTTGGCAGAGGGGGAAATGTCCAACTTTTAGTTTGTGTTGTGAAGCTCAGCTGCATTTTGGAGTTTAAGATAACCAAGGCAGCAGTACGGAGTTTAGACAGACCTTCAGAGTAACACAGATGACGTTGAGAGCGTCTTTAATCTGTGGATGTTGAGTCCCGTGAGACAGCTCTTCACACAGCCAGATGCCCAGACTGCACAGAGCCACACACCTAACAAAACAAACACAGCAAGAGCAACCAGTGAACATTTGCTGCTGCTGCTGCTGCTGCAAATTCTGTCACCCATCATACAGGCAAAAACTACATGGGCTGTGAGTGTATGTACAAAGACAAACAGAAAGTAAAAGATATAAAGAGGCAAGCTGTGAACATGAACAGGACGTTGCGCTGTTACATTAATACACAATATTATTAACGGCTAATCAACTAATTTCCTATACTTACAATTGACTCAAGATAAAATGATGCACTTAACATTAAAATCTGCAATTACATGGACAATGTATAACTTTTTAATATAGTTATTTCTTAAAGGGGCAGTAAGCGATTCTGGAGAGAGCTTGTTTCTGTCTTTGTATTGTTATTGTGATTTTCCTGCTCTGACCGGGCCGTGAACCCACGACTTTGGGAGTCCGACACACCAACCACTAGGGCAATACCGAGGAATAGCAGCGCTACACACCAGCAGGTCTCTTAAGGTGTCGACGAGTGATGTTTACAAACTGCACTCGCATTGTTGTGTGGTGCGGTTCGCAACATATTTTTGTTGACGATCTACAGAGCCTCGGCTGCGCCACACACGAAAGCGACAGCTAATGGACAGTGAGGACATATTTGCTGATTTTTAAAAAACCTTAATTGCTTTAGAATCGCTTACTGACCCTTTCATTTCTACATCAACACACCAATCATTGTAAAAGGTGGACAAAGGAAGCTTTCACATTTATAAGACTCAATGCAGGACGGCTTGAATTGCATCACATCACAGTGTTTACCTCGCTGGAGCAGAGGGTTCGTCCCTGGCCGAGGTCAGAATGGTTTTGATAATGTGCTCCTGAGTGACAAAGAACACACACAAACACAGTTAATTTACCCAACACAAAACATACCACTGGTTAAGTGTGTGTGTGTGTGTGTGTGTGTGTGTTTATATCTGCATGTGTAGCATCATGTTCAGGTCAGACACAGAATTGGCCTCTCCTCTCAGACTCAATGATGCTAACACTCACGCATTGTTTTTCAGGAAATAGGAAAAATATATTATATATATATATATTAATATATATATAGTATATATTGCACACACGCTGCACTAAATATGGACATGCGGTCACTGTACAGGCGCATCTACACACACACACCACCCCAGACAAATACCACACACTCTCTGGTCCCATCCGTCCAGTCGGCGATGATGACCGCTTAGTGATTCAAAACAAGTTTATGACTCGTAGCAAAGCAGTGGGCAGGGCCGAGGTGCTGCCATGCATGACATTAACCGTTTACACGGCAACAACAACAACAACAGCATTACTCCCATAGCTCTGGACTGTTACAAGAATGGATGATGAGACATTAACCTATTAGTTTGGATCCGAGACCCCCTATGGACAGTCAAAGCAGACGTGTGTGACGAGGTGTGGACTGACCTGGATTATACACAGAGTGGGGAAGTGTTCGACCCTGTGCTTCGGAAGTAAACTAACTAAACTAATTTAGATTTCATGTAAGAGAAGCAGAGTTTGAGGTGAATGGTACAATCAAACTCTTTTTAAACACTAATTTGGACATTAAAGTAAATTAGAGTCTGTTCTGAGGATAGATGAAATGAGTGGAGGCTACTTAGAACATTTATTGTTCTTCTCTTTTACCTGTTCCACTGTAGTATACCCTCATGCTCTGGCAAAGAAAATTTTGCCAAAGCATGATATCTTGTCCCAGGTCAAACAAAATAGCCTTTTGAAGACTGTTCTCTTAAAATATAAAAATAAGGGTGATGCTCAGCCAGCTGACTAATCCCTCAATCCCAAACTACGTCCTCCTCTGACCTTGACATCAGGAAATTTGGTGAGCACCACATCGGCTGTGGTGGGGTGGAGGGCTGGGAGCTCCCCGTAAAAGTTGGGAAAACACACGAGAGATCCCAGGAGGATCTGAGCCTCAACTCTTGGAGCCTGGGAGGTAAGGAAGAGGACAAATTAGAAAAGGGGAGAGAAAGATATAGGAAATGTTAATTGAATGGAGAAATAAAAACACATTTGTGTGTTATCTTGTACTGTACAGGAGTGACACACTTTTTTTGGGCTGAATGTATGTTTCTTACATTGAGTGAGGAGCAGGCGGTCACTCTCGAAGCTGCAATGATGAAGTCCAGGATCAGCATGGTGGCTCCGGGCAGGCCAATACTGAAGAACCTAGGACTGCAGTGCTTGATAATGGTGTTCACAATATCCTGTAAAAAAAGTTTATTTTTTAAAAAACAGTCAAAGTGAAAGCACATTTGGAATCACTGCAGTTTGAAAGCTCATGTTCTTTACTTTTTTTCTGAAGAGAACTTTAACTAATTAGCAGAACATATTTGGTTTATTAAAAGAGTTCTCCAGTCGTGTAACATTGCTAGATTCACGATAGATAGATTACTAAAAGGTTTATTGTCTTTTGTATCACATTTATTCTTCTCCCTTGTCAAGATCTGGCGCCTCTGTTACCCACAATGCAAAAACAGATTGGTTGGAGATCCGGGTGTGTTCTGCTAGTAGCAGCTAATGTAGCCTAGAGGCTCAATCAGAGATGTGCAGCAGACAACAGAGGTTTGTAAGCTCCTTTTTTTCTCACTGTAAACCATCAGATTTTTTTTCCATTTTCAAACTTGCGGTCTTCATCATTTCCGACCAATTATCAGACATCACATAAGCAGTAGTACTAAAATCAGCGCTGTTTCCCTTTAAACTGTACAACAAGTGATAAAATGTATTATTGTAACTTCTACCAATTCAATATGTTGTTTGTTTGATTTTTGTATTTAGACGTGAATGTGAAACCAGCCTCGGGTTAATATCTTTGTCACCTTCATAAGACTCTACCTGGTCTTGGTGCAGCAGCCCCTGGTGCATGATGTTGTAAAAGTGTGTGAGAAAATCTGTGTTCGGGGAAACATCCTGCCGTCTCTTCATGATCCGGCAGATCAACTTGTAGGCATGAAGCTTCCCCTGCTTGTAACGCTCTGTCAGCATGGTTGCCTGAGGGACGCACACACACACACACACACACACACACACACACACACACACACACACACACACACACACACACACACACACACACACACACACACACACACACACACACACACACACACACACACACACACACACACACACACACACACACACACACACACACACACATGCAAGAATGTTAAGCTGTTAACTGGCTTGTTGGGGATGGGCTTCCTGTCTCTGTGTCGCTGAATTGTTGTTACTTAAAACAAATTGACTTCCATTCAAATATATCAAGGAAGATGTATTTGAAAAAAAAAGACAATTTAATCTTATTGTAATAGATCAGCGAGATTCCGTATGAATAATTCAGTACCTTAAAGAGCCAGGGGGTGAGAATTCTCAGGGGAGGGATCAGACCAGGGGGAGGTGGAGACGACTGGTTGTCCAGAGAAATGCCCAAATTATCTCTTATCTGAAAAAGAGAGAACACCCATTTTCACCAACACAATCTTTACAGTGAGTGTTTTGTTGTGGTCGTGTAGGCGTTAGTAGTTACCTTGGCCAAGTTTTGCCAGAGTTCACACAGATAGTCGAAGACCTGAGCATGGATCTCTGGGTCTTTGATGCTATTGACATCCCCCAGGATACCCAGCATCCTCCGCCACATTACAGTGGCAACGTCTGCGTGCCAACCGGTAAGAGAACCACCCGCCATCACGCTGCAGTCCTCGCCGGGGAACTCGCTGGTTTCTAGAAACCATAGGTGGATCGGTTAGCGAACCTAGCCTCTCGTTCATGGTGTAGAAATAAGTACATGCTTGCATGTGTGTTATTACCCAGGTCATCAGGGGTCTGCAGGACAGAGTTGTGGAGCTTCTGGTCCAGCTGCAGTTGTGTGTGAGAGTGGGAGTGTGCGTGATCGGCGTGCTCTGCCGTCAACGTAGCAGGAGAGGGCGTCTGGGACCGAGAGCCTCCAAGAGAATGCATGGGAGAGGCACTCTCAGAACCTGGACAAGATGGCAGACATGACGAGGAGAAAGCATGAATACGTCCTGATTATGTAGTCAAAGAAGCACAGCCTGTTTCAGAAAGTAGGTTTAGTGAAAACCCTTTAGCTTGTTAAAGCTGAGATGAAAGAATAATCTTGTTTTCCTCCTTCGTTTTAGAAACTGAGACTTTAACTCTGAGTCATTTATCGTAGGCTCTTTCACTGATGTTGTGTTTTTCTCACAAATCATCTTTCTACCTCCCCGGGATTAAAATGGAGGCTCTGCTCTTTCTTTGTTCTTTGTTGTCATGGTGAATTAATGATTGTTTTTTTTCATTCAACATGAACATGCTTAACTCAGAGTGAACATACTTGGAGCTGATCAGCTGTTCTGGATCTGAAAGGTTACCTGCCCCCAGGGTTCATCAGATCAAATTTAAGGGTTCAGGGTTAAACTCAAAGCTTTTTGAGGTCTCTTGTTTGGGTCTACTCTGCGTTTTCAGCAGAATTAAACATCCGCTTGTTATAATGAATTTTTATTGGAGAGATGTGTAATATTGCTGTCACGTCTCACATGAATTCACAGAGGAGGATGTGGAAAAGAACAGTAAACAAGGTTGAGCCCTAAAGGTTCTAACTCAAATACTGTAAAAAGATGAGGGATGTTAGAGCTTATGTACAGTGTTTACAGAATATGTTTGGAGTATGCTGCAATTAATGTTATGAACTATTATTAAAAATGATATTCTATGTGCATAATAAGTGACAATAATACTATCTTCATGAGGTGCTGGTCTGTGTATACATAACAGATCTACAGAAATGTCCACATTACAGTTTGTACACACCAGTGACGGTGACAGTGTGGCTGAGGCTGCTGGTCTCGGAGTCGATGTGAAGTGTTGTCAAGCTGGCCACTTCGTGTTCTTCGCAGGCCGCGCCCCCGCCCAGGCTGTCCTGGTCCAGCGAGCTGCCCCGACCTCCTCCTCCAGATCCACCTCCTCCTCCGCAAGCTTCTGAACTGAAAGTAAAATCTACAGAAAAAAGAAAACAAAGCAAGCAGGTAGGTGAGGATCTGTGGCCCGGTTTGAGTTACCCAGCCGTAGTAATGCAATTTTAGGAATAATCAATTTTTTGGGGTTTCTGGGCTGAAGCAGTTGAAGTACACGACCGAGGACTGAATTTGAAAGGCTCCCATATCGAGGATACACAAGTGAAAAGTGTTGTGGTCAAACATGTTTAACGCTATTTAAATAACATACATAGCTATGTTTTATGATTTATTATTATAATAATTTATTTACCACTTTCTGCTTTCTCCTTAATGCATCATCTATTTTATACCCCATGACGGTAACGTTAACAGGTTGATATAAAAAGAAAAAGTTTGGCAAGTAGATGACCAAAATCACGGTAATCTATACATTCAAAATGTATCCAGGATCCTTACTATCAAACTTGCAGGTGGAGTACTGAAAGGCATTGAAGGAGTCTGACTGGCTGTCTGAGCTGATGACATCAGAGCCGCTGGCACTTGCAGGTGAGGTCCACTCAGAGGGGACCCCCGGGTCATCGATGGGCCGGAGATCTTCTGAGGGCCGCGATCCAAGACTCTGGCCGGCCTCCAGGAGTTCGGGCAGGTCCCTGGGAACCTCCAAGCTCCCTGGGCTGCTGCCGCGGCGACCCTGCGCATCCAGAAAACAGGGCGGGGTTTGTAGCTCCGGTGCTTTGTGACAATCAGACTTTAGTGTGTATTGTGTGTTTGTGGTTGCACTGACTGCTGTTCCTTTGGCCCTCAGTCTCTCCTGGATGAACTCGTCCATCAGGTCGGAGAAATTTGGGTTGCTGCTTCCTACGTCGCTGGAAACTGGGCGGGCTTTCTGGACCACTTCCTCTTTGTTGGCTACACACACACACACACACACACACACACACACACACACATTAGACAGTAAGAGATTGAGGCAGATGGATTATGATAGTGAAAGACAGGAGAACCCACTCTCACGCACAATGAGGACAAATATAAAGAGAAAGAAGTGTGATAACACACAGTGAAAAAGATATTATAACATGTTCAAACTGCTCAAAAGACAGAAAGCCATGAGTAATAATACGTAATAGGATATTTGTAACTTTGTTATTTTGTCATCATGTCTGACTTTCTGATAAAGTCAATCAAAGCACATCGTTTGTACTCGTCTTATTCAGGGATATTTTGACATTTTGATTTGGTCAGAAACGGTTATCGTCCACACCATCCCTGTAGCATCATTAGCAGGCTTGAATCAATCATATTACCGCTGCTGATGCTTAATAAGATACATTAAAATGTCACAATAACTACACAAGTATTTATTTATTTACTAGAGCCATCCTGATGTGTATGCACTGTAGGCCTTTAGCTTATCAAACGACTAATGTTTAAAAAATTAAAATAAAAAAAGCGCCACAACACAGCAGGCACATCGAAACCCACCAGAAAAGCAATGCAGGAGTTAATTCACACCATGCACATGGAGCGAGAGAGAGATCATCACCTTGTTAGGCCTGAATCAAGCAGCGGGTATGTTACTATGAGTTATGTTGCGGTTAGCGTGGAGGCAATGATACCGCTCGCAGGATTGACTAAGTTATCTTTACTTCTGGAGCCCGTAGCTTGTGGAGTTTAAACGAGCCTGGTTGCTTCCACGGCTTCATATCACAACTTTGATCAATAAAGATTAGTTGTGTAACTCTGAATGAAAATCCAGATTTTTGTGATGGAAATTTCACCTCGTTGCTGCATATTTTTCCTTCAAGATTATAGACCGGGGAACCTCCATTCACACTGTGGCAGGTGCAGGTGCAGTGTTACATTTTTTTGTCCGTTCTGGTTTGTAAATAGATGTGCAACAAAATTGAAACTTCCAGGCCCACATAGCGGAGGTCAGTGCAACAACAACTTTCCATCATTAAAGTTCAAGTTGCCAAACAGAAGATCAGCAATGGGAGGCAGCGATCGCAAGACAACTTAGGAGCAAACACAGTGAACGATTTAACAAAGCGAAAAAAGCCAAATATCTATATCTGTTCAGGTTAACTCAGCTGATTCTTCTTAAGCATTTGAATGCCTTTATGTTCACTCAATTAGTAAATATATAATTAGTATGTTATTCACATAGCTCTTATAGCCCAGATGTTAAACACCATGAGTCAACACTGTGTCTTCTGATAGACTATCATTTTTGACTTGAATGGTTATTTGCAATGCCATTACCAACAGCAACAAGAATGATCGATCTGTACAGTGCAACAGGTTGGCCTGAAAACTCTGATCCTAATTGATTTCTCAATTCAATTTTTTTTATGAATTAAGGCCTAACAAATACATATCAATATGCCAGCATGTTATTGCACTGCATTTTAGACCGGGACTACAGCATGAGAGAGTTGATGAGTTGATTCGCACTATTGACATGCTAAACTGTGATGTGAGCTGATACACTTACGTTTCACACAGCCATAGTCCTCTGACGTAGCTTCATATGCCTTAAAGATCTTGTGCACTACAATTATGTACGTCTGACAAAACTTTCTAACGCACTACTAGAAGCTTTCCTGCCAGTTAACTTGGAGCTAATGAACCAGTCACTGCTCTCTGACATGACAGACAAAACCATCGAAAAACACGAACAGACACACTGTTAGACTGTGCTACAGCTCTGACAGATTTGTGCAGCAGAGCATTTTTAAAAACTGCCATGCGACTCTAGAGTGGCTCAAGAAATATGGAAAGCTGGCGTCAATACCACACAGTAATGTCAGCGCAGCTCAGCTTAGGGTGGAGGCCCACGCACTCGGCAAAACAAAACAGAAGAAATGCAAATACAGATTAAGGTGGTGCAGCAAGGCACACCACACACAACACATCTGGAGCAAAAGTCTACAAACCAACCAAGTTGTTGGTAGGTACTGTTTGGCACAGGTTGCCAAGCTACATCCCTGAATGAAGTAAGATAAGAAAAAATGCGGCTGCGCTACAGTAACTCCACATCAAGACAGATTCCGGGATGAATCGCTGTGCTCATATCAGGCATCAAGACAAAATTATTTTTTTGCCCCAGTTCTTCACCCAGAGAATCAGAATTAATAAGGGAACTGATTCAAATGTGCACTTCACCAATCCTCTTGTAATGATCCCGTGGCAGTGTACAAGGCAAATAACCATCGTAGATCGTTGATGTGATTGAGCATACCTCTTCTTATCCATTCAAACTCTGTGTGTTGTTATTAAGATTTTCACGAGGGCTTATGCTGCATTCTAGTGGTCTGAAGATGAACTACAGCAATATGTTGTTATGTACGAATGAGTGTGTTTGCTCGTCTAAAATAATTCACGAGATGTAAAATGCCATAAACCTTTTTTTTTGGGGGGGGGGGGGGGGTGTTCTGTTGGGTATTATGTAATTTATTGGTGCTTTATCTTTTGTACAGGCACTTTGGATTTTCTGTGAACCGTCACCGTCAACCATCTGTACAGCTGAAGAGGGCCCAGAGTCCGGGGAGGAGGCGCGAGGAGGCCGCATGCAAAATTGAGGAGAGGGAGGGGGGTGGTGGTGGAGAAGGGGGAAATGGGCAGAAGAGGTTAAAATCCCAAAACCCTTAGAAAAAAAAGAAGACAGGAGAGGGGGGGCTTCTCAGGTAGAGGAACAAGTGGGAAGGTATGGTAGGAGGTAGGAGGAGGGGGGTCCTTGACAAGAGGCAGGCTGGAGGAGGGGCTACGTTCAAGAGGAAACACATCAACAGGGAGTTGAATTTCAGTCCAGTAGCAAGATGATGAGTGTCAGCCAAAAAAATATATCATTCCATCATAACAAACCAGTTAAAAACAGCCAAAAAAGGAAAAGAGAGTTGTTTTTTGTGTTTTGTGAGTATATATGTCTCTCCCAGTTGTTGTTGTTGTTGTTGTTATATCAGCTGTGTCCCATATGAGCGATTCGCTCATCGCAATCCTCACCTGGCGTGGTCGTCTTTCGCCCAAAGTAGCCGAGGACATGGGAGTAGAGGTCTCTTAGCGATGCGTCACCCATGGCGGCCCGGCCCTGCCGCTGTGGCGACGAGCCTTGGGATGACCCCTGACCTCGGGGCCGAGGTTTGGAGGACAGAGCGTGAACCACGGTCTTATAGACGCCACCAAGAAGGGCTCCCTGGTGGTGACGTGGGGACGTGCTGCCTGGCTCCTGAGAGCGGGAGCGGGAGGCTCGGGATCGCAAGGCTGAGCGTCCCAGGCGGCCGCGCACCCCTGACGACGCGCCCGAGGAACTTGAAATGCTTGATGGAACCTCTTGGTGGATATCAGCGCTCAGACTGGATCCCACACAGGATCCGGGATGATGTCTGTCCCCTCCGCTGCCGGCCCTGTTGTCCACACCTCCGGCTCCCGCTGTGCCCCCCGCCCCGCTGCCGTCCGCAAGAGTTCCACAGGCTGATTTCTCATGTGCTCCTACTCTGTGGCTGATCCCAGCCGCAGAGCCAAACTTACCTGCACCCCCTGCTCCCAGCTTGCCCCCTGACCCCGCCCCAGTGCCGGCCCCTGGCCTTTCCCCAGCCGAGTGGCTGTGTGTGTGAAAGTGACTGAGGCGGCGCAGCCTGGCTTTCCAGTGAGCCTCTTTACTCTCGAGGGGATTGTGGAACTGGACAGATTCGGTTGAGGGCCGGAAGCTGACATGAACACCCCCAGAGTGGTGTCTTTTGGTACTACCACGGGATACCTTGGCCTTGGTCGGATCTGCAGTTTGGGTGGTTTCATTTGATTCAAGGCTCAATTCTACTGTGTTCATGTCTTGTCTAATTGAAGTGGACCTCTCATTTCCCGCTGCTCCTTTGTCATCCTGTTTGTTGTCTCCCATTTCCTTCCGCGTGTCACATTTACCTTCCCATCCCTCCGCCCCTCCTGTATTTCCTCCTCCCCTTTTCTCCCCAGTTGTCCTCTCTAAGCTCGCACTTCCCCTAGCACTGGGTGTCGGCCACTGACACTGCAGCTCCAGGCACTCGTAGATGCTTCGCTGCTCCGCCTCACTCTCCTCCGTTGAATCCACACTGCTGTGTCTAACTGACTTACCGCCATGCCTGTCCTCTCCTATCACCTGTCTTGCCTCCCCTACCTGTCCCGTGGATTCTATCTGCACTCTAGCGACTCCCGTTTGCACTGAAACGGGTAACGCAACGCTGTTCTCTGACTTGTGACCAGGACTATCTCTCTCTCTGGCCTCCTCCTTCCTCTCACCTCCTTTGTGGGTGAGGTAGTCCCTAATAGAGGAGAATAAATCATCCTCCTCGACCCCAGCTCCCATTATTTCACCCTCTTCTGCATCAATTTCCTTTTCAGAAGAAAAGGTGAAGGCAGAATTCCAGTCGCTTACCCAATCAGAGCTAGAACCTCGGCTTCGAGAGCCAATCTGCTGCCAGAACTGGTCATAAACACTAGCGTCGTCTTGTTCCTCTGAGGTCAAGGAGACAACGCCATTGGAGAAGGTTAAAGGGGTGGGGGAGGGGGAGGGGGGGGTGGGAGGGTGTAGAAGTGGCTGAGGTGCGTGGCTGTTGGCTGTGAGTGTAGAAGAGGTGGTAGGGTGGTGGGGGTTTGGGATTGAAGCGGGATCCCTCTGAGGGTCTTCACCTTTGACCCGCTCAGCGATGAAAGGCTCCATGACGTCAGAGGCACTGCTGCTCCTCGCGAGGGAGGAAGGGGCCGGGGCATCCAGGTCACAGGCCCCACCCTGGAACACCTCAGAACAGGAGGCGGGAGGGGCCTCGTCGCTCTGGGAGGAGTGACGCATCCGAGAGGTGCGAGACGTCAGCGTGATTGGCGGGTCCTCGAGGTCTGGTGATCGGGGGAAGAGGAAGGAAGGGGAGTGAGGTTAGTAGAGGGTATGTGGGGATGGACACGTGTAAAGGAACATATACTGTACGGACACACACTTCTGAATGAACTAAGTCCAAAAAGAGTAAAGTATTCCCATAGGAGGTCGTGATGCTACTGTGATGATCATGAGCACGTGGTTTGACAAAATGACAAGATGGAGCACGAGAGGTTAATATTATAGACTGCACACAATTTTACTTTAAAACTAGTATGAATTTTCAATTAAAGTCTCTAAAAAAAAAAGATACAGCGCATATTTACTTTAGTGCTTAAGCCACTAATGTCTGGTGCTTCATCAAACCATAGTCACGGCCGAGATAACATATGCGGGCACACACACACACACACACACACACACACACACACACACACACACACACACACACACACACACACACACACACACACACACACACACACACACACACACACACACACACACACACACACACACACACACACACACACACACACACACACACACACACACACACACACACACACACACACACACGGTAAAGGTAACAACAAACAGTGGAAAACCAGATTTTTTTTCAATGCACACAGAACCAAAAGCTAGTGAACCGTGAGGAAATATTCCCTGAATTTTACAAAAAAGTTTATTTGATTTAAATCGCTTACTGCCCCTTTAAAGGCCACCCCAAGAACAGATGGCATCAAGTTAAATATCACACATGATATTGGTCATAATGAAATCAATATGAGGGGAACAGAAACAACAGGTGAATAAATGTTAGTACGAGGCAGAAAAAGTGCCTGCATGTGGAGTTGATCAAATGACAGATGGGCGAACATGCATGTGTGCGTGCGGGCAGTTAGGTTAACAACGCAGGCTAACAGGCATCAAGAGAGGAACACAGGCCAAGTTTCATGCAGACATGTAAAACAACACAAACAGAGAAACATGCACCGTCTCCATCTTCCTTTTTAAAATTTCTAATATACATAAAAAAGGAAATTGGTGAAATATTTGTAGAACAAAAATACACTTTTTGAAAACTCCAGGTGATTCATAATTAATCATGCAATTAGTTCTTACTCCCTCCATTTCTGCATTCTGCAGAAACAGAATATTCTTGTTTCCAGTTAAGCAAGTAAATCTTCATTTTTATTCACATCAGGCTTCTCATCCTTCCTTTAACACCTTATGACTGATGAGACAACTTGAAGAAATGACTGAATTTGATTGATTTTCACATGCAAAATTTCAGCCAATGCTGATCAGATTATTGCACAGCTTCAAGTGAATGATCATCACAGGTACAGCTCTGTATGATCCCTGCTGGACAACACGCAAATGTTTCCCTCGGTGATGATAATTAAGATGGATGGATAGACAAGAATGAGATGACAGACATAAAGTTTCACTTTCTGACCGACGTGTAGAGGACTACAGTTTCCAGGCAGACAGGCAGTGCAAAGAGTGAGTACCTGCCAGCTGGTCGGCAAGGGGGGGTAGTAAAGGGTGGTGGTGGTGGTGGAGGAGGACAGGAAGAGGCGGAGCCAGAGCGGGAGCACTCTTAGCACTGCGGATAAAGGCTGAGGACAGCAGAGAGTCCCCCGTAGAACAGCTACGCAGGGCTGACGAAGTGGAAAGAGCAGACAGAATAGAAACGGAAGAGAAGGGGGAAGGCAGTGTTGAAGTGAGGCGAGGTGAAAGAAAATGCATAGATGGGTAAGATTGTATAAGTGAAACAAATTAAAAGAAATGTCAAATGTTTAAGTCCAGGAATAAGATGAAGATAGAAGAAAAAGGGAAAAAATAATGGAGCAGAGACAGCGTAGATGAGAGGAAAGTTAAAGGGCAGACAAAGCGGGAGGGAGATGAGGAACGAGTGGGACAGCGTTAGCTCTGGAAGAAAGATGGTGAGAGGCTGCTGGCAGCTCAAATCCCTTCCTTAGACCATATTTACATGCTCATCAGATACAGTTAGATGGCAAAACGAGGTTGCCTGCAGGTTTGACCAAACCCATGACTTTTTAATACATCGGCTGTAAAATAGGCAATGGAAAAAACATGTTCAAAACACCTGCAACATTGTTGGTTAGCATGAGACTGTAATAACAGACTGACAGACCACTCGGGACAGAGTGCGTCTGTGACCTTTGCTGACCTGCTGCAGCTCACACGGAAGAGAGAGAGACAGATACAGGGAAACGGAGAGAGAGAGACAGATACAGGGAGAGAGACAGAGAGATACGAGGAGAGAGATAGAGAGACAGATACGGGGAGAGGGACAGATACGGGGGAGAGAGAGAGAGAGAGAGAGAGAGAGAGAGAGAGAGAGAGACAGAGATACAGGGAGAGAGACAGAGAGATACGAGGAGAGAGATAGAGAGACAGATACGGGGAGAGGGACAGATACGGGGGGAGAGAGAGAGAGAGAGAGAGAGAGAGAGACAGATACAGGGAGAGAGAGAGACAGATAGGGGGAGAGAGAGAGAGGGAGAGAGAGAGAGAGACAGATACAGGGAGAGAGAGAGACAGATAGGGGGAGAGAGAGAGAGAGGGAGAGACAGATAGGGGAGTGAGAGAGACAGATAGGGGGAGAGAGAGAGAGGGAGAGACAGATAGGGGAGTGAGAGAGACAGATAGGGGGAGAGAGAGAGAGGGAGAGATCTCACTAATTTAAAACAGTGACTTAAAGAATAAAAAGGAAAACATCAAGAGGCCAGAGAAAAGTGAATGAAATATTTTTCATGGGTTGTTTCCTTGTTTTCTAAGTGAACACATGTTGTAAGACCTCAAGAAAATAAATGTGTATGTTCTACTGTATGGAGTACTGGGTGGTAACAACTACAGCCTTCCTCCATTTTTCCTATTTAACTTCAGAATATTATTACCATTTTAAAATTCTACATTAATGTCAGAATTATCAACGTCTTGGAATGTCTTTGGAATATCGCTCAGCAAAAATCCATATTTATCCTTCTCGTTTGTTATTATAAATAAGTTGTTTTGATCTCGCGAGACAAGTTATTTTTGTTCACTGGCATTTCTCACATACCAATGGCCACAGATGAAGGCTTCACATTCACGAGATTATAGCGACCACAACTTCCTGTCAGACAGACAGGCAGGCAGGCGGGAGGAGAAAAGCAGAGGAGGTATGTCGTCAAGTCAAATAAAACTAACATGAGAAGAAAGAGGAGCCCTATAGAGTGACCTGAGGAAAGAGAAGCTCCTGTTGACAGGTCACATAAACACACGGCTGGTTTTAGAAGGATACACAGAACGATATCTGGGAGTCTGTGCTTTGAACAGGACTAACAGCCAAATAAATAAGGGCTGACGTGAGAGAGGGGGAATACTGACCTACAGTCTTCTGGCGGACAATGCTCCTGGCCTTTTCGATGCCGGGTGAGCCTGCAGTGGTGGCGCTGCGCTGTCTCATTGCCGCTACCTGCCCGGGTTGATCTCTGCTCCAGCCTTTAGAGAAGGAACGATCCACAACCTGCCGCTGGCCGTCTGAACCGATACCTAGGGGAGGAGAGAAGGAATATGTTGTTGTCAGTGCAAACTCACTGGTACTTCTGTCTCTCTCGCTAACTACAGCTGATTTTGACATGAAAACTGTCATTCATTAACTTGATGCGCATTTTTTTTGTCATCTTTTGCCGTCTCAGAAACCTCTCATGAACTTAAAATATTCAGACCCCTAACTCAGTACTTTGTAGCCTTTTCGGCAGAAGGTACAGTGCGGAGTCTTCTTGTGTAAGACTTCAACACCCTTTTTTTAGTTTATCCCATTTTTCCAGGCCAGCTGTATCAGATTGGATTAGAAGCGTCTGGGAGTCTTCATCTTCAGCTTCACTTACGGAAGTCTGAGACGTCACCAGACTCCATTCTCCTGGCAGTCTTAGTGCTTTGGGTGATTGTCGTGCTGAAAGGTGAACTTTCACTCCGGTCTCAGGTCTTCTTCAAAGACTTATTTGCCTGCATTCATCCTACGCTCAATTTAGACCAGTCTCAACTCCCCGCATACCATGATGCTGCCACCTGCATGCCCTACTGTAGGGATGATACAGTGTTTGGAGTTCTGCCCAAAGAGTTCAGAGAATCTTTTGGCAAATTCCAAGTTTGCTGTCATACGTCTTTTACTCAAAGTGGCTTCCATCGAGCCACTCCGCTATAAAAGCCCAATTAATAGTGATGCAGAGATGGCTCATCCATCCCTCCAGGCCCATCTTGTCCTGTTACTCAGTTTGGCTGGACGGCCAATGTGAGGAAGAGTCCCGGTGGTTCCGAACTTATTAAGTCCACAGTGCCCGTGGGAACACTCTGAGCTTTATAAATGGTTTTATACGCCCTGATCTGTGCCTCGACACAGTGAAGGTCTACCGTGAGTTCCATGGACTTCATGTCTCAGTTTTGGCCCTGACATGCAGAGTGAATCGTGTGTCCTCACATACATTATGTGCCTTTTTAAACTCACTTCAGTTTGCAACATGTGGACATTCTAGACACATGCCAAGAATTATGAAAGCAGAGGGGATGCACCACAATTTGGAGCCACAGCAAAGGGTGTGAATAACTTTTCAAATGACCCATTTCAGTTTTTGATTTTCAATAAATTTGCAAAACTTTCTAGAAACACTTTTTCACGTAACATTAGGAGCGTAACTTGATGGATGCTCAAAATGGCAATGAAGTGAAAAAAACCTGTCTGAAAACTTTCTAAAGCCGCTCGATACTTTTAAACAATTCAATATGGTCTCCACTATGATGATTGCGTGAAAATGCTGAAAGTTTAAGCTGGGGTTCCTGCAGTGTATGTCCAACTTTTTAAATTAAGATATTAACTCAAAGATTTTGATGTCGTGTAAACAAATTGTATTATTTTCCAAGGGTTGCACTTGGCTTTACTAACATGGTAAACAAAACAATTTCCTGCTCTTAGGAAGTGTGCCTGTGAGCGTCTCTGGTGACTGAACCCACCTTTTCCTTTGTGTTTCTTCTGCTTCTGTTCACTGAGTTTGTCCAGAGGCAGCTCGTTGAGATCAACAGTGTACAGGTTCCTCGCCAACACCTACGAAACAAAGACACTTTCAACGCAGTGACAGCAGAGCATGTGAGGAGGAAGAGAATTAATTACACTGGCATTGAAACAGGAATCATGTAAGTTCTTCTCTGCATCTCTAACGACAGTCAATTACACATGAAAAGTAAACTCAAGAACTAAACAGAACTAATTAAGTATAAACTGTTTATTATAGCTTCATGTACCAGCTGAGGTGCCTGGCAACATACAACAGGAGGTCATTGAGCTGCGAAGTGAAAAGGACAAGCTCAGAGCTCAACAACCTCCCTCTATGTAAGTCCTGTCGAGACAATGCATACTGCTGAGAGCAATTCTTTTCAAAAACCGACTCTAGTAAAGACCAAAACCTGGAAAACCAGCTGCAAGTAGCACCATCATCATGTTAGAGAAATAATGTGTGATATATGAGCTCAATACGTTAGCATGGCCCTCAAAGGTTCTTTTACAACATATAGTAAAGGATAATGACGATGGAAGGAGGTAAAGTGTTGTTGCATCTTCCATCTGCAAATACATGGCCCCAATTTAAACGGTCCTGAAAAGGTGAACATAAGGAGTAAGGATGTGTATAGTTATCTGCATATGAAATGACTTATTATGACTCTTACTGGGACATCGGATTTCGGTGTCATCGCAGAGCCCTGAACTGAAATTATTCATATCCACAGAGCAGACATTGTGCTTGGTGTCATTATTGGAGGTAGCTGAAAACTTGGTAACTCTCTGTACCTTGGTGAGCGTTTCCATGGTGAGAGACCACTCTGTGACCAGCTCCTCCCAGCAGGTCAGGGAGGAGAGGACGGAGAGGAGGTCATCCCACAGTTCCCTGCTGATGTAGACATTCAAGTTTCCCTTAATCCAGGCCACTATCAGCGTCTGTGCGAGGTGATATGATAGAGCATTGGATTAGAAAGGCTCTCTACTACTGTACATCATACCTGGGCACTATTAAATTCAATCACATGTTCGTAAGATTAATTAAACATTCCTGTATATTATGAGAAAAGGCGATTTAGGCAGTTGGATACCTATGAACCCAAGTCCCCAAAATCATATTTGAGTAAACTCTTATCAGACGTTTAAAACATTGCTAAGAGTGCATTATATGCTTTTACACAATCTACACTGATAATAACATATTCTGTTATACTCTGCTGTAAACAACAGTAATTTGATCATGACCATGAGCGTGCTTTTTTTCCATTCATTCATTAATTTGCATAGAAAAACTCCAGTGTCCTGTTAAAAAAAATATTTAGCCTGTTTGATGTGGTGACAGTGGCGTACCTGAAAGATCGGTCCAGCCAGTCTGCCTGACAGCGTGTTGTTCTTCTTGCCCTGAGGCATGATGGACGGAGGCCTTTTCATTACTGACTCCGTCACCCTGAGCAGAACCAATAGGATCTGCTCCCTACAAAACAAACAGAGGCACCAAAGTTCACGCTTGTTTGTTTAAATGAATCCCAGTCTGCAGTAACAAGTTCAATTGTTTGTGTTTTAGCTGGCGTTTGCGTTTTTCGTTGGTTTTATTATTTTATTTTTTACCATGTTTTATTGTCCATGGTCTCGTGCATGACGAGGCTGCGGTAGATGTTCAAGACTCGCTTGCACATGTCGACGTGCTCCTCCAAAAGGATCTTGATGTCGTTGGCGGGCTCCATTAGAAAAACGTTGGAGGAGTGGGTGATAAATACCTGCAGACAAGCAGACATGTAGGTAGGATGCGAAGTGTCAAAAAACACATTTAAGACTCTTCCATAGGGTAAAGCAAAGTACAGAGCCCCTAAAGTTCTGACATGATCTTTTTAATCTTGTGAGCACAAGATTTAAATTATAGATTTTTTAAATCACCTGTCAGGACTATGGGGGCTCCATAGCAAAGAAACAGCAACAACAAGGATACTTTTGTGCGTATGAGCGAGACAGAAAGACATGTGAGATGTGAGAACCATACCTGTAGTGTCGTCTGAACTCCAGCATGAACACTGTACTCGAGCAATTCACTGTCAATCTCTTGGTTCATTCCCTGACAAGGAAAAAAAGAAATACACAGACAGTTCTGTTTACTCGTCAGATGGAGTGCTACTTAGCCTGCAAAACCGTTCAGTTCCCATATCAGGCTCATCTCGGCCTGGGCTTGAGATTTAAAAATCTGGGTTAAACACTGGAGGCCTGAAGTTTAAAAGAAGTGGGCATTGAGGAGGAATATGCATGTGCACATAAAGATCTGTTCACAAGGCATTTTTTTCCTCACCTCGTCCTCCTTGTCCCCGAGCTGAGAGCCAGAGTCCAGACTGCCAGCTGTGGCTATGGGATAAGGACCCTCGTCTGGCTCCTTCATGAACACCGGCTTGTCCTCCATGGAGAGCCACTCCTGGTAGACACGGACCACTTTTCGCATCGCTGCTGCCTCACACATAGGAAGGAGGAACGCCTACATTGTCAAAGACAGACAAATACATTTTTGAAAGATCACATTTCACAACAAATTCAATGAAAACATGTTGTAGAAGACGTGGCGTTTACATGGATGTACGAAGTAACATCATAAGAGCAGCTGGATTAGAATAGAATAGAAAACTTTATTCATCCCGCTCGGGGAAATTGTGGAATCCTGTTAAAATACAGGAACACAGGGATCCTGCATGAAATGTAAATAATGAAAAATATCAGATAGATCCACTCAAAATATAGAAATCACTTCACCTGTCTAAAGATCTCTGTGATGAAGTTGACGTTGGTTCTGGAGCTGGTCAGCACTCTCCTCACGACCTCCATATCCGTAAGCTGCTCCTCGTCCATGGAGCAGAGTGAGGAGGAGCTGGGCTCCCTTTCGGTCAGCGTGGATGTGTTGGAGTGGCTCTGCTCGGGCTCACCCCCGATGCCCGGCCCCCCGGACAGCCCCATGCCGCTTCCCCCTGGCCCGGACGAACCCCCACTGATTTCCAGGTGGCTGTCAGACCGACTACCGCCTCCGCCGCTGTCGTCTGAGCTGCCCGCAGAGCGAGCTGCCAGGCCGGCTGCTGCTCGCTGGAGGTCGACAGTAACACAAAGAAATTTTAATGACTTACTTATTACTTTTAACCCCTTCAACTAATCTCTCTTTAACTTTTTAATTCTGCTGCTATTAGCAAAGTCTTTGACAGGAAAGCCCCTCTGAACATAAGGAAGTAATGGTGTGTTTAGAATTAATAGAATATCTTTTAACTTCAAAATTCTACTGTTGGTTTACAAAGCACTGAATGGTTTAGGGCCGAAATACATTTCTGATCTTTTGCTTTGCTACGAACCATCCAGACCTCTCAGATCATCTGGAACATGTCTGCTCTCTGTCCCCAGAGTCAGAAGTAAACACGGAGAGGCAGAGATTGGTTATTATGCTCCACATATCTGGAACAAACTCCCAGAAAAATGTAGGTCTGCTGCAACTCTCAGTTCCTTTATATCAAGACAGTTTGCTGCTGCCTTTCAGTAAATAAACTATCTATGGATTTCTTGTAATTTTTATCTACTTTAACATGTTTTTATTTTCTCTTTTTAAATTATTGTCCTTTAATGTGATTTCCTATGTGTGTCTTCCCAATGCTTTTAATGTAGAGCACTTTGAATTGCTATACAAATAAACTTACCTTGCCTTGTAGTGAGCATGAGCAGCAATAACAAAAAGCCAGCCAAGCAATTTCCAACAACACAATACTGGTGCGTTACCTGTATGTTCCTGGGGACGATCTCTCCCTCTGTCCCCGGGATGTGTGTCTGTGTGTTGGGCCGCGGCTCCAGCCAGAAGGAAACCAGCCAGCGTATGAAGATGACCCGGGCCTGGAGGAAACTGTCCTTGGTGCAGTACAATGTTTCACCGCCATCCTGCTCCCTGCGAACCACGCTGTAGTAGGGCTTGGGACGCATTGGAGGCACGTCTACAGGGAGGAGGAACATCTTTATTTAAGTGGTGAAGACTGCAATAATATTATTGAGTTTCCAGATTTACAGTATCTTGTAGTTCTAGTGACTTGCACTGACCCAGTATGGGGCTGTAGAGGCTGGTTTCCATGGCAAAGTTGGGAAAGATGTGCGGAAGGTAAAACTTCCTGAAGTGACCAAAGAGGAAGCTGAAGCCGCGTTCATGGTTCTCTTTACAACGCCACTCTAGAGACTTGGCCTGGTGGAGAGACACACACACACACTTATTATACTCGCACAAAATAGGGTCGAGTGGAGAAGAGCACCATTGTTCGAGGGGAGAATGACATCAGTGTGTTCCTGGATGGATGCATGCATGTGTGTATGACAGCATGAGGAGGAAATAGCAGAAGAAAATCAGTTTGTCAAAAAGGGATGAAACTATTTGAGGGAGTTAGTGACACCAGTAAGTGAAAAGATTGACACTGCACCTACGTCCATGTTTGTACAGGATCATTGTCAGTTAATGGTTACGTCCCATGTGTTCAGCATTAGTGAGGCATCACAAAGATTCCCAGTAGTGTAACCGTGTTAGATGTTAGTAAGAAATAATGATAATACCTGGTTTACCATGTATTTCAATAGCGCTTCCAGGAAGTAGGCAGTGAGGTCTTCCTGGTTCTTGTCACCTGACTGGGGAGGAACCAGTGGCGTGATCTCTTCTGGGGTCACCTGAGCTGCAGGGGGAAAAGCAGGAAGTTTTATTGGTAATATTGAAAATGAATAGTGCAACGCTGCGGCTATGCCGTCACCTCAGTGTGAATAGGGTTCCACATATTATCCAAGATATCATATCTTGCAACAGGTTGATTTCTTTCAAATAATAGTTGAATTTTGTGGTCATTTAACAGTTTTCCTACACTATGTGTGAATCTGTGCGTGTGTTTATTGTACTAACTCTCGGTCAGACTCAGTGGCGGGTTGATCAGCGTGTCCAGCGTGCGTGGCGTCCCGTGGCAGAGTGGAGCCGGGAAGCCAGGAATCAAACAGGCAAACATGCAGAGCTGCTCGCGTTCTGCGTTACTCTGCAACGCCTGCATCCACAGCAGGAACAGGCGCACGCCTTCACGGCGGATCTGCAACGTGGACGAGCCGGATGAAGAAGAGAGAAAGGGTATAAGGGGAGAAACCAAAGCAATGTGCGATATTTTAATCTTTTGTGGTGTTTTTTCTGCAATGACCGACAGGTACTACAGTTAAAAAAACGGAGCAATGACCTTTAAAGAGTTCCCGGTGTGTAACAGCTTCTTCAGAATCAGCCCTGTGAGGAAAAAAGACAGATGAGTCTCGTCATTTAAAACTACAGAGCACAGTGACATAAGCCATCTTGGAATACATTAGCAGCTTATGTGACCTTTGTCTGTATTTGCCTATGATAATAAGCTCAAATAGTGAGGAAAATGGAAATGCAGTATTTGAGATTCTACTACAACTACAGGGCAAGATGAAGCCACTTCGCTAGGTTCTGGTTCTTAAAAAAGGCCACAGTTCAGACTGGATAAACCTGATTCTAAAACACACCCTCTGATCTGCTGTACACATGTATAAGGCACACTATGACAAGTTAGGATAATCTCCATAGACATAACATGTAACAAGAAGCAGTGTTGTGTGAGATACCGATGCTGTGGAACTGCCATCGGCTCTGGATTCTCTCTGGCAGGAGCTGGAGGATTTTCTGAGGGGGGGGGGGGATAATATAATTATACAATACAATAAAATATATTAATGTAGAACATAATTAGTTACAACAGTGTGGGGTTTATATATTTGACCTTTCAACAAGGAATGGAAGTCATAACCAATAATATGCTGAATATCTAGGTAAACTGTCCCAATTCTCTTGAGAGCAGTTAATGACATTGGTTCGTTATTCACTGGGGGAAAAAGTAATATTTTGATTAGTATGAGATTCTTAAGTAATAGGTAATTCTATAAACCCTGTTTATTGTCCAGCCCTAATTAAAGTTTCACCTTTCCCGGGAAAACCTATATGAAGCACATTCTTTAATCCAAGTCCTCACTAGTTCGGTGCCTGTTCTTGTTTGGAGTTTAGAGGGGCACATGGACATCAGTAACACCCACGTACACACTCTGCTATCTTATCCTGGCTACTCCCAGCAGAGTCGCTAAATGCCAGTGATCTCAGGCTGAGGTCAATGCAGGCTGGTGTTGTGATGCTGACCAACACCACCTTCAGAAATCACAAACACCTCAGTGATTTAGTTTGACGTCAGAGGTCTTTTCTGCAGCCCCTCGGGAATCCAGCATTTAGTTAGAGGGGAAGTGAAACTTCCATCACTACTGACGTATACATTTAGCTCAGTCCTCAGTGCTCAATAATCTGCATTTGTCTTTAGGACATATACCACTCTGAAGGGTTGAATGTTTATTGTAACATTTTGTAATTTAAAACGCGACGTGTACCATAAAACTTACGGATCAGCCACAAGGTCTATGCCAATTTGACAAATGTTTTTGCACTTTTTGGCACTATCTTCATGGTTGAATACACTTACTGTAAGTCGCTTTGGACAAAAGCGTCTGCTAAATGAATGTTATTTCATGTAAAAATGACTCAATGTTACAGTAGTGCATACCAATACCAATAGTACAGTTATTGTTCATCGGACACTGTCATTATCCAGAGGTTCTCTATTCATCTCTCTAGACGTCCATATTGGGTAGAAAAATGTGTAATATTTCATTACCTCAAAGATGAAGAGGATTGAGTCCAGCTCCTCCCTCTGAGACTTATGACCTGAAATAAGGAAATTTCTTTTATTGTTACTTCTGTAGTACACACTATAGGTACATGGGAAGTAAATATCGTCTTCCACAGGGCAACAAATACAACAGAGGAGACACCACCAAAAGTCACATTGTAATAAATAAAAGCAGACAAGAACGTTAGCTGTAGTTATGTCACCTTTTGGTACTGCTGAATATGTATTAATGCAATAATAATCATTTCCTGTACAACATACATTCTAGGGCTGAAACTAACGATTCTATTTATTATCGATTAATCTTTCGATTATTTCCTTGATTAATCAATTAGTTGTTTGTTCCATAAACTGTCATAAAAAGGTGAAAAATGCTGATTGTGTTTTTCCCCAAACCCCAAGATGATGTTTAGATTTGTCCACACCAAAGATATTGAGTTTACTGTCATAGAGGAGCAAAGAAACCAGAAAATATTCACATTTAAGAGGCTGAAGTCAGAAAATTGTGACTTTTCTGGTTTCATTAAAAGGACTTGAACCGATTAATTGACTATCAAAATATTTACAATATGGAATCGGCACATTGTGCCATGTGTGTGTGTTGTTTGACCATCAGGGAATCTTACCTTTTTGCTTGAGGCTGACCTCGATTGTAACAAAGTTTTCAAAGAAGACATAGTAGATATGGGAGTAGTTGTGGTCAAAGAACTGCTTCAGCTCTGCAGGCTCTGCGTTTTCTGGAAAATGAGAGGGGAAATTTAAAAAAAAAACAGCTTTTAACTGACATAGGGACAGACTCGGGAGAAGAAAACCAAGGTCAAAATCGTCCACAAGCTTTTCTTGTGCTTTAGAGTGCTCACAAACTTCCAGTCGGTTTCCAAGACTGTCGCCAACTTCCTCTTTCACCTCAATTGTCGATAAAACTTCCTAAGCAGCCCCACTACTACATACAAAACATCAAATCTGCTTCTAGGCCTGATACTTGTTTCTTTCCTCCACTCACAAATCTGTATGTAGTCAGAGATAAAGCCAATGAAAAGGGAGACAACTTAAAATTGAACACAGTTGTAGGCTCTTCTCTTTCCATTTGTAATCAATAGTCTAAATCCATCTAGAATAAGAAGAAAAAGGCCATGTTGTGAAGATCACACATTTCTGACTTTTCATCACAGGAAGCACGTTTGAGTATTGTAGCTCACTGCAGCATCTGGTTTCTCTAAATATGCATGTGTCACGTCAAGCCAGAGTAGAAGAGACTTAAAAAGTCCAGTATGAGTCCCGGTCGCAGTTTAAGATATATACTCCTCTCAAGGATCGGAAGTTTACCTTTGTGTGTTCTGGACTGAACCTTCTCCTTGACTTCCCTGGCTGTCATTAGGAAGGAAACACACTGACTCAGACGCGGAGATAAAACACATGTTCAAACCACCACTACAGTTCAGGGTCAAAACTGAAGGGAAGGGACGTCCCAACAAGTATGTGGGACACTCGGGCTAGGCACTGACACACACAAGCATGTGCACAGGTAAAAACATACAATTTCCTCGGGGGACAGACAATTTTTAACACAATATTTCTCAACTCTTGTATAGAAGTTATTTTGTCAGTAATACCTATTCCAAATTATAACTGACGCTTCGCGTGCATGGATGAACACTGCAATGTTAGGTTATATGACTCAAAGTCTTAATATAGACTTCATTTATTTGAGTCACTAATGTCTTTTGAAACAATATTGGGCACAAGTTTTAGACACTTTGGATGATTAGACTATTGGTCTGGAATAACATGGAGAGTACTGTACATTTACCTACTGCTCCACATCACAGCTAATAAGGTGAACCAGCGATCTATAAAAATGACCTACTTTGCTCTACGTTTTTTTACGTTTTTTTTGTTTTTACCCCTTTCAGACTAAAAATTGACTCTGCATAAGAAAACAATTTTAAAAAAGCATAGCAAACTTAAAGGGGAAAATGTGTTCCTCAAGACATTTAGTTTTTTGGTCAGAAACTGAGCAAAAATTGGCTTGGGAGCAGCTAATCAATAGCCCGAAGGATTACAGAGCAGTGAAATAGCTTCTTGTTGAATCATTCTTTCAGATCAGGTATGAATAACTATGATCTGTTTCCCACTGTTGGCAAAGATTAACCTTGGTGGAGGGTGTCATTGTAGAATAAAGAAAACTGCGCTAATCTGTTCTCGTGAGAATGAAGGCTTGCTTACATAAATAACGCCAGCAACATGGACAGGCGATTCTCGCTGTCGGGGTGTGTATTATTCCGTCTGTTCGCTTTCTGAAGTGGCACCGCTCCAGTTATCAATTTGCGTCAGCGCTACAATTCACAGTGCCCACAAGCCATTTGATCCGAGCGGTGGTCTGGCACCACGATCATGAAAACATGTGTGGTTAGTCTGAAGTCTTTTCCTTCTCAAACAATGTCGCCTGCAAGTGTGTGTGTGTGTGTGTGTGTGTGTGTCGGGGATTGTTATCAAGGTCTTTGAGTTCCCCATGGAGTACAAAGCAGGGGCACACCCCTTCTCTCTCTCTCACACACACACACACACACACACACACACACACACACACAGCCTAGTAGCTCACAAAAGAAACAGGAAGTCGAACTACTGTATAGGACACAGAGAGGAAATCATAGAGGCTGCTTCCCCTCTCAGGTCAATGTGTGTGTGTGTGTGGGGGGGGGGGGGGGGGGGGTACATGTATGAGAGTTAGTGTGTGTCAGTGAAAGATGTACACACATGCACAGGCACTCACACGCCTACCATTTGCTCATATCCAGGTAACTTGTCGTCGCTCCATTTCTCTCCACACTGTACTCGGTCGGGTGTTGTGACACAGCTTAATAATCACTCCAGGAGAAATCACACCAGCCTGGCTCAACAGCCTGCATCGTTTTATTTATTCTCACACACACACACACACACACACACACACACACACACACACACACACACACACACACACACGGCCTGATCTATGAAGCAGGCTCTACGACCTTTATCGAGTCATTTACAACAAGCATCACTGATCAGAACTCTGATTAAAAATACTTGATTTCATTAGTCACACGAAACACTCAATCTACACACCCCTTTTCTCCCCTATGCAGAGATCCCGAGTCAAACTCCATTCAAAGATCAGACAAGCACTGTGTCATCCCTGTCACACGACATAAATCACGTCTCTAAACCTTCCTCTTACGTGCACATCTTTCACGTGTAGTATGATTGACACACGAGCCATAACTGCACCTCACACAGTCAGTAATAACTTTGGAAACCAGCAACCGAATGGACGAGTGGATACATAGGCATCTGAAATGCTCTTGGAGTCTTGTCATAAAAATAAAAACTAAAAACGCATGCAGGTCAACTTCGAATTCCGTGATCCTCGAGGGCAGGCGTTGGCGTGTGGCGCTCCCTGGATGCCCGCGACCCGTCAACTCACCGATGACGATCCGCAGATGTTTGAGCCTCGTCAGCACGTCCTTCTTCGGGTCCAACACTTTCTGTGTTGATTTCTTGACGTCCCCATGGGGCTTTTTGGAAAACATCCCCGACGCAGCAGACGCGAGTGCGCGGCGGTGGACAGCCGAGGCGGAGCTAGCCGCGCGGTCGCTTCAACCCAGCCCCAGCTAGCGCTAATCTTCAACCGCCGACACTCTCGGACCATTTATTATTATTTATTTATTTTCCAAAACGCCGTGCTGCGAGTTAGCAGTCCCTCCGCAGCAGCGCGGGAGTGCGTCGTCAGATGTCCAACTGCGTCGCCGGGCGCGCGTTCTCGTTTAAACTGCGACAAATACGCGAAACGTCTGCGGGGCGAAGCGATCCATCCATCGCACCCTGCCTCCTCACCGCAGCCCGAGCGCTAAGCTGGCTAGTTAGCTTTAGCTCCGCTGTCCACTTAGAAAAAACATCATGGCGGGGGAGGGAAAACAAACTAATGGATGGCCGAGACATTCAACGTCGGCCGCAGTTCGGCGACAACGTGCAGACGTTTGCTCCTCGTTTTCGAACTATATCGTCACACACGTACGGTTTAAAACTGCGACACACACACTCGGACGCGAACGGCGTCTCGAGTGATACTGGCGTCGGAGTTTGTTTGTTTTTTCTAAAAAAAATAAAAAAACCGCTTTTCGACAATTCTGCCCACCGCTTCGAGCGACCGCGAGGAATCCTGGGTAATGTAGTTTTGGAGTGCCTTTTAAGAGCCCGAGCGTCGTGAACGCTAGCGACACACAGAACTACAGTTCCCTGTGCGAGCAGGAAGCAGAGCGCCGGACCGAGATTTGTTTTTAGCTTAGCTGGGACACGAGCGGAATAGGAACCGAGGGAAGAACACGACAGGGCTTCTGAGCCTGGTTTGACGTTCAAACCAAGAAAAAACAAGGACCTCCACATTTTGTGAGTAATTAATTACGCTTGAGCTTCCTTCTTAATGTGTGTGGGGTTTTTTTTTTTTAAACAAATCGTTTTTCTTGCTCTCTTGCTACCCAACTGTACTTGACTTGCTAACGTGCTAACGCGATGCTAACTTGACGTGTTTGTTCATGTTTATTTTTTCTGCAATTAATAATTAAGTAGGCAAACAGCTGGACGCCCTAGTTATGTCGTGTTGCTTTGCACGAGTAACTTATAATAATGTAACTGCAACAACAACAAAAAACATACGGTAAACCTTTTCTACCAAGAGAGGGTCCATTGTTTTCACGAATGCTTATTGGCCTAACAGTAGTTTCCCTCACAGTATTTGAAAGATGATTTTTTTAAAGATATAACTATATATTTTAGAATTTAGGTGGATGCCCCATCTCTCTACACAACACTGGTAAACATGATTACACAGTCAGATGTATGGGGAAAAAGGGATTTATCTATTCGTTGTTAATAATCAGTTTTTCTCTTTTTGTTAGCTAAGATGATCTTTCAAAAATCATGCAATCGCATCAAGTGAAAGAAACAAAAGATATTCTGTTCGTCATCTAATTTGTAATTATTTGTAATTACTTTGAACTGCCAAGTCGCGTCAGTGGTCACGCCCATGTGACAGGAATGCATCAGTGGAACTGCAGTTACGACCAAAATATAAGTTGCCTCAAATTTTCCAACTCATTCCTTCTTGGCGCACAAGCGTTAAAATGACTATTCTGTAAAGTCACATTGCAACTATTATACTCTGATGCAAAAATGATTAGGCCTCACGCAGATGGGAAAACATCGGTGATGATATAGCTGATGCATTACGCACTCGGGCGAGTCCCTCTGAAGTAGAAGCAGGACAACAAAAGATCCTCTGTGGATTCAGAGTGTGGCCTAAATCATAACTTAAAGAATCAAGTAACTAGTTTAAAGGCTGTATCTGTATCTCAAATGAGACTGACTGACGCCGTCTTTCAATCCAACACCACCAGTCTTAAGTTGATTTTGCTGCCATGCCGGTGCACCGTGACCGGGAGAAGAAGGAGAGTACGGCAGAGGAGATGGAGGTGGAAGAGCATGAGCAGGAGGCGTCCAGCACGGAAGAGGAGGATTCGGACACCTCCTCTGTCTCGGATGATGGAGACAGCTCAGGTGAGAAACTCTTAATATTCCAACTTTATTATTCTATTTTGGATACCTTCTAGGAAAGCATTAAATACGTGCATGATTAAATATTGTGTGTGTGTTGGATACTCGATGCTATTCCAGAAATGGACGAGGAGGACTGTGAGCGGAGGAGGATCGAGTGCCTGGATGAAATGTCCAACCTGGAGAAACAGTTCACAGATCTCAAAGACCAGTAAGACGACACAGCTTTCCCTCAAGTTTTGTTTTAAAGTGTAAATTAAAACGAACTGATGAATAAATGAGTCCTACCATATTTCTATCTGTGCAGGCTGTATCGTGAGCGTCTCAGTCAGGTGAACAGCAAACTGCAAGAGGTGGAGGCTGGTCGGGCAGCGGAGTATCTGGAACCTCTGGCGGTGCTGCTGGAGAACATGCAGGTCCGCACTAAAGTGGCAGGTAACTTCAAAACGCACACACAAACACACACACTAGTTCATAAAGTCACACACACTGTGGTGTCTGTATACTTATTTTCTCTCTCTCTGTCTGCCAGGTATCTACAGGGAGTTGTGTCTGGAATCTGTGAAGAACAAGTATCAGTGTGAGATCCAGGCGGCATGTCAGCACTGGGAGGTTAGATACACAAACACACACAACACACACACACACACACACACACGCACAGAGCTAATGTAATTTCCCTCGAGTCCTTGGCCCAAGGATTAATTTACAATTACTCAATTGAATTCAAATTTATCTGAGTTTTGTTCAATCGACATAATTGACAGTGGTGAATGTTTGCAATATTTATGGATGCATGTTTGGGGGTGTGTTTCTGTGTGTTTTACATGGAGTTGTGCTTTTGTGTGTGTGTGTGTGTGTGCGTGTAGAGCGAGAAGCTCCTGCTGTTCGACACGGTGCAGAGTGAACTGGAGGAGAAAATCAGAAGACTGGAGGAAGACAGACACAGCATCGACATCACGTCGGGTAAAGCACAACGGCACACAGACATGACGTTGTGTCGTGCATGTGCAACTATACGTGTAAACACATTTTAATTACAGTAACAAGGAGCCATCTTTTTTGTCTTGTCTTTGTCTCTACATCAGAGCTGTGGAATGACGAGTTGTCGGGGAGGAAGAAGAGGAGAGACGCTCTTAGTCCAGATAAGAAGAAGAGAAGACCCTCAGTCGTCTCTGATATCCCTTCACTGCTTATACCTCTATTATTGATCAGGTTGATATTGCTACAAAGTGCTTCTAGAAACATCCCAAATACTGGTATATAAATGTGTCCTTGCAGCATGTTAACATTTTGAGTCATCCCTGCTCCCCATGTAACTGTCCTTAACCCTGCCCACGCCCATATATTGTCTACATGTTACCTGACCTGGACATCCTGGAGGACTGGACGGCCATCAGAAAGGTGCGTGAACAAGTGTGCATATCAATATGCCGAGGTGTGTGTCGTCTGACGTCTTCTAACGACCAAGTGTATGCGTGCTTAATTTGCCAGGCTGTGGCTACGCTGGGCCCCCACAGAGGGAAGACCGACGCCGATAGCCCCGTGTTCCCATTCAGACCGGATCGAAACAGACCCATACTGAACTGCTGAGGCGCGCGAGCACACACACACACACACACACACACACACACACACACACACACACACACACACACACACACACACACACACACACACACATATGTGTATGTCAATTACACCCAAACACACACAAAGTCACACACACGAAAAATGCACACGGCGGAACATTTCTCAGAGTCCACCACGCTGCTCGGCCAACAGCGACACCAGTCGGTGAGCTGCCTCTTGTGCCAAGCGGAAGACACACACGACAAGGACTCACAGGTTTGAATCCCCTTAAAGAACAAACAGGAATAGAGATTTTTAAATATTGTCCTTTTTTTGGTCTGGAAAGTTGCTGTTCCCTGAGTGTCGAGGTAAGAGGTGGTCTCTCTGTGAACAGTCAAAGTCAAAGTAAAAAAAATCATTGATGCAACATGATACAAGTATCACTGTAATATAAAGCTAACAGGTTTTATTCACTAATTGAATTTTTAAAAAAAAAAAGGCTTAATGTGACTCCTGAGCAAATGAGAACATGATTTGCTGACATGTTACACGTCTATCATCATGTCAGATGCCGTTTTTCAACGTTTGACCTCCGAGCCTTTGATCAAAACAGTTTTTTCTTCAAAACTAGCTGTCACATTTGGGATCTGAATCTTTGAAATGACCAGTGGCAAAATGTTTTTCAGTCCTTGTTTACATATTGAACAGATCCACCCACAGTAAAGTGTTTTCTTTTTTTGTTTTTTTTTACTTCCCAAGAACCAGGTTATTCACGATTTACAACCCACTTAGCGCTCTGAACGGTGTCAATGGACAGTGGGGTTATTTCTTCAAGTTTACAACTACAACAAGCAAACTCCGTCATCTGCCACAGATGGCGTTTGACAGTGGAATTCACCGTTAACCCCTCATTTTCTGGACATAGAAATCACTGGCAAATATTTACATTTGAGCTCTATTGACAGTGCTCAAGCATTTTGGAAGGGTTTTCCTTCTCGGGGGTATTTAAACCAGGATGTCAAATTTATGACAAGGCTCCACATCATGGCATTGAGGTTTTTTGTCTCGAACATAGCAGGTTATTGATGTTTCCAATGACATATGGAGAAATAAGAATATTTTTCTTACTTTTTTTAATGTGGATTTGTTGAATTATATTGTTTGCAATTCATAATGATTCTGTGTGATAATGTTTTTAACAGTTAGGTGACCAGAGTTTTGAGCAGTGCCTACATTGGAAGCTACGTTCAGTTATATTCCAGCATCATGTTCTTTAGGGTTTAGCGCTGCATCTTTGTTGCTGTGATGAACTCAACTCCTAATTTAAAGCCCACATTGAGAGCAGTGTAATTGAAATGCAATTATAGGAAATAAATATTTCAATATTTGTACGCGCCTACGAGACCAAGGCAGATTTAGGTGATCAAAAAAGGGGGGGGGGGTTCCCAAATTCATGGAGATATTAGATTTCTAACTGATTTTTAAAGATATTGACATGGTAGTATTCTGCAATTATTCTCGGCTGAATGTATCTACCTCTTCTCTCATTCTTTTGTTACTATTACTCTTGGACATGTAAATGCTTCCATCTCTATGGCCATGTTGATTTTAATTGTGTATTTCTGTTTTTTAATTTTTTTTATGGCTTTGATTCTTGCATTTTTGTCAGGATGTTTTTAGTTTTTTTTTAACCCTCCAACGATGACGGCTAATTGTACAGAAGTGGAAGGAACCAAACTCCGAATCACACCCCCCGCCCCCATCACTGATTCTTCACAGATTCAACCCACTGTTTGTACTGGATGATGAACAAACTGCCATTTAATAATACAGAACTGTGGTTTTTAAAGATTAAGGTGGTGTGGATGTGAAATATTCAAATGAATATTTTTCGATTTTTTTTTTTTATATTAAGTAATGCATCAGGTACATTTGTCTTTTTTTGTTAAAGATGTTTTACAATTAAACATTTTATTGTTATTACTTTGTGTTGTCTATGTGTATATATAATCCTATTTAGCAGTCAACACAGTAATGAGCATAAGTATGAGTGTAAATTCATCGTCAATGTGCTGCCAGACTAAGAGACTCTGTCCTGCAATTTCTACATCACTAATAAGAATTTTAAAATATTTAGCAGCTTTCCATATCAAGAGTTTGCAGATGGCTTTTAAAGGACCTGATGACAATATGGAAAGTGGCTGATGCAGGATCCAATCAGGACGCCCAACCTTCCTGGATCTGAGAGGACTTGACCAGTTTATATATCCTCTTAATGAAATGAGGTTCGATCCGACTTCAGAGCATTTCCTCCCTTCGACCAACACCACTGTATACATGTCCTACATCTTCAATAATTGATATTTTAACACCGAACCCACATTTACTTTGTGACTGCCGGTCAGACAGATGGCCGAGTTAGGTGGACGGTAACGCAGAGAGCTTGCAGTCCTCGCCGTGCCTTTCTTTGGAACGAGGCTTACGCCATATTTAATAGCTGTAATTTGCACAATTTCTCTCTAACCTTGCAGTCAGTTGTGTAGCAGCTTGTCCTCGATTCTTCCAACGCAGGTGAGTGCGACAGTGGCCACTTCCACACATGGTGACCTCACGTCTCTTTTCACTGAAACTCCCTCTCTGGAGACAAAACACAATTATTAGCTATTATCGGCTACTTTTTGAAGCCTGATCCAAAATGAGAAATCATGGAGAAGTGAAAACTACTATAATTATTTAACTATAATTATGAGTTAGACTGGAGGACTTATTTGACTTCTGAGGAGTCATTTGGAGGGATGTAGCCGACATCAGGGAATTTTACAACAAAAGAATGTCCAATCCAATTCAGGGAAGTGTAATAAGTGTATATACGATGCATGACAAAACTCTCAGACCTGATGTGTCTTATTTGAATAAAACTCCATGTCTGTAGGCCCAGCCCTTCAAATAAAAAGGTCACACAAAAAAAGGACGTAAGAAAAAGCCCCGGTAAAGACGTGGTTGTTACAAGACCCTTGCATTGGAAGACATATTTTTACATTTAGATGCAACAATACTAACAGTGGCCCTGTTGTTTTTTTGTTTTGTTCAAAAATCACAGTCAGGATACCATAGACCCTCCTATGTGTGTATATATATATATATAATATTCAGGATACAGTGTGATGTTATACAACAACAGAATAGCACTTTAACGCAGGAGCGTCTGAATGAAAATGTCTGCCCCAAACATTAAACATTGTTGTTTATATGAAAGGAGTATTCATTTGTTTAGGGGTACACGACATGTAGTACACAACAGAGCAACCATGTTGTGGACTGATGCCATAGGAGTCCCGGCTAGTTGAAGAAAAAAAACTTTAAAAAAATATATATGCAGAACCCGGGATAATAAAGTCGCCATACAGAAGACGGAGTCCCGTCTGCTTTAAGAATGCAACAAATACGTACAAATTAGTGTTATTGATAACACATATGCCTTTTCTGCTGTCGTCAAAAAGTCTTCCCTGAAAAAGGTTCACATTCACAAGAAATATTTGATCAATTTCTAAAATGACACGTAGCAGTTTGGTTCGGTGCTGTACAATTTAGGTCCCATCATCCATCCATCCATTATCTATACCCCTTTATTAATGGGGGGGCATTCCCAGCTGACAATGTGGTAGATGGTGTTAGATTCTCATTTCAATGCAAAGTAAAAAGCGAACATTAATGCATTGGAGAAATAAGGAGACATTGACAATTTGACAGTCTTTATTCATCTATTAATAATCACTTTTTTTTTTTTTTTTTTTTACAAAATTCACATGGTTGTTAGCTTCCTCTTCCGATCGGTCCATTTTATTCACCAACCTGTGACTGTGGGATTGAGTCACCAGTTCGACAGAACGCACGAGTCTCTTCTATAAGCCACTTCTTATTCAAGCATGGGTCGTATGTACGCCACTGTAACAAGATCACAAACACTGTCTAACTGCTGCAGCCAATCCTGCAGGAAAGTCAGTGAAATTAAGTTACACACTTTCATCATATTTTAAGAAAACTCGCATTTGACCTCGGGGGTGGGGTTGGGGGGATTGAAGTGTAGTTGAATATGGTCAACAATAATAATAATTCTTTTTATTACAATGACAATTGCAAGAATGTTGCTATGACAATTACGTGCATTAGGGCCGTGCAATCTTCCTTGATTGCTCGGGATCGTTTAGATTTCGGTTTATCGAAGCCATCTGGAAAAAACAGTTTGTCTGCCACATACAGCATCTTGACATGCACACATTCCAACTTAAGTCTCCTTAAAAAAAAAACTTTATGTCATTGTCAAGCTCACAAGAAGCAGTTTCTGCTTCAAGTGGCAACATCCCCCCCCCCCCCCCCCACACACACACGTACAGATTAGGCTGCCTGTGAAATTACACAAAGGAAGCGAGAGCCCAACTGCCATCACCACGGCTCCACAGTGGGAGGACGACCTCACAAAGAATGCAGCTGGACGATCATGGGACAAAAAGGGGGAAAAAAACTAAGAGAAAGAACGACGCTAACACGATTCGTTGTCTGTACGAGTGGAGACATGCATCCTGTCTTCATCCGTACCACTGAGTTAAATTTGAACCTGAAATGCATCATCTCACAGCCTTGTAGAGACCTGGTCATGGATCAAATGGCGTCTTCAGGTGAGGGTCTGTGCTCGTCTGGTGACTGGCTGTGCGGCGGGGAGGGGAGGGCCTGCTGAGGATGAGGAGGAGGACCCATAGAAGGAGGCGGGAGGCTGTCGGCAGGACGGTGACGCATGGGGGGACCATAGTGAGGATGAGGAGCTGGAGGAAGAGGTCCACCGGGGGGGAAACGAGGTGGGAACATCATCCCTGGAGGTGGAGGAGCCCACCCTGGAGGCAGATCAAACAACACACAGAGAGACAAGGTTACACTGCTGACATCTTGGAGACGAGAAGGAACCTGCTGTGAAGACGGCTGCGGCCGCTTACGAGGCATCATGGGAGGGCCCCCCGGTCCCCTTGAAGCGTAGAAATCAGGAGGTGGGGGTCCGTAGGGAGCTCTACGAGGGAAGGGACCATCCATGGCGCCCCCCGGCGGTCCAGGAGGCAGCGGGCCCCCCATCCTTGGGTCTGCTTCGGGGGGAGTCCTTCGATCACCGGGACCAGACTGTTGATTCAGATTCAAACGGGTAAATGTCGCGGAGGCTCCAGTGGTGAGGGAGTTACTCGTAACCTCATTTAACACAGTCCCACCTCCTCTGGACGGACAATTGTATCTCACTGTGTACTGAAACCAGTTTCTCCGTGACAGCATTCACAATACTAGAGATGAGTCTAAAGATGGTGTTTTTATGCTCTATAATCTAATCTTAAAGAAAAAACAACATTTATGGAAATTTCACAACCAGACAGTCAACCCTGTACAGATTGATCTCAGGTCAAAAAGTTACAGGAGTGAATGTGGACATGAATCTGAACACGAGAAATAGTTCATGAAATACATGTGCATGATCTCTTACATAGTTATTATTATTCTAAACTCTAATAAGACTCCACTAGAGTTGCAACAGTTAATCGATCAATTGATTAGTAATCGAGTTAATCGCCAACTATTTTGATAATCGATTAATAGTTTCAAGTCGTGTTTATGAAAAAAAAAGCAAAAATTCCCTGATTTCAGCCTCTTAAATGTCAATATTTTCTGGTTTCCTAGTTCATCTGTGACAGCAAACTAAATATCTTTGGTGTGTGGACAAAACAAAACATCATCGTGGAGTTTGGGAAACAAGATCAACGCTACCTATTCCTATTAGTTTGCTGGAAAGATCTACTTGCTGCC
Organism: Scophthalmus maximus; assembly: GCF_022379125.1. Classification (NCBI taxonomy): domain Eukaryota; kingdom Metazoa; phylum Chordata; class Actinopteri; order Pleuronectiformes; family Scophthalmidae; genus Scophthalmus; species Scophthalmus maximus. The sequence continues at coordinate 17,195,941 of NC_061529.1, read as the reverse complement.
ATGTACCAAATATTTCTTAAAAAATATAATAAAATCTTACATGCCAAAGACTATTACAAGGGCAGGACACACTTCTCTTACCTCTCTGTGATCCTGTTCACCAGGTCCAAGGCTGTTTTCTCTAAACGAGCCATCTGCATTGAAAAACACATTAAATAGAGGTTTTGATTCATACACGTGCAGATTTTCTAAAGATTCCATTCTGCTTTTACATTTCAACTTGTCTATAAGTTATAGATGGGGGGGAATCCGCTGTACAGATTTCAGTGACTCACCTGCCATGTCTGCTGGGTGGGGAGGTCCTGGTGGGCCAGCAGGAGGGAACCCCCTGAGATGAGGGGGAGGAGGGCCAGGAGGGAGGGAGCCCGGAGGGGGCAAAAGGCCCATAGCTCCTGGATGTGGCGGAGGTCTCCTGAACAAGGGACCTCCTGGTTCTGGGAACATATAGCCTAAGAGAGACGCAGAGTGAGAGGGAGAGAAAACAGTTAATTATAAATATCATATGAGCAGCTCTTCCCAAAGCTCAGTTTTGTGGGTAACTCCATTTATGAATAAATGTGTGAGTGTTGTGTGAACACAACAATAAGTTGTTTAATTGTATTTTTGGTTATAAATCTTTAAATGATCCGTTGTTGTTTATCACAGAGCTGCATAGACATCTGCAGTTTTCAATGTCAAGACTCAAAATGCATCAAACATGCATTGAACATGCATTAAGCGTTCACATGCACAGCATATGACTTTAACTGTTGGATAACCAAATCAACTAATTACTTTAATTATGGCTGCATTCCCTCGGACCAGGAACTATAGTTATAGCAGCAGAGCGATTGATAATGTTATAAACTATTATCCAAATAAATTCTTCTGTGTAAAAAGATTTGGTTTCCCAAAAGACACGGTACCACAAAGACTTTATGACATACACACACGACATATCGGGCCTCAATAGAATCACGATGCACCGCGTATAAATAATGTCTCCGTTAATAGATGTACAGTTTATGACCCAACAGAAATCCAGCGGCGCCGCGTTCGAATAGCTCCCCCTGAAAGTGAAAACTTAAATATAGAAATGTAAAAGAATAAATACTGAAGGCTGATTCTCACATTGATAAGCAGAGTTATAGAGTTATTTTAATTTAATCTTTGACTCTGTGCTGATGTTCTCAGCACAGCACATGTTCTAGTTACGTCATCTGCAAAGAACGAGAATTATTCCCCACCAACACAGGAAAAGAAATACATCAATAATATACCATAAACAAGGTAATCGCGGTTCAAACCAACCTAAATTTTTATTACTTACCTCCTCAGTTTTTGGCCTGATGAAATAAACTCATTTCATTAGGGGACACTCGCCCTCTGATTCTCTCTGAAAAGGTTCACTTGTATGTAGCAACTGAATAAACTGTTACTCGTTTAGAAAAGGAAATGTCAACTCGTGTGAGTCACTCGTTTTGTGTTAGGAAGCTGCGCATTAGATTAGATTATTTTCTTACATTTTCCTTTGCTTTACACATAGTTATGTGGATTGTCAAGTTTTAAACAGGAGTTATGGGTGACGGCCCCATTGTGCTTTGTTATATTCTTAAAGTTTAGGCAAGACAGGCTGTATATTTGATTGTATTTATTTAACACAGTTTATTCAGATAGAAGGTTGGGGTGAAATAGAGGTTTTCTTTTAATTTGTTTTTTGATTTGTCGTCACCTGCAGCCCTTTCCTTTATTCGTTGCCTCACCCGACTCCTGCTCTTTCATTTTCTAAACAACAGACAGCTTGGTTGCCTGAAACCATCTCTGGTCAATTGTTGCTTCCCTTTCCTTCACCCTAGAGCGCTTTAAGGATTGTAACACATATACGCACACATACCTGGAGGTCCTAGCGGCCCAGGGGGTCCTGACGGGGGTCCTCTGCGATCTCTCTCCCATGTGGGAGAGATTGAACCACTGTCTGAATGAGGACCTCCACTCCGCTCCATCTCCCCTTGGCCACCAGGGGGCTCCATGGGACCACGGCCCACTGTGGACGAGAGGGGCCAGAGGGAAACGACAGAGGAGAGACAGAGGAGGGCGGAAGAGGGCGGAGAGGGTTGAAGATGGTGATGAGCATGAGAGACAGACAGAGAGAAAGAGAAAGAAAGAGAGACAAAGAAGGGGACAAAGAGCCCAAACACCAAATATCGGAAAGAAACAAGCAAGAGAGAAAAAAGAGAAAGTACGAGAGATGTCAATGAGAATGAACTAAGAAGATTAAATACATTTCACTGCCATAAGCTGGTCACTCTGAACGTTCCTCCATGGACTCATGCCAGCATACACGCCATGCTACTACAGATGCAGTTGATCATGCTGCAGTCAGCTCATCGTCTCTGAAATGATGCACGTGTTTACTGTAATGCTTATGTGAATGAATTGTACTGAAAACAAGATGAATGTTTTTTTGTTTTTTTAAATAAGCAGATAAATGTATGGAGGAAAATGATTAAAAACTATATTCAAGCCCTCAGTGGCTGATTATGTGGATCATTATGGACAGTCTTAATTATTTTTGTGTGTAGCTGTAGGTGATTGTATATTAGTGTGTATACCTCTAGGAGACAATCGAGTGGGCGGTCCATCCATTAATGTTGGAGGAGACAGAAAAGCTCTGGTTTCAGATGCTGGTCGACCCAGAGGAGAGGGACCATACGGCGACCTTTCAGCTGGAGGGGAAGCAGAGTTTGGTGAGTGCAAGGTCAAAGAAATCTGTGCCACACTATCACAAGGCCTAGAAGTCCCAGCGTAAACTGTAGGGGTGGACCGATTATCGACCTGGCCGATTATCGGAGCTGATTTTCGTCATTTTTATGATAATCGGTATTGGCCATTTTTTAAGACAATTTGCCGATTAGATAATTTCACTTTAAAATGTGATACTTTGGCTCTGATGCAGCCGCAGTCACTACTCTGGACTTAAGCAATCTCCCATCCATGTTTGTTTGTTCAACATCATAATAATGCTGCTGATAGCTGATGTTGAAAGGTTCAGTGAATTAAAGATATACTATATAAGCAGTTCACCAAAGTTTTATGTTAAGGGTTTGTGTTATTCTAAAATTCTAAAACACTTTTTTATTGCAAACAAATATTGGTTTCAAATATCGGTTATCGTTCTCTTAGATAAGTAATAATCAGTATCGGTTTCAACATGGAAAAAGCCCTATCGGTCAACCCCTAGTTTCTCAGTAATGCATGATTCATGTGTGTGTTTGTGTGTGTGTGTGTGTGTGTGTGTGTGTGTGTGTGTGTGTGTGTGTTCACCTCTGAAAGGCATTGGTCTGGCCAGACTGTCCAAAGCGTATGGGTCTTTATCAAGAGCCTCTAGCTTGAACTGTGTGTCTGTCAGCCTGTAAACAAACACAGCTCATGTTAACAGACGACAAACATTTTTTGGGGACCCCGACTCTTACACTGCGATGTATAAAATATATGAATACATTCAAGACAAATGAGCAACAAACAAACATGAGCAGGTAATTGATCTACACTTACTTCTGTCTCAGGAGGGCATTCTCTCTCCTGATGTCTGTCAGGTCCCTGTCCGCTGCTCGGGCCGCGAGCTAGAAAACCGAGGCGACATCAGTACCATGACTTGACCAATGTGAATAGATACGGATACAGTGAAGATCAGTGTGCTTAAACACACTGTTAAGCTACATGACTTGAGTACAGCACTTTAATAAAATTACAGACTAAGAGAGGAGTCTGTGTGCGCTGCAGTGACAGACAGGAAATGAGGAAACATACATTTTGACACCAATATAGAGTGACATGACAGTTTAAGGAGGAGTCTTACTAACCCAGTTATTGTGAGCCTTCTTCTCATGTGCAGATATCTGGGTCTGGTAAGACTGCTTGGATTTCTCCAGCTCCTCCTCCATCTCCTCGGCTCGTTGTCTGAACAAACACAACGATGTACAATGAAGTGACATTGTACGTGTGGAAGGAAGTATAATATAATACTTGGCAGAAGCAGCAACCTGTAGTTGTTGAGTTCTTCCATGGCCAATGCAATGTTTTTGTCTGCTTTGTTTAACTTCTCTTCTTTCTGCAGGCGCTCCTTCTCCTCCACGGTAAGCAGTCTGCAAACACACATGAATAGGTTTCTCACGTTTTGTAAATGATTCAACTGCCACAGCTAGAATCGATAGATGGGCCTTTATCTGTGGGTCTGTACCTGTGCAGCTTCAGCTCATTCTCCTGGTACATTTCTGTCATAATCTGGAGTTTCTGTTGCAATCGCTGGACCTGAGCACGTGAGTACAGAGTATTAACTCAAATGCAAATTAATGGAGGAGATTATGAGATATGTACACATCTGAAGTCCTCTACCTGATCTGAGTAGTGCTCAGCATCTGACTGCAGAGAGACTTTCTCATTCTCCAGCTCCTTAATGCTCACTGGAAGAAAGACAAAATACACATCATTTACGGTGGCACACAAACCAGTGATCATTAACAGTCTCTACAGACATTACTGTTTTACAATCTCTAAGAAAGGTCGTTCATATGTGACAAATTACACAACGGATCACACATATTAGTGCGGCCAGTGCTAATTATCACTCTTCATTTTGTTTGTCTTGTTCTGTATCGGAAAACTTGACGACACTAGTAAGGTGGACTTCAGTGTTAAGTTGACTCACCTTGCAGATCTTCTTTAAATTTGACTTCATTATTCAATTTTGCAAACACTCTGTCCTTGTCTTCATCTACTGATTTGAGGTCTGCGTTCAGCTGCACACAAGCACAAACAAAGAATACTAGCAGGTGTTCCTTCTTATCAACTAGCACTACGTTAAAATGCTAAATCCATAGTATTCGCTTACCTTAGCAGCATAGATGAGTTTCTGGACTTTCTGTAAATGGCCTTGCGAGTCGGTCCTCTCCCCTCTGCCATTCTCCTCTTCATTTCCTGGCGCCCCATTGGATGTCTCCTTCTCTGCTCCTTCCTCTTCCTCCAGATCTGAATCCCAAGCTTTCATCCTCAGCAGGCAGTCTGTCAAAGACTGGAAGCACAAAGAAAAATTGTTCTCAACCATCTGTTTTGAACAATATGCAGTAACTAATTCAAGTTAACTATAATTAATGATAGAACAAACCATACCATAATACGCTCATCTTTATTGGCCACATCCTGCTGCATCCCGCTGTAGGTGACCTCACACCTCCGCATCTCCTCCTCCAATTCGCTCACTCTTTCTGCCCATCCCTCCACCTGCTGCCTCAGCTTCAGAAAGAGAGACAGACAGAGACGACATGTTTGTGAAAGGAAAAGAAAAGGAGAGGAGAGAGACAAAGATGACAAATATGTCTCATACATGTCAATTATGCAAATGCAAAAAAACGTGTCTTTGCGCATGTACAAAGCATCCAACCTGAGCATTGCTCTCTTGAAGAAGCGTGTTCTCCTCTCCAGATGTTTCAAGGTTCCTTTGCAGTCTGTCGCTGTTCATACTGTACACTTTCAGAGTGGTCTGTGCCTAAAACAGATAGGCACACGGACACTCAGCAAAAGGGGAAAAGAAGTAGCAGCAAATGGGAGAGTCAGGAAGGTGAAGGCGCAGAGTGGACAGGGAGTAGGAGAATAACGGTGACTGCACCTGCTCTTCCTGTGACTGGAGTTCTTTGGTTTCCTCGTCAAATGTTTTCATGCCCTCTTCGAGCACTGCTATCTGGAGAGATCAACAAATAATCCACTCCATCATTAATACATTATGCACTAGATTCACAGTTAACACAGTCCATTAGAATTTCACTGTTTGCTACTGCTGACAGTAGTGTGTGTGTGTGTGTGTGTGTGTGTGTGTGTGTGTGTGTTGTCTTACCCTTCTTTCTTGCTCTTCCCTGTGTTGCTTCTGCCATTCCAGTTGATCCTTCAGTTGTTCGAGATCCCTCTCCAGCTCCTTCTTAGCATGTTCCAACTGCCTGGCTTTCATCTGGAGCAGCGAGAAAACAAATGTGTCCAAAAAACACCATCAAACGAGAACAAGATACCATTTCAGACAAGTGGTGAAGTGGGTTCAAGATTTGACCTTGCAAAAATACATGCACAATAATATCTATTATATTGCATTATGCAGTTGTGTTGAGAGGCTTGATTAAGTATTCCATGCATTAGGAGGATTGAAATGACTTTGATCACACTTTAGGAATAGCAAACAAATATCATCGTGCACCGTGCAGAGCTCTGTAGTAGAGCAACCACACACACAAGTGAAGTGGCTGAAGAGGCGCAACACAGAACCAACTAACAGTTTGGACAAACCGCCAAAACATACTAAAACCTTCTTGTATGCGTCCTTCCTGTACACAATACCAGGCACAAGGACACATCTATTATACATGTCGGACGACTTGGTGCGTCTCCCTTTTTGATCAGATAGCTAACAGATAACATTTGAATAGAGGATGTAAGATCCAAAGACTGTGTTTAATTGTTTGTTTACACTGTGCACAGATCCCCAGCTATTGACTCTAAATTAAAAAACAAAAAAGACACTTCCCATTGTTGCATACATTTTTTGTCCACATTTCTCAACCTCCCTTTCATTTTGGTTTCTATCTGCCTTACCTCCAGATGTTCTGTCTTTTGAGTTTGGGCCAAGGCACCGCTGTCCCTCAGTGAGTCCTCCAGTTCATCATACTGCAAACAGCACATCATTGAGAAATATATTAGATTGAATGTTGACAAGACTCACGATCACCAGAACAAAATGAAAATGTCCATAAATATGTGTGATTAATTTAGTAATGAGAAGGCTCCTGTCCTCAAACCCCATATAACAACATAAATTAGACATTGCATCTTTTAAGTCAGACATTTTTAAGCCATGGAAATCAAAACACAACCGTACCAACCTCTTGTTGACATTTACTAAGAGTCTCAAGGACTTTACACTTCTCATCCAGCAACTCCGCAGCCTGTGCAGCCATCCACTGCTCTTTACCTGAGAAACAGGGAAAAGTGTTATTTTTCTGATTCATGAGTGATAACGCTGTGATCAGAGAGAGGCTAAATCAGCAGCCAAAAGTGACGTGTTGGTTTTATTTCTGTAAAGTTATCAGAATGTGATATCAAGTAAAGATTAATGATGCGTACCTCGATACATTCTGCTTCTGACCTGTTTAAAAATAAGAAGAGAATAATGATGAACAAGGGTTCTTTAAGGGAATTGCTGGGTTGATATATGGGACGATTGCCAAAGGAACAAGTGTGGCCTTTGTGTGATTGAAGCAACAGTAACACTCCAAATCAAAATGTAAACATCTTAAGTCTTAGTGGCGTTGGTGTGCATATGAATGTGTACTCACAGAGCTATAACATCTACAGGTGAACAACAGCAGCGTCACCAGTCCCAACACACTGGAGACGATGATCGGTTCCCACGGCACCCCGTACAGGTCCGGCCCGGGTCTGATGTCATCAGGCAGCGACGACACAACCTGAACGAAGGGCAGAGGAATGGCTTAGTGTCGGAGGTGATTTCAGTGGACATCTTTAAAATGAAAACGGTGCGATCTTCTTTAAGTATAGCAACGAAATGTGATTCAACTGAACTAAGTCTCATCAGCATGTTATCGTTGCATGACAGATCTGCAAACTGCAATTTCTACTCAGAAAATCTGACAAAAGCTCAACTTTCGTTAATGCTTATATCTTTTTTTCAGTGATTATTTATACTGTCAGAATTGGTTTCTGGCAGCTTGTTTTCACTTGTCGAGCAGAGCACATAGACTTTTTATGAGGAACCAAGCAAGAGGCAAATTTTCTCAGTTCATCTTCCAGCTGTTCTAATGTCCTTGCTATTGACTTCGGTCAACCAGACAGATTACCACACAGCTGTTATAGGGACGAAGCTGTCATCGTCTCTGCCACAGGGGACATCAACATTCAACCTGCCATCCTTTACCCCAAGACATTTGGGAAGTGAACGGCAGCACTACACCTGATGAGACAAATGTTACCACAGCTAACTCTGACATCAAAATAATAATAATAATTAAATAAATTAATTTAAAAAAAGGATTAGGAAAAAACAAGAGAACATATCTGGTGTAAACCTGAGGAGTGACGCAAACCCCGAGACGTAGACACTTCGCTGCCGAGCTGCTTGACAGTCGGCTACGTTGCTACAGTAGCTGCGCATGCTAGTCGCGAACATGCTAACGAAACCTGCCACATTACGTACATCCTTCACTTTCTCCACGGCGACGCTGTAGTAAGCCTCGGCCGCCGTCCGCAGGTCAGCCGCTTCGCCGGCCAGCTGGCCGCTCGCCGGAACCTCCGCCATGTCCCCAAGATTATTTCATTTGGCCGAGAGTGAAGTCCCAGTTGCATTTATTCCGACATTGGGAAGGGAAACTACAGCCGTCACCCGGGCTAGCGGCGGTATCGCATCCTATTCACAACACCGACGCTCAGGAGCAGACCACTGTCTGCCGCACGTCGTAGGGGGGGAGGGGGGTACCGAACTTCTCCGCAAAGTCCTCCTTACGACTCTCATAGATTATAATCGCGGGTGATTTTATTATTAATACAGCCCTTAAAATATACATCAAGAACAGTAATGTATAAACATTGTTATGTGCACTTCTGAGTTTAGGTAGATGGCGACGCACCCCCCCAGCTGGCGCAAATGGTTCCTCTCGCAACGTCACCAATTGTAAAATGCCACACTGGCACGTCGGAGTGCTTTTAAGGTGACACCGGGAGGAACAGGTGTCGTGTGAGACAACCACCGTGGACTGCGCACGGCCACTACAGTATCCTCAGTGTTGTTTTCCCACGGGGGTTTGCATCAACCAGAATCATCATTGTGTCTTTGCACTAACGTCCCCTCTCGTTGAAAGGCGCACGACCACACGTCACCTGCTCTGAGATGACGTCATAAGTAGGACACGGGCGAGGGACGTGACCAGTCGCGTCGTTCGCCCGGCGGTCGTCACCCTTTAAGGGAGTACTCACTGAACTGGCTTCATAGTCATCCATTAGAAACTTGACGATCCGTGTGCCTGTGGAATATTTGAAACGGTTTTCCCCTTCGCAGCACGTTGGTTTGCCAAGCTGGCTCAACGTGTGTAATGTAGACGACCCGCAGCCAGCCTGACAGCTGGGACGCCGCCGAGTGGCGCAGGGAGAAGTCACATCAACATGTGACGAGTCCAGCATGTCGACGAACCAGACCGCACAGTTCCAGACACTCTACCAGCACAAGTGTCCCTTTGAGTGTAGGACTCGTTCGGGATGTTCTGAATCGAGGTGGAACCAATGGCACGAAAGATCAATTAATGGCACAAAAGATCAATTAATGGCACAAGATACCATACATACCCATATGGATATGTATGTGCATTGTGTGTAAAACTTGTGGACAGCAAAGATGATGAGGACTCAAGAAAAATAAAATACTGTGTGTTTTCAGGAGACACAGACGACTGGTCTTTCAATTCAGTTTCAACTTGAGAAAGTCCAGTCGTCTGTGTACAGTTTTGTACAACTATAAATACCATGAGCTTTGTGAATGAGGACTTTGTATTATAATGCAGTATACTGTGTGTATCTTCTCTGCTGATTAGAAAATCCAGCTCCGATTAGAAGAAGGCCAGCTCGGTCCACCCCCATAGCCAGTGGAGGTGATGGGAATAGGAGAACCCCCCCCCCTTGCAGCACACCATTGCGGCACTTCGGAGCTCCTTCATCTACAGACTGATTCACGGTTAAAGACATCACATCACATGCGACAAAAATTAATATCTCAGGTTTAACCAATTTAACTGTACACTACTCATTTTCTATCTGTGCAATTTCAACATCTTATCTGTGTGGAGCTGTTGACACTGTAAATATTCTGTTTACATGTGTTTGTTTGTTTGTTGTTGGCATGTTATTATTTTGTTTAGATCTTGTATTATTTTGGATAATTGGTGGCGGTTATTAGATCCACAGAAAGGGCTGTATATATATACGGGCATAGGTTACAGGAAATGGAGGGCACACAGTTCTCACCAGGTACTACCTGTGTAATGATGGCAATTGGACGAAAGGCAATGATGGACGGTGGAGCATTGCCATTATAACATTGTTTCCATTATTTCTATTGTCTAGAGTTCCATGTGTCTATATTGAATGTTTAATAATTCATTACTTTTACTATTTCTATTTCTATAAAGGATTATCTCATTTTATCGTATCTTATTTCGATATTACACTCAAGGAACCTTTAGCAGTAACAAACTCGAGACACTATTACAGTGCTGCCCAACAGTGAGCACTAAGGACAACACATGGATTAATCTCCCTATGAAAATATGGAACGATGTGGTAAAAACAGAAGATACGTATTTGAAATAGTGTTTATGACACTGAGTTGACCTTGACTTAATTAGACTTGTGGTTTTTAAAAAATAGGCAACAAGGGGGCTCTCAGCTTACAGTACTGTTATGATAAAGGCCCCAACTACAGGACTGTCATATTCTAAAAGATACATTCGAATTGGAATAGAGACTTTTTACAGATATTTATAAAATCAGACATAATTTCTTCCAAGCAATTAAAGGTGGATATACAGAAGAAACACAAAATAAAGGTGTAATACGTGTATTGTACTCAGCATTTGGGTCACAAAGTTTTACCCAAGTTATTTCTAGAATAAATGATGTTTTTTTGATCATGAGAATTGGAACATTGTTGAACGTGGACAACATATGTGAAAAACAAATGGGAAGTGTTTTATCATTGTCACTGTAATCCAGTGCATTGCAAAAAGGAACCTTTTTCACCATCATACTGTATTTCATTGTTTGTCACTGGCAAACTAATTTGATTTCGTTATAATTTCCCATACGTTTGGCTTCCATAGATTGATATGTGCTAATGAAACCTACCTGAGCAGTCCATGTGACAAGCTCCCCCGCGGCTCGAACGTGAGTGGCTGATTCTTCGGCGATGCGATGAACAAAGTCCAGAATCTGCTTTGTTAGCCCTAGAGTCACAGTGACAAAGAAAACCATTGAATCAAGTTTAAAAACAAATAGAACACAATAGGAAATCAACTCAATGATTTGACATTTGTTTGATATAGGAAACTACTGTAAAATGTTGCGAATAAATGTTCCAGCCATGGCCACGACACTCCAGGTTGTTTTGGTGACGGATGCGGGTTGCGGCGGCTCAAGTAGCATCTCCCTCGTGTGTATGTAATTGCTTAGGATCTTTGAATCATCGTTTAATCCATCTTGACTAAGGGACACTTGAGCTGTCCTCACCTTCCAGTGGCTCTGGTGTTCCTGACTGATTATGAGGACGGGATGCAGCGGGCACGCGCTCTTCCTCGCATCCTTCGTCGCCCTCTTCTCTTCTCTCATCGGGTGTTTCCCTCTCTTTTTCATGCCGCAGTCCTTCGTTCATTCTGTGGATGTCGTTGTTATCCAGGGTTACAGAGGGACCTCCTGTCTTCCTTGAGTCTTCCCCGGTGCTCAGTTCTCGATCTTTGCCGTGAGTTGACACACCGGCACAGCCGGCCTCAGCTGTTTTTGGGAACACATGCACTCTGATTGAGACAAATGCAAGTCAAAACCATACTGAAGTCAATCAGATTATCTGAACTTCAAACATCACTAATATCAGCCGTGATCATTGCGGCAATATTGAAAAATATACCTTGATGGTCTCCTTCACTAGTGTCTGATTTTCCTGTGCTGGATGTCTCTCTCACTCTTGTGATCAGCATTTCGAGTTTCTGAAGAGCGATGAGTGTCCTGGTCTTCTCCTTGTCCTCCCGCGGTGCATCCGCGAGCCTCGTGCCGGGAGCGGCCAGCGTCTCGCCGTGATAACGCAGGAGTCTTTCCACATCCGAAAGAATGGATTCATCGTGCTCAGGTTCCTCCCTCGCACTCCCTGAGCTCCCCAACATGTAATCCAAAAACTGCAGCTTGTGTCGACCAAAGAGCTCCGTCAGAACAGTCGCCTCATCCACACTCATGTAGGCCGGGAGGTTGTTGTAGTGCTTGGAGAGGGTCTTCGTCCGGAGGGGGGTTTCTGTGTGCAGAGATGGAGTTGTGGACTGGAGGTCGGCAGAGGGGGAAGAATGCCGTGGTTGCTCCACTGGCGCTGTCGTGACAGGAGAGTCTGCGTGGAAATCCTGTTCATCTACCTGATTCCAATCCACCACCTGCTCAGAGATCTGAGGGCTTTGTGTTTGAGATGCCTCAACCGTATTTGTATCCAAACTTGGGCCGGAACCAACAGGGTCCGTTGTTCCGGCGACAGGCGCTTGGCGGAAGAAGCCAAAGGCATTTCTGAAAAGTCCGAAAGCTCCAGTCTCTGTCGTTGGAGGTGAAGATCCAGCGGGATCTTCGGACACACGTGGCACCGCTCGTTCACGCGTCACAGCCGGGCTTTCGGCGGACTCGTTCATCTCACTCCCTCTCACGTCACCGCCGGCCTCGGAGGAAATCCCCTCGCTGCTGGTTTCAGTGTCTCCACGCTCAGTGTTTCTCCCCTGGTGGAGCACTTTGTCGTCAGAGAGGTCACCTGGGTCCCCGTGGCCATCTTCTCCGTTCTCAGCTGTCTGAAGTAAAACGTCATAAGACAGACTACTCTCACCTGAACGTGGCCGATCAACGTCCAAACCGTCCTCATCTTCTTCCTGTCGTATTCTGATTCTCTCCGTTTCCTCAGAGGGTTTAGCCAGAAACTCCCCTGGGTTAACATTTGGATTTTCTTTTGGGATTTTCCCCCCGTCTGCTGAACTTGATCCATCCCCAGAGAATATATTCTCACCTCTGTCTCTCACAGCTTCGCCGTGAAGAGCTCGGTGCCAACGCTCATTGAAACATTCGGGGCTCACCTCCTCTTTCTCCCTCTTGTCATCCTCACCGTCATTCACCTGCCGCGTTTCTTTGAGCTCCCTTTTCTCTTCCTCAACCTCCTCTCTCTCATTGCGCTGTCCTTCCTCACCGGACTCCTCTGCCTCCTCCTGCCTCTCCTCTTCTTTTTCCTCCTCCGCCTTTTCTTTCTTCTCTTCTACCTTTAACTCTCCCACCTCTCCATGCTTTGTCTCCCCCCTTAACTCTTCTGCTTTCTTCTGCTTTTCATCCTCCACCTCCCGTTTCTCCTTTTCTTCTATCTCCTCTATTTCCTTCTGCTTATCATCTTCCTTTATTTCCTCCGCCTTCTTTAACTCCCCCTGTCTCCTTCCATTTTCTTCCATTACTTCCTCCCTCTCGTCCTGCTTCCCCTCATGTCTTTCATTCGCTTCCTGCTGCTTAGTCTCCTCCTCCTGCGTCTTCTCTTGTGCCTCATCCACCTCTTCCCTTTTCTCCTCCTCCACCTCCTCCTGCTTCTTCTCCCCTTGTAAATCCTCCACTTCCACTTGTTCTTCCTCCTCAATCTTTAACTCCACAAACTCCCCCTGTGTCTGTGTTACTTTTATCTCCCCTATTTCCTTCTGCTTTTCCTCTTCCTTTACCGCTTCCTGCATTTCCTTCACTTCCTGCTGCTTCTCCTTTTCGATTAACTCCTCCTCCACCTCCACAGGCTTCTTCTCCCCTTGTAACTCCTCCACTTTCTCCTGTTTTTCTTCCTCCTTAAACTTTTCTATCTCCTGCTTCTCTTCCACTTTTGACTCCTCCACCTGCTTCTTCTCTTCTGCCTCATCCACCTCTTCAATGTTCTCCTCCTCCTTTAACTCCTCCACCTCTTCCGGCTTCTTCTCTTCTGCCTCATCCACTGCTTCCCTTTTCTCCTCCTCCTCTAACTCCTCCACCTCTTCCTGCTTCTTCTCTTCTGCCTCATCCACCTCTTCAATGTTCTCCTCCTCCTTTAACTCCTCCACCTCCTCCTGCTTCTTCTCTTCTGCCTCATCCACCTCTTCAATGTTCTCCTCCTCCTTTAACTCCTCCACCTCCTCCTGCTTCTTCTCTTCTGCCTCATCCACCTCTTCAATGTTCTCCTCCTCCTTTTCCTGCTTCTTCTCTTCTGCCTCATCCACCTCTTCAATGTTCTCCTCCTCCTTTAACTCCTCCACCTCTTCCTGGTTCTTCTCTTCTGCCTCATCCACCTCTTCAATGTTCTCCTCCTCCTTTAACTCCTCCACCTCCTCCTGCTTCTTCTCTTCTGCCTCATCCACTGCTTCCCTTTTCTCCTCCTCCTTTAACTCCTCTACCTCCTCCTGGTTCTTCTCTTCTGCATCATCCACCTCTTCAATGTTCTCCTCCTCCTTTTCCTGCTTCTTCTCTTCTGCCTCATCCACCTCTTCAATGTTCTCCTCCTCCTTTAACTCCTCCACCTCTTCCTGCTTCTTCTCTTCTGCCTCATCCACCTCTTCAATGTTCTCTTCCTCCTTTAACTCCTCCACCTCTTCCTGCTTCTTCTCTTCTGCCTCATCCACCTCTTCAATGTTCTCTTCCTCCTTTAACTCCTCCACCTCCTCCTGCTTCTTCTCGCCTTGTAACTCTTCCACTCTCTCTCGTTCTTCCTCTTCCACATTTAACTCCACGACCACCTCCTGTTTCTCCTTTTCTTTTATCTCCTCTATTTCCTTCTGCTTTTCCTCTTCCTTTACCTCCTCCACCTCTTCCTGCTGCTTCTCCTTTACCGTCAAGGCCTCCACCTCCTCCTGCTCAGTCTCCCCCTTTAACTCCTCCACTTCCTCCTTAAACTCTTCTATCTCCTGCTTCTCTTCCTCTTTTGACTCCTCCACCTCCTCCGGCTTCTTCTCTTCGTTTACCTCCTTTGTCTCCTCTCTCTTCTCTCCTCCCAGTAACTCATCTACATCTTCCTGTTTCCTCTCTCCCTCTACCTCCTCAGCCTCCTCTCTTTTCTCTCCTTCCTTTAACTGCCCCACCACCGCCTGCTGCTTCTCTCCCATTAACTCTACTGCTTCCTCCTGTTTTTCTTCCTCTGCCTCTTTTAACTCCTCAACCTCCACCTGTAACTCCTCCACCCCTTTTGTCTCATCCGCTTCCTGTTTTTCTTCCTCCTCACTTTCCTCCGGTTTCTCCTTTTCTCTCATCTCCCCCACTTCACCTTGCTTTTCCTCTTCCTTTGTTTCCTCCACATTATTTAACTCCTCCACATCTTCCTGCTTCCCTTCTCCTTGTGTTTCTTTCACTTCCCACTGCTCCTCGTTTCCCTTTAGCTCGTTCATCCCCCCTTGCGTAGTTTCCCCGTTTAACTCCTCCTCTTTCTCCTGTTTTTCTTCCTCTTCGTTTGACTCCAAAACCTCATTCTGTTTATCCTCTTCTTTTTTCTCCTCCATGTCGTTCTGCTGTTCCTCTTCCTTTATTTCCTCAACCTCCATTAACTCCTCCCGTCTCCTCTCCTTCTCTAACTCCTCCACCGCTTCCTGCTTCCCCTCTTCTTGTATTTCCTTCACTCCCTGCTGCTCCTCCTTTTCTTTTAACACCTCAGCCTCATCCAGCTTCTCCTCCTCTTTTCCCTGCTGTAACCCTCCCTCCTCCTTTAATTCATCCTGGGTCACATTTAGCTTCTCCTCCTGCTTTTCCTCTTCTCCATCAACTTCTCCGGTCTCCGTTTCTTTCTCTGACTCATCAGCTTCCTTTAGACGACTTTCACTCAAAACCCCTTTCTCAAAATTGAGTGTCTCTTTCTCAGTTTGAGCGTGATGGAGGTCATTTTGTAGGTTTTCCTCAGTTTCCTTTAGCTTTTCAACATCAACTTCACCCTTTGCGACCGTCCGTTCCGCCTGTGGAGACGCAGACACCTGGTCTCCATTGTTCTCCATCAGTGTGGTGCTCTCACCGGGGGAAATGGTTCCCGTCTCCTCCTCTGAGGCTTTTTCAAACAGACTTTCTTCCGATCTCCTCTCAGTTGAGTTGAACAACCCAAGCCAAACTCCTCCCTCCCCTCCTAACTCATGATGCGTCTCTGTCTCTACATTATTATCAACAATAGTCGCAGGCTTCTCTGAATTTTCAGCGACGGGTTTTACACCATGATCACTTACACTTCCGTCCTCACTGTGAACGGGTTCATGTCTCTCCTCAGCTGTGCCGGATGAGGGGAGAGGCTGACTCTTTCCGCTGCTCTCCCCCGCATTGCCTTGACTGCGCTCTGCTGATTCATCGGTCTGAGTCGCGGACATTTCTCTGCGAAGGGCGTCAGTCTCATCGTCGCTTCCATCACTGTCTTGACCGTCGCCTCCGGCACCAGTTTCAACGGGGGTGATTTCGGTCCCTCTCTCATCTCCCTCAGCCTCGCCTACAGATTGTACAGTGGAGTCTGAAGGTAAATCCTCTGGACTGAGCTCAACACTGATGCCAGGTTGTGTCAGAAAATCTTGATCAGTTCTAATTTCCTCCCCCCGTGGCTCCCTGTTAATGTCTTTTTCTATTGTTTTGGGCACCTGATGCTCTTCGCCCTCTGTTTCTGCAGATCTTTCCTCATCTATCGTGAAGGGCTTTTCCCCTAACGCGGTCTGAGGAAAAATGTCTTTTTGTTCGACCGTGGATGCAGCATCGTTCTTGCTGCCGCCCGAATCCTCAGTCATGTCGCTACTGTTTTCCTCCAGTGCTGAGGTGTCAGACTCTGCCTCTATCTCAGATTGAGGAACTTGACCTTGTTCATCCACATCTAATTCTTTGTCTTTATTGGAACTGCTGTTAACACTACTATCTCCCACTTCTGGGTTTATTTCCGTCTCACGCTTTTCCTCCAGCCGGGTTGTGTCAGGCTCTATTTTTTCCTCCTCTGTCTGTGTTTGACTGGCGTCTCCATTCTCTAAAAGAGTTTCCCGTTCAAAGGTTGTGTCCTCGTCTTTAGAGCGACCCCCTGTGCTCTCATCGACTTCGCTCTCGTCTTTCCCGAATCCTAAAATGTTCCCGATCCCAAACCAAGAAGACGATGACTGTTCCTTCTCTTCCTCAACTGTCTCCTCGGCCTCCCTGTCAGCACCGGCCCCGTGCCCTGACTCCTGAGTGGTCGCGCCAAAGCCCAGTGTGCGCGACAGTCCACTTCCTAGCCAATCCAATGTCCGCACCTCTTTCTCCTCCTCCTCGTGTAACTGGCTGCCCTCTAGGTCCAGAGACATCCTTCTGCTCCTGAATGTCACTTCTGGCTCATTTTCATCCCCTGTTTCTCTTTTGCCATCTTGCTCAGTTTTTGCAGAATCCGTTTTTGTCTCTCCGCTGAAGCCGAGCCACCCAGTCATGGTTGAAGTGAGCGAATCAGCACTTTCCTTATCGTCTTCTCCACTTTCCACAGTATCGTCAGGTATTCCTTCTCCTCCAAACCCGAGCCATCCGGTCACTGATGAAGTAAAAGTTTCGGACTTTGTTTCTTTGCTGTCATTGTCTTTCGCTTCTTCAGCCACGTCAACGGATTCTTCCTCTCTCCCCAAACCTAACCATCCTGTCACTGAAGAACCGAGCCACGAAGAGGAGGGAGACCCACCTTGTTCGCTCGGAGCTGCGAGATTGTCTGGGGCTTCCTTGCGCCCTCCTTGAGTCCCGGCAGCAGCATCGCCAGCGTTTTTGTTTTCGTCCCCTGCTGTTGTTGTGGCATCGGCCTGCTGTGGTGGAACAGGAAAATCTGCGGAGGGGTCTGCCGACGGCGAAGGACTTTCAGTGTTTGTGTCGTCAGTGTGTGGGACGGTTGGGGTGGATTCCGACTCCTGGATTTGGATTTTCTGATCACCGTTTTCATCCTCACTGTCCAGATCACTGGAGTCAATAGGATAGCCCAACTCATCCATACAGAAGAAATCAGACCTCTGAATGAGGAGAGAAAATCGGGCTCTTAAATAATGAAGCATATATACAACATAATATCAACTACCAAGGTTAAATCACTCATCGTTAAAATAATTGTCTCACAAAAGTATATCTGTTTCTTGGAGAATGAATATAAATGTTACTTTCTACTTAATTGCTATCACCTCATATATTTATTATGATAAAGTATGTTTTTTTCCTCCACAGGCTGCATCTGAAGAAAATTGAAGTGGAATCGAACAAAAAAATCAAAATCATTTACCTGTGTTTCCACTACTTTCTCAATAGTTGCATAAACCTGCTCCTCTTTCACCGCATCCTTTGGGAAATAGCCAAACTGTTTGTCAATCTGAAATCCAAAGGAAAGAAAACAGTACAATTCAAATGAAGGGGTCACAGCAGGAGGAGTGAACAAGAGAGTATTATTAGTTGCAAAAAGTGAAGAAAAAAAAGAGTGCAAGATCATAAACAGACTCTTAAGAAAACTGGCCTGATTTCTTGCAGTATAAACAGAACGCGAGCTGCAATAAGAAGTCCTGTTCAAATTCAGTGTTTGGACATAACCAAGGTACTCCTGTTGTATTTTATTCAGCTGGGGGTTATGTGCTAAGATGTGCCATATTTCTGATTATATTATTGATATTATAAGTTCAAGATCTAAACAGGGCTACCCCACCTCATTCCATACGTTACTTCTATTTACAAATTGTATTCACATGTACATTTTGGTAAACACACTCCGCAGTAAAAGCTTCCATCTTACAGGAAATGCAGTATATTCACACTCATTCAGTCTGTAGTCTTTAGCTAAAAGCCACTCAAAGCAGTGTTAGGTGATTTCAAAGCATTGGCTGAAACACCAAGTTTCAGCAATTACTGCTAGGAGCTAGTGTTGTGCGGGTCATTATTTCATCTTAATCAATAATTAAATGTTAATCAATAATTAAATGGGGCATCTGAAAATAAAAAATTGAAGACACAAGTAGAGGTAATGTTGGATCATCAGCACACCAATGTATTTTATATTGCTGTCTCTCATTGAAGGTAATTACATCATAAAATATAATGAAATTGGGTGATATCACAGGCATTTGTGTTTATCAGGTGTGAACACTACAGTGTCAACGTGACTCAGCCAATCAGTGCTAAACTAAACGTTCTGTATTATAATCATGAGCAATCTCTTCAACCCAGGACCTTGGGATGAGGGCCTGTTTGTATTAAGAAGTTTTTTATTTATATTCTGCTTTCAACACAGAGGGAGAGAGAGAGAGAGACGGGCAAACAGATGGAGAAAGCAGACAGACATACACTGCCCGCCCAGAGGTCTTCTCTCCTTCCGGTCAGTTTGTGGTAAACAGAGATGGTGTCTCCGCGTCTGAAGCTCAGGAAGCGACAGTCCTTGCCGCGGTGGTCCCTGATGGCCTTCACCCTGCTCATCGGGCCTACACACACGCACGCGCACACACACACACGCACACACACACAGACACAGACATACATAGGTGATTAGAAATAAACAATGGACTGATGGAATAAATGAGAAAAAAAAGGATCATCATCAGCAATCTTAGACGTTTGAAAGGGACAAAATATATCACATTATACTATTAAGTAGAATAAATTGAGAGCTTTGGGACTTACTTTCACACCCAGAATTTCCACAGATCTTGTAGTCAGACAACGATCCCATACTGATGTGAGGAACAATCACAAACACCATGCCTGTAATCCACAGGAGCCTGTCAGCCGCTGAGACGGCCATAGTTTGTGTTTTATCGGGAGTGTATCAGGAGAAAAATGTCCATAATGGGAGTAAATGACTTTGTCCAGTTGTGCTGGCAAGTGGACATTGCCTCTAAGCTGTTGCTGTCATGAAGACTCAACAGCAAATGAGAGAGCTGAGATAAGATATAAGGCTAGCATTGGGGCGGGCTAATGATTAACATTCAAGAGCTGCTTACAACACAAAACATTATCTGATCACCGTTGAAAGGGTTTTATTTCACTTTAGAGAAGAATATTGGAGATATAATGTATTAATTAAATCTCACTTTGAGATGATTAAACAAATTTGGTGACAGATAACTCTCGACAAACGAATAACTTGGCCATTTTTTGGACTTCGCCCGTTATCTAAAAAGCTGGCGGCACATGCGGCGTTCTTCACCACGACGACCAGACCAGCGCACAAAGATGACGTCACGCATGATGGCTCGAGAGTGTAATTTAATATAAAAGACACTGATCTACAATCATCCTCGTGTCAAACCCAGTCATGTTGAAGGTTTCATGAAAAGGACCAAGTTTTTATTTATTGCATCTCATCTAATTTGACTACTTACTATATGAACACTGTACAGTGTTTCATATATAATTATATTTATTTATTTAGATACCTTATACCTTATACCTTATAACATATATATATATATATATCCATATGTATTTATTATTTCTATCTATACTTTCTTTTTTAAATGTTCGAAATGAAGTATTTTAATTTCCAAAAAATTCAGTGAAGAAGCAATATCTAGGTATGGGTATGAAGTGAAATAGAATTTTGACTATCTGCATGTTTGCCTGTGTTCAAACACAGGCCTATTAAGATACATTTCAAAATATCAGATCAAAATTCATCATGATTCATGGACTCCTTGAATATAGATTTTTAAAAAAGAAAAATGATAAGCTTTAGCTTTTTTACTCATCCAGTATTGACATTGTGGCGCAATCAGAGACATTTGATAGTAGTGTTTTAACTCTATAGTGTTTGTCTCCCCTACATTCTGCACATACAAACACACACACACGCACACCAAATGTTGGTAAAGTTAATGGTTTTAGTGTCATACCTTTATTTTAAGTTTCCTCAGGGTCTACCTCTTTCCCCCGTGCAGAGGCGCCCCCTGGCGGACACAGCAGTACACAGCAACAATAAACACGACGGAGCAGTTTACCTTACGGCACTATGCATTAACAAATTGTAATTTTCACATTGTATTCGTTTGTCTGAACGTATGCCACTGCGTCACACGTGCAGCTTACTAATTTATGAACATGACCATGAAATGTGTTGTCTAAAAAGCATTGAGAACAGCTTGGGGTTTTGCAGGTGTAAAAGTTGCTGCATACATTTGTTGCCATCACGGGCAAACCAAAATAGCCAATGTTAGCTAAGCTAAATTAGCCGACGATCCCTTCCTCCGACGTACTCTGCCCGAGCTTTCGTGCCCACTCGTTTACGGATGATTTAGTTGTGAGCCAAAGGATATATGTTGTGCTTCACTCCTTCACGCCTGCCTCGTGTGTGTCATACCTCCTACTGTACTGAACCGAGCTGTGCCCGGGCAGCGTCCCGCCTCCTCGCTGCTCACGTGATTAGTGCTTCCGGTGACGACGATGACGCGCACAAGAGTTCCGTTTTTACAGGCAAGATGGCTGCCTAGTCTGTGGAGCAGCGTCGTTTGTTTTGGTGGTTTGTGTCCCAGTTGCACGCCTCAGTTTGGACCGCGCAAACCTTTGGGCTCAGACGTTTGGTTAGAAGAAATAAAAAAAATTAATAAATAAATAAAATAGGCTGCCACGTGTGACAGAATGAAGTCGGAGGTGGAGGAGCTGATGCCGAGGCTGCTGCCCTTCGAGTTCGCGGCCGGCACCGAGGAGCTGGACCCGAAGGGACCGCCGAGGAACCCCCAGGAATACCTGCGACAAGTCCAGTGAGTCCCCCCCCCCCCCCCGTCCCCCCCGTACCCCCCGGACGATCCTCTGCGTCCTGGCTGGACAGTGGAGCATTAGTGTAGCGTGTCACTTGTGCTGCGTCGTTGGACGTTACTATTATACTCAAAATTGTGCAGACGTGCTCATAGGAGTTGTGGGACTGTTGAAACCGAAGTGTTGAGTGTAAAACAAAGGAGCTGGATTCTTGTTTCCTCCCCTCATTGACTTGACATGACCTGGAGACAAAAGAAAAATCCCTGTTAGAAGTGGTGGTGGATGAGTGTCGCGTGTTGATGTGTCAGGCAGACTGCTGTTTTCAAATTGGTGTTTAGTCTTGTATTCAGTCATGGAGGGAAGAGAAAGAAACGGGGAATGATGATGAAGAATCGGCAGTGTAAAAGCTGCAAGAGCATCTCCAAGCAGGTTGATGATGCTGTGACCGAAGCCCTTCACGTTTACGTTAATATTGTGGCCGGAGGATTGAACATAAGGACATTTTTAATAATGGAAAAAGACACATGCTCACCTTCTAGATCAAAGGTACGGCAAGTGTCCAGTCGCAGTCCACGAGTCGCTTCCTGAAGCTGACGAGACCGGAACAAGGCCGTGTCCCCAAAACATACCATGATCTAAAGGCAGAGACGAAGAGCGGACGAGGAGAACGCGTCGGACGGTTCAGAGGTGGCCCCGTCCCACCAGTCATGATCCAGGATGAAATAACCGTGGAAAGAGCTGAAACTCACTCGCAGTTGGAAGGAGGCATCCGTCAACAAACGGAGAGAACGGGAGCAGTTTGGCTGACGATGTAGGAGTCTCATTAAGAGCTTGATCGGAGTGACAGCCTGAAAAAAAAATGTCGTCCCAGTATTCTGTTCCATGTGATTTTCAAAACTAGCGAGTCTTTTTCCTCAAGTGTAGAGGTATCAACACGTTTGGCTACATCTGTACTTAAAATCAAAACGCTTCTTGTGTGGGTAGAATATATCCGTTGAGCCATTTTTGTGCTTGTGTAATATAAATATGAATCTGTTTACATTTCACCAGGTTGGAGGCTTCGTTGTGTCCGGAGGTGGTAGTTGCTCAGATCGACCCCAAGAAGCTGCAGAAGAAACAAACAGTGAATGCATCTGTGAGTCAATGTGCACACTGACGTGTGTTCTTCAATGAATATACTACTACACTTACTTAATGATCATTCTATTGTCTATTTGTCTTCTGTGTGTATTGTATGTGTTCATTACAAAGGCCATCTGAGGATGAACCTTTACAAATGCTATAATGTTCATTGGCCAGATTAAAATAGTTAACATTAAAAATGAATATCAAAGGAAGGTAGTGGAAGAATGGGTGAATATGTGCAAATTAAACCGAGCGACGACTGCTCAAGGAGGTTGTTTTTGTAAACATGTAAATCAAATCCATCAGTAGCCTGTCTATTTACTTTAAGTGTTCAATGAGCCGTCAGGGGCCTATGGATAATGTTTTCACGTATATGAGATCAGGTGAGATGAAAGTATATTCTGTCCCATCACATGTCTGAGAACAGTCCCTTCTCTGTTTCAGGTGGCGGGTTGCCACGCTGCTCCTCTGGGCTTCTGCCCCAGTCTCAGCTGGCAGCAGCAGCAAGTCAGTAACTTCTCAGCTGTCAGACAGGTAAAGCAAAACAAATGAATTAAACTGTCATAAACCTGAAATTATTCAATTTTGAATATGATGCAGGCACCACGTTTCAAATTACTCATTTAATCAATTACTTTTTCTGTACACGGATCAACTGCAGTTGGTAAATTTGTGTTTGACAAATAAATTGGAGAAGTGCAATCCAAGACATGGGTAGTAAAATAAATTTGTTTGATATGAGATATGCAGGAATCACAATGGCTGAGTTGCACTGTATAAAGTGGACGGTCAAACTCAGTCTGGGCCCAGTTGTTCAGGAGTAATCTGATCGGAGTTTGGATAATGGATCGGCTCCAGTCTTGAAAATGGGTTATTCAAAACAAAAACAGATTCTGAAATCGGATTACATCACGTCCAATCTTGGTTATAATCTGGATGTTTCAATCATTGTTCATATTTTTGGGTGGGACTGGTAAAACTTTGATCCCCCCTCAAAAAAGAAAAAAAAATCTGGATTAATCTGATCGCAACAGAGACTATTTTACGACTGGATTTCAGGAACAAAATGTCCTAGAACTTTTAAAATAAGTCAAATAAAATAACATTTATATCATGTAGTATAAATACATTGATTTTTATTTTGCACCAGATTTTTTTTCCCAAACCATTATAGTGATAAAGTAGATTAAGTAGAAATTAGGCTTTTCGGTGCAGTAAGGTTAGACAAAAGGATGTTGTCCCCCTAAAATGATCCTCAATAGCTGTGAAATATCAAAACAAAAATTATTGTTTTAACTTTCATTTATCACCTTATATGAATAACAATCACACAAGTGCATCCCTTATTACATGTCGCTCATGCTGAACTTCTTGAATGACAAACAGAAAGAGCAGAGACACAGATTCGTCTGGCAGAGGAGCGCTGGTAATCCAGATTTGGTCATCTTGAATTAGTTTTTATCTGGACCAGGGTGATCCAATCCAATGTTGCTTTGAAAAACCGAAACAGAATAAAATGGATTACGTGTTCCTGAATGGCAAAACAAAGGATTGCCAAATCATTTAAATCCAGATGAAACTTTTAGGACAACTGTGTCCCGATGTAGGTTTACAATCTGTTCTGCACTTTGCTTTCAGAGCATCACAAAGAACAGAAGACACTGGAGCAACCAGACTCTGGATGACAACGTGATGGTGGTGAGGAGATGGCAGAGTTTCATAATTCACTCCATAATTTGAAAACATCTTAAATGTATTAGCATCACATTGTATCACGTGTGTCACCTCAAGGGCGTCTAGGGATTCACTCACTGATCACTTGATATGGGTATACTGTACATTAGTCATAATTGTAACGTGTGTGTGTGTGTTTTTCTGTGTCACAGCCCAGGCTAACCGACGAGGAGGGCTGGAAGAGGTTCTGTTTAGGGGAGAAGGTCTATCTTGGCACATCGTCCTGTGACGCAGATGCAGAAACGGAGCCAACGCTGGACTACACCAAGGTTGTATGAAGGTGTTTCTATGGAAACGGATAAAGGCTCCTTCAGTGAAATATTTATTCAACCGTTAATATTTCTTGTGTAAACCCGGATCTTTCCTTTTTGTCACTCAGACGTTGAAATGAAAAACACTCCACTCCTTTGTCTTTAGCTTATTGATAAATACACAAACAGTTGGAAGTTATGATTAATTATTTAAGACCACGGAGCCTTAAACCTGACCGACAGGTTGATGAATGCGTGTCTCTGTGTAGGTGGGCTTCCCTCCCTTCCTCAGCATCGTGTGCAGACTCAACCAGGTAAATCACTTTAACCACAGAAACTTATCTCACCCTCTGAACCAGTTTAACTAATGTATACATATATAATCTGATCTGTATGTTGCCTCTCTTCTCTTCTCTCTCTCTGTGTGTTTGACAGTCCACGGTGTTGATGGTGTTAGAGATTCTCATCAGCTGGTTTGAGGAAGGAGCGTTTGTTCCACAGTTGGTGAGTTTGGTTGACGAAGAGCGTTTTCACACCTGAAAGTCGCGTTTTTGTCACATTGTAAACATTTGATCCGGTTAGTTTTGGTTTCACATTTAAGAACTTCACAAGACATACCTGTTGAGGGATTTCTGTCAATGTGTTGTCAATTTTGCGGGGGGCCAGTTCTTTTTCTTCTTTTATGGTAGCTCGCCGCCTCAACTTCCTGTAATTGGTCCGAACCATACAAAAGAAAAGTTCTCACACTGCCAACGAACCAAACCATGTCTCAGTTTGATCCGGACCGAAACCACCTCTTTTGGTCGGACCAAATTTTTAGTCCATTGGTCCGGACCGTGGTCCCCATCAAACCTGTAACTTTGGTTCGGACCGAACAAGGCAGGTGTGACAGCGCCCTCAGTCAGGTTTTCTTCAAGTGGCTACTGCTTCCTGTGTTGTCTAATACTACAATCACATTTTGTTGAAATGTTGCACGTGGAAAACTATGCTCATTGTTTTCAGCTGAAGAACATGTGGAATAGGAGCGTGCGCACAGACCTTGACGACGGCCGTTTTGTTTCAGGGTTGCTGGTTGTATGCCTTACTGGGTTGCCTGGAGAAGCCCCTGCTGCCTGAAGCCCACTCCTCCATCAGACAGCTGGCCAGGAGATGTGCCAAGCTCCGCAGCACGCTGGTAGGACCTCGTCTGTACCACTGCTGCTCCACGACAGACCACCTGTGGATTTTTATTTGAATATATACAAGCTGCTATTTTTGGTGTCGTTATATGAATCTTTGGGGCAAAAACAATAACTCATGATTATTGCATAATTTCTTCATAACGTTTTCATAGCAATGAAACCACCTAACAATCTGTGCGGCTCCCATGATTCCACAGGAGAGTCAGGACGACAAGAAACTTCCTGCCCTCAACCTGCTCATCTGTCTTGTTGCCAGGTATCTACCAGTGTCCAACATTTTATATATCAAGGCACAATTGTAGATGTATAGTGTCATATTTTACTTTTGTGATCAACTTCCTTTTTTTTTTTTACGCGCAGATACTTTGAGCAGAATGATCTGGCAGATCAGCCGGAGTGAACACGACATATCAACAAGACATGAAGAACGAGTCTAATTGACGCAACGTTAAGGCAGCGGGTTCTGCAGTCAAGCAACAGGATCTTACAAATGACTCAACGTGAAGACGCTCGACCAAGACAAATTTATGGATGGAAATAAACACGTCCACATGGGGCTGTGGAGGGTCTGGAGCCCACAGGCCACAATTGTGAACACAACTAATGTTATTGAGATATTATTGATTCTGGTCACTTGGACAGATCTGTGCTGGTAGAACTGATGCAGTCAAACCAGTAGGATCACTGTTATTTTTTATCAGGATAAGCCACTTGTTTTCCTGGTGAATATAGTCCTGAAGTCGCCATGTTTCTGGTTCAAAGGTTCATATTAAAGACTTTTCTAATAAACTGGTGATTTGTATGATTATGTTTATGGACAGTGTGGTGTCAAGTGTTTCTAGCCCAGAAAAATATAGCAGCCAATATTTACACTGATATTATAAACAATGCAAATGACATGGACCTAGGTCAGAAATGGTCTTGAGTGAAATATCACCACGAAATCTAACACCGATAGATCAAGGTCATTCTCAACTGATCACTAATTTTGCTGTATTTGGTTTTTAATTGTAGACTTCAAATTATGTGGTGTATGTAGAGCTGAAACCACATCAACCTTCAACTAGATTAAACATTAGTTAAAAAATTATCAAAGTGAGAACAACCTTCTCCAGTTCCATCTTTTCAACTACTTAGTCTTATCCACCAACCGATGTACAGTACAAGTCACATTTATACAGAACTTTTTCTAGAACAGTCATACTGTTGGAATAGCGTCAGAGGCAATTTATGGTTAAGTTTGTTACCCAAGGACACTAAAGGAGCCAGGGATAGAACCACCAACCCTCTATCTCATCAGCCACAGCCACAAAATCTGATGTTGGAGCCATAATAATTATAATAATAATAATAATACCACACACTTTCATTAATACCTCACCTTTATTTTGAAGCAAATTATCAGCTGGTACAAAAAAATAATAATGACGAAACAGATTCTAACCCAGTATTTCAGCACATCACATGTAGCCATGTGAGGAACATACATGGGCCTCGACATTGATAAAACAGTGGAGCCAAATTGGGATTAATGTGCCACATCAACTTGAAAACACAACAACTGGTCAATGCGACCATAACCACAGATACCCCAGCCTATGGTATTATGATTCGGATGAAAAAAAAGCCCCCTCAAAAAACATTCAACACCATCTTTTCTCTGCAGCGCCACTTAAGACCTCTGTAAACCCCCAGTTAGAGCTAGAGAATAAATCATCTGGATTTAAAATTAAATGTCTAAAATGTAAAACTCTCCTACCTCAAACCCATTTAGTCCGGAGCCCGACCAGAGGAGCAGCCCTGCCAGAGGCACCGCTCTGACTAACAAGTCCAGTTTACATTACTACGGGGAAAAGTGGGAGGAAAATAATAACCAGTCATCTATTGTTTCAGATTATTTTTATCCTCTTGCGTTAAAACTACCAGCGTGGTCTTTATGTGAAAAATGAGGGCGTTTGAATACCAGTTAAAAACTTCAGTCATCTGGTGTCATTAATGGCTGGAGGTCTTTTTCCCTGCGTCTCTACAGAGGCTGGACGAGAAGCAGGTTAGCGCCTCTTGTCCTTCCTGTCTCTATCTTTATGCTCCCTGTCGCCGCGGGACGATCGGCCCCTCCCCTCGTCGCTCCTCCTCTTCCTCCTCTCTTTCGATCCCTTCGAGTCCCGTCCCCCTCCACTGGTCCCTCCACTCTTGCGGGGACTCCTGTCTTCTCCCTTCTTCCTGCCTCTGTCCGACGGCCTCCTCTTGCGCTTGCCGCCGTCGCGGCTGCGACTTCGGCTGCTGCTGTTGGACGATGAGGAGGAAGAGGAGGAGCTCCCGCTGGAGGACGAGCCAGAGGAGGAAGAGGAGGAGCTCCCGCTGGAGGACGAGCCAGATGACGAAGAGGAGGAGCTGTTGCTATGACTGCGGACCTTCTTCGGCTCCTTTTGCTTCTTCCTCCCTCTCCCACTGTCCCCGTCCTCCTTGGAGGGTGCCGGCGTGGTGCTGGGGGCCTCCTGAGGATCAGGCAGCTCTTGTGAGGCTTCCTCCACCGTCTTCCCCCCTGCAACCTGGTTCTCGGCTGCAGAGTCCTGTACCTTAGAGCCAGGGAGGATGAGATTCTGACCAGGCACGGTGGGGGCAGTTAGGGGTTCTGGGGTAGGAGAGGTGCCTCGGGTCTCAGAGGACTGTGCCGCTGGTTCCCCTGCAGCGGGACTGGGACTGGGCTGGGGTTGCTGACTGGTTTCTGGTGCCTCTTGGCTGGTTATGGGTGGTTCGGAGGACTGGGTGTCTTGGGTCTTTTCCTTTTGGAGGTCTGCGGGCCTCTGTACACCTTCTGGTTCTCCTGCCTCTTCTTTTTTCCTGTCCCCCTGCTCCCCCTCAACTTCCATCTCCTCTAACCCTGGACTAACCTCCATTTGTCCCTTTTCTCCCGCTCCCCTCTGATCCTCGCTGCCCTTAACTCCCTCCCCCTCTCTTTCCTTCTTCTCCTCCTTCCTACCCTCCTCACCCAACTCCATCTTCTCCACCTCTTCATCTACCTTCTGCAACCCATCCATCTGCTCGTTTTCCCCATCCTCACCCTTCACCTTTCTATCCCCCTCCTTCCCCCTCTCCTCTTCCTCATCTTCCTCCTCCTCATCTTCCTCCATATGTCCCTGGTTACCTGCCACCTTGACTATCTGACCTGCGGGCTTACCCTCCGCTCGGTGGTCCATTCCTGTTGCAGCCGTGTTGCCATCCTGGTCGCGGTTTGGCTGTCGCCGGGGGCGGGACTCCATCTTACTGAGGTGTTCGGCAAAAGCCTCGCGCCTCTCCTCAAACACAGCTACACAGAGACAAAGGTTCACTGGTTACACGACTGGATAACACCTACCAAGGTGAAAATACAATTGACGTGCTTCCAGGAGAAAAACCCAACTGACCGTTTAGTTTCTTGGTGGAGTCATCGAAGAGTTTCTGTGTGGCGGAGCACATTTTTCCAGGCAAATAGAAGATGTGAGGCTTTGTCTTGGTGCGAATGTATTTCACCAGACGGCTGTTGTGACCGTTCCACTCCTCTTGCTGTTGATAGAAGAGAGAGATGGTTACATTTCTCTTTGACACCCTATGTTACTGAGTCAGTGAAGTATTAGTTAATGCTCGTGCAAATCCCATTTTATTTCCCTACTACTTTATACAGCAGTATCGACAAAAGTACAGATACAATAACAAGTAAAAAACTTTTTTAGCTTTGAAACAAACAGGCGATGGCATTCAGAATTAAACTAAAACAGGCCATGTAGAACTCCAGTGACCAGTCGGAACCTTTATTTTCCACTTTACTTCGGCTCGTTTCCACCTTTTGAACCAAGTTATATGTAGTTTCTCACCAGCTGAGCTAGTTCCACCTTCTGCTCCAGTAGTCTCAGCTCAGTCTGTTTGGCTCGCCTCTCTTCAAACAGCTCCCTCTTTTCGCTCTCCACCTTCTTCTTCTCTGTCTCAGCCTGAACTTCGAGCTTCTGCTCGATCTCTGTGCGCCTCTTTTGCTGCGGGGGCAAAGCAGAAGGTGGGCGGAGAAAAGATTAAGGAAGGAAATAAATAAAGCTGCTAACCCAACTTATTGTGTAAAGTCTCCATTTAACAATTTATCTGTGAATAGTGTTGAGAAACTGAAATCAGAAATTCAGTTCTTCCTCATTATCACAATATTGATTTACAAAGTACTTATTCTCGGGGTGTTTTGTCATCTTGGCCTTGTTGACATAAGCCTGAGTAATATACTGCTGCATTAAGAATTGACTCTGTAAATTGGCTTCAGTTTTAGTGATGCAGTCGCCTCAACAGTTGACTAATAAACTAGTTGATTTACTCACCTTATCTGTAGAGACGTTGGACTCCTGTTTGAATTTTTGCAAGGTCCCCATCAACAGGCCGAACATGCGCCGATTCCTGACCGAGAGAACACAAACCCACCATCACACACTAAACATTCTGAGCAACAAAACAATGATTAAATATTGACCTATTACGATAAAATATTTCCCCCTCCCCCATTTCCTATTTCCACTATTTGCAGGTGCAATTTAACTGATCACATTGATCTTAACAATCGCTCACTTAGTATAAACATGCATCAGGGTTCATGTTGGCCTACCTCTGTTTGCCCTTCTCATCCATGGTCTGATCTTGAATGAGGTCTCGGCGCGTTCGCTCCTTGGAGGTAGCTACGACAGACGACTGCAACGCCGGCTGAGGGGAGGAGAAAAGGGAACAAACATTCGTTGAGACTATCGGTCTTAAAACAACCCTTCAGAAAATGAAATCTAGAGTAATTTACATGGCAAGTCAATTTTTTAACTAACCCACTTAAGTCACAACTTTATTTCCACAGCCTGCACAAATGAACAGCACAACAAATTATTTCTCAGAAAGGATAAACGGGCGTTATTTACCTTTTTGACGTCATCGTCATCCTCGGCGTCGCTGTCGTGGCGCGCATCTCTCCTGGCCCTCTGGTCCCCTGCCAGCCTGAAGACACACAAGACGCCCATTAGAGACAAATACTTAAACACTGAAAACATGACAACTGTTATTCTCACACCTGTCTGAAAGGCAACTGTAGCCTGAAATGACATCCGCTCAATAAAAAGGGCAAAAATAACACTAAGGCAGCAGCATGACACCAATCAGAACACAAGCGTCATATTTCTTTGTAGCCTTTACGCTTGAGTAAGTCCCTCTAAAATAAATCGGTTGGAATTTCTCCAAGGCGCGGCAGCAACATATTTCCTCATATAGGCATTAAACTTACTTTGGATAAATAAATCTGGTAAATCTTGAATATGCCAACGGTGAAATGTTTCACCAAATCTAATCTTATACTATACCAATTCTATCATAGAATTTTTTATTTGAAATTTGATTTGATCACATCAGCCCTGATTGAACACTTTCCCATCCCCAAATTTAAATGTAAATGTTTCACCCTCGTGAAATGACATGTATACGTATATGATATATATATATATATTGGTTGTTTTGCTTTTTGTTTTTTAAATCAAGACCGAACCTCAGCAGAGCTCCTTCGATGTCTCTCTGCTTGGCAGGGGGGCCGGCACTTCCTATTTCCGAGAGACTGCGCCTGGGGAAAGGGCACGGATACATATTAAAGTCATAAATTAAAGAAAACATTCCTAAATTACACAAATTGTTTCATTTCAAGTGAGTCTAACTAAGATTGCGTCAATGCATTTTACACCCAGTAGCCAGTTTAATAGGTACAATCATGTAGGTAGTGCTACACTCGTGAATGTCACTGTGTTCCATGTTTTGAATGTTGATGATTGAGGTTCAGTACAGTCATCAAAACTGTAGTTAGTGGTGCTGGCGAGTTGCTTTAACTGTATTCAATAATTGCCATAGACTGAAGCAACGGAACAAATCTAAACCGGAAACATAATTGAAGAAATGTCCTTTTGTTCAGAACACTTGATTTGGAATTGTTTAAATAAAATGATAAAAGCCTGTTTTCTGCGTGCATTTCGCAGGGCCTTGCACGACCACGACCTGGGTCTGTCGATCTGTGAAGGAGCGTTAGCCACCTGGAGCAGAGCTTTACCTGAGCAGGTTGGTTCCTCTGCCTCTACCACCTCCTCCTCCTCCTCCTCCTACGACGCCTGCCATGGGGCCGCCGAGCCGACGGATCTGGCCCGGCCTAGACACGACACACAGCAGGAAAAAAACAAGGTCAACACACCGGACTCGGGCGGTCCACGGGCACACCGGGAAACGAAGGGAAACCCTGTCGTGTAACGCGGGTCTGGCATCTACTTAAACGGGGCAGCCTTGTGGTTCCACTCGGACGACGCCTACTTCGAGGCCTAGCAACAGCTAACCAGCTGCGATTTGATATTTCCAAAATTAGGGATTCGTCGATCGTCCCGGGCGTGTGCATTCTGTGTGTGGGTTATTCTTCAGCTAGGACACGTGTGTAGGTTCGGAAAGATCAACGCAACTGTTTGTGCTGTCTTGCTAGTTTACCGACTCATGCTAGCGCGGTCGTTTAAGCGCTAGCATGAGTCGGTCGGCTGAACGCTAAGAATGTGCCAAAAGCTAAAACATTTTTTTTAAAAAGCCGCCCTATCTTTTACCTCGATTCATTGGGATCACGTCCGGTTAATTTGCGGATATTATCGTCCACGTGTTTCAAGCTTTCCTTGGCTTTTTCGAGCTGGTCTTGCAAGCTCCGCACCACAACCGCCATCTTGCTACCAGTTAGCGCGAATCACGTGTTTCTTCTTCTACGGTGGTTAATGTCTGCTGCTGCTGCGGCTTCTTCTTCTGTTTTGACCGACGTTGTGGCGCATTACCGCCACCTGCTGCCACTTGAGTGTACATCAGAAACTGTGTGACAGCACAGTAATGGGAAATTAAAAAAAATTAAAACTTGGCCCAATGTTACCTGTGTGCTCGTTATTAGGTGCTGTTAATACTTTACCAACATGTTGCTATGTGCACCAATCTCCACACCCACAAAAGAGGGGATTATTTTCAGAATAATTCATTTGAAAAATATTTGATGGGAAACAAAGCACCTGCAATCCTGAAGTTGAGTCCCGAGGATGCACCTGGTGTCGGAAGTCACAAGTTCTGTTACCTCTCGACAAACATTTAACATTAAACAACAGCATTTAGAATATTAACATAAGAAATATCTGAATAGTAACTGGCTTATATTTTAAGAACTTAAATTGAGCTTTTGCAAATATGTATCTCCCAAGATTGTATAACAGGAGAAGGTAAAGTTTTCATTTGATTTATTACCTTATTCTTTCGCCCCTGTCTGTTTTCATTGTTTGTTTGTCAGCAGGAGGATCCAAAACTAGTGAAAGGATTTCCACAAACTCAGTGGAAGGATGGGAATTGCTATAGAACTAAGATTTTAGTATAATATTTTGGTGCAGACCCAGAAAATGGGGCAGATCCAGGATTTTCTTTTAATGAATTTCTTTTAAATTCAAAAGATAGCATGTTTAAGTTTTTTTTAATTTTCTCCAATTTCCCAGGGAGCAATGCATAAGAGAAAAAAACAGGCAGATTTAAAGGACTGATATCCCTTATGAATATATGTAATTTGGAGGGACTTGATTGAGTTTAAAGAAACTGTGGGCCTTGGCAAAGGCATGAGCTCTACTGAGAGCCATTCTAGTTCCCCTTGCCCCAGTGTATGGACCTTTTGCCTTTGCCTGACATGTTGTCACAAATCGCAGTGTGAGCAAACCACCTCTGGATTGTGAGCCCAACATTGAACATGAAACCTCTTTCTGCTTTGCTCTTGCAGCTCTTCCATCAAACCACAGCGGATTTCCTGGCTCACATCCGCATGCGGCACTGCTGGATTTCTGCTGTTTCGCTCATGATTCGTCCTGCCACATTATCTTCTCTGTGTTGTGTCTGTGTGTGTGTTTGTGTGTACAGTGCATCACAAACAAAATTTCTTGTGTGTAGAAAAGTAATTATGGAAGTGTGTGTATGTGTGTTACATTACTGCTAAATTTGTTTAATTAGTTACAATGCCTGCCTTGAAGGGAAATCCATCCAAAAACACAATTCACACATTGTTTTCTCTATACATTTATCCGACAAACACCTGCAAAACTCACAGCCTCAAAAATCTTGTCAGATATTTTTGTTTTATTTTATATTTTTAGATGATCAAATCCTGGGAGTCTGGGATATGTGCCCCTGTTTAGAGCAGCACAGGTTAAAAGCACATTTAACAGTTCATGACAAAACATGATGAGTTCATTTCACTTTAAACATTTTATCTTCCGGGAAAAACAAAGTCGCAACCAAAATTAACATTACGTTAATAGGAGATATATGAATTTGTAGCATGTTGCTCTCAAAATGACACCTAAAGTGATGCACTGTTAAGAATATAGTTTGTTTTCTTCCACTCAACACAGGCACAAGTGTTTGACACGCCAGTGACGTCATATATGTCTTTGGTCTTGATCATCTGCCAGCATGTTAAGGTCATTGTGTGCAGTCACACAACAGAAATCCTTTGTTTCATTCACGTGTTGGGCATGACAGGTGAACACCTTGGATCACGGTTTTTGTCCCCTTTCCCAGTGACTGTAGGGATCCACACAAAAAAAAATCTGGAATTGTTTTCAGTTTAATTGGGTCACGCCAGCGTGGTAATCTTATAGTCTGATTATCCAGTCGTGAACGAGCTCTTTGTCTGAGCTCCGTCTACGGCAGAAAACAGGCTAAAATTAGGCCCCAGACTCTCCCCGTTTTGCCACAGCGTGCGCGTGTCTGCGCGTGTGTTTGGGTGCAAACGCACCCGTCGAACATCCGCTTGCATAACCGCTCGCGTCGACCAAATCCGACAGTGTGCGTCAAGCGCTCCCGCTCTTTGTGTGGATTCAACGGCCGGGTCAGGAGTCAGGTCAGACACCGTTCGCCTGTGGCTGCTCAGCCTGCAGCAGTTTGTTTTTCGAGGGCCAGAGTCTTGTTAAGCGTTTCCGTCTTATGTAATTACATTGTGACAAAGATCATGGAGGTTGTGGGCAAAATAGTTGTGACTGCATTTTTCTGTCTCCATGTTTTTTAAAGATGGAGTATGAGCATAACATTTTGAGCAAATCCTCCATTTTAAGCACTGAGGACTTGTTTGTGACTAAAACTGAATGTGGCCGGATGCAGTGGTGAGTCGGTGGGATGCCCTTTTGACATCTCATATTTGTGTTGACAATGTCTTTAATAATGAGTGTGCACAGGGAGGTTAACCATCACTCTTCCTCATTTGTTGCCATCTGTCTCCTTCTGCCTGTATCCTCTTCTCATCCATGCACCTTCTCATCACAGACCAAGCACCATCCATCGTCTAGCACTTTCGCGGGAGGGTCGCGGGAGAACACGCAAACTCCACACAGAAAGGCCCTGGTTGGTTTGAATCCTTCCTGCTCTTGGTCGGAGAGAGCATCTGGACAAATACATTGATCTTGGCTTGAGTAACAATTCAGTTGGTTTCGGAGTCAGGCACAGTCTGACCTCTCCTAACAGGTCGCTTTGGCAGCGGTTGCCAGGCCGTTTCATCCGACACACCCAGTGATCTTTGAGTTAATTTTAAAATGGATCATATATATGATCATACAATCATATAAATAAAACCTAGTATTGTTGCTGTAGTTTTTCTCAAAGGGTAAAGCAATCCTGGAATTATTGATATTTGGGTTTTCTCTCCTCTTTTCTTGGATGTTTGTTTGATTAAGGTTCACAATCCTGGAGAAAGTCGACAGGTTCATCCATCAATTATTAATTTGAGCCGTTTTGACGTCTTGCACCCACAACTTGCAGCACGAAACAAACAAAGATGCAACGGGAGCCAATTACGTTTTTAATGCTTTTATTCACTGACTAAAAGAGAAGCATTCATTCAACATTGATTCAAATCACCGTTTCGGCAGGTGGACCCCGCGAGAGTACGCCACCCGTCACTTAGGGGGTTTTCACGTAGAGGTTTGTAACATGTCCTTCCCGTTCTCCACGACAGAACCATGGACCAACACTGTTCTCAATGATAAAATCCTCTCCTGCGGACGAATCCAATAGACAGCTGGGAAGATTTCAGATCGGAGTCTTACGCGAATTCAATCTTAAATTCAGGTTCACAATTAAAAATATTTGTTTCGGGGACCTCTTCGCTAAGTCATGCAAATCAAGTGGGACTCCAAACCTAATTCAGTTTGAAGAGAGGCGTGTCAGATACTAGATTTAAAAGCAGAGTACGGATCAGACTTGAATGCTTTAGAACGAGAATAAAATGTATTTGACGTTTTGCTCCGTTGTGCGTGAAATCTGGTCCAGCTGCATCTTGGGTTACGTCCAGCTCCGCGCTTACAGGAGGAAGGTAAAACCCACTGCTATGTGCTCACTTTAACAAACACAATCACTCACACATGAACATAGCGCTCTGAATATTCAACATTAAGGATGGTAAAACCATTTTCGCAAAACACACGCACACACAAACGAACAAACAACATAGCTTCCGATTTACAAAGTCTTGCGTGATTTCTTAATATACTTCATGTTCATAAATTGAACCCGGACATGTGTTGCATAAGAGTATACCACGGTAATGCATTGTTGATACCTATACAAATATGCACTATGTGAGTTTATATATCTATTTATATAGTTTATATTTCTTCCTCTATGGTTTTCTAAAGACGCAGCCGGGCGCTGTCAGCACTGCTTGTGCCCCTTTGTGGCCACGAGTAAGACTCCTGTTATTGCAAACTGTCCTGATTTTAAACAAATGCACAACATTCGTACCACGATAAAACTGGGGCCGTCTAGCCGGTCTCACGGAGACCAAGAGTGAGCCCGCCGTCACCGCTGCTGTCGCCGGGCTGGCTGACCAGAGTCAAAGAGATCTTCAGAACGAAATGATACGATTTCACAAATCATCATAAGGCCAAGTATTGTCATTGCCAGTTCTTATTTGTTTTTTAACATCTTCGTTTGACAAGTGAGAAAAAGAAGAGAACAAAACTAAATATAAAAACAGGAAAAACTAAATCAGGAGAAGAGTGTGGATTATATGCATTCCTCTTGCATAGTTGTGAGGCTGGACTGGGCAGCGGGCCGGCCTGCCTGGCTAATTAGGACGTTTGGCTCTCCGGACTCGACAAGAAAGACTTTGTTCGCCGGCCAGAAACAACAGAGCCACAGTAGCCGAGCTCGGGAAAGCAATGGCTAAACCTGAAAACCGGACAATCCAAACCTCCTCTGAAGTTCTCGCTGTGGCCGGCTGCCGATTGGCCTCGCTCTGCGCGAACCGCCCTTTCACTGAGGACTGAACCTTTTACCAGTACGATGCGCGTCCAGTGTTTTTTCTCCAAGTAACAGAAACACATATGGGGATGCTCATCGGATTCTTCACAGTCCAGCCCTCGCGTGAGCTCGTTTCAAATTCTCGCACGTACTGGTAGTAGTCGGTGGTCTTAGCATCTTGATAAAAAAATAAAAGAGGCAGGAAGAGTCGGAAATCTCACATTGTGATGGGGGAACCCTGTCTCTTAATGGTAATCCTTTCATAAACATTTGACCCTTCCCTGAGTCTCTTTTGGGGAAGCTTTGTTTGGCCCACGACCATCTCACTACCACTTCTCATCAGCTCTTTTCAATCTTCACTTTCCAAAACACCGCAAGAACACCCTGAGAGTCGAGATCACAAACTCTCTAGTGGGTATCGAGTCTGAGCATTGATTTCAAGTGGAAATGAAACTGTTTCTATTTGTGGCTCTGAGCCTGTGTTTAGACTGATGCGGATCTGACACAGTCTGTTGCTTTGGTACTAAAATAACATGGTGCGCGCGCGCACACGCGCACACACACACACACACACACACACACACACACACACACACACTTTTGTCCGTGTCAGAGGGATTAGTATTGGCTATTGAGTATTAGCACAGAAGTGTCGAAACCCGGCTCTTTGTATATGGGCCTGATAGGACAGACGAACCCAGAGTCCTGTGATCAGGGCAGTTTTAATAAGCCGCCAAGACCAAACCGTCTCAGATGTACGACATTAGAGGGCAGCTCCGTGGATTCAACTGCCCACCAGGCCACGGGGGCCCTGCTGTCTTTTCCAGGAATTCTCTACAAATGCATATTAAGAGCACAAAAAACCCCAAAACAAAATAATAATGATTTTTAAAAAACAACAACTCACAGGGGCCTTTTGAACTGGCAGCAACCACGTGGATGTACAGTAACTGCTGGTAATGGTCTCCTGAATAACTGACGCCCCGGCACCCCTCTAGAGCCTTTTCACCTTTTGTTTTCACGGAAGAACTCACGGAAAAACAAGGCTCTGCTCGCAGTGTGTCAGTCTTTGTGTACGCACAGTATAATATAGTTCTACACAAACCTCTGTCTGCACATGGTGTATAAATAAGTCCAGCCCAGACTCCAGGTGCCCCCTCTGTATCCATCGTGAACATGCGTGTATTTATGTGTGCTATGCGTGCAGACGGACGCGCTCTTTTGACTGGAAGATTGATTCAATGAGTGAAACCAACTGATTTCACGGAAAGAGCAGCTCGTCCTCGTCCGTAGCACAGTCAGTGTGGCGCGCTTTCACTTGTGACCTTTTGTGTACCGGACACAAAAGGCCCTCAAATGGCCCCGGGATGCCGAAGCATCGAGTGAAAGCCGAGCTTGGCGTCGCAGAAACGCACATTAGGAAACGCAGTTCACCTTTGAAAACAGTGACACACCTTAATCGACCGCTTCGAAATGGCATCACACCTCCACACCCTGCTCAGACCGGCTGGTAATCTGGTGCGACTGTCAGTACGGGCTGCATCTCTGATCCCTTCGAAAACAGACATTTCAAAAGATAAAAAAAGGAAGAGAAGAGAGAGAAGGTTTAATTTTTCTTGTAGATTCTAGCCATGTTCAGTAGTAGACTGTTTACTGGCCAGATGGCCCTGAGCATGCCCCTATGTGGAATGTCCTCTTACTAGCAGATCTATAGCAGCGAATCTTTACAGCTCGGAAAGCTCCGGAACTGAAATGCTTCCCGTTAAAATCTGACCTTGGCCGCAGCATCGCAAGGTCGTACAACACAGAAACATCAGGCACAGTGGCCCGGTGTCCTTGCTGGGAAGCTACACTCAGTCAGAAAGTTGCTTCCGGAAGAAAACCCGAGGGAGTGTTGAGTCCCTGACGTGTTCCGAGATGGATCCAAACTCCTCGCCCTCCGCGCCTCTCGTTTTACATTCACTCAGTCCTCACAGTTAAACGGGTGGCGGAGAAAAGAGAAAGAGGGAGGACGGGCCTCTGTCGTACCGCAGCACGGTACTGCACTGGACAAGAAGGGCCCTACGGTGCCACAGCAGCATGCACTACAGATCCCCAGTGCCATTCAAGTTGTGCGACAATGTGGCTAACCCTGGACCCAGCCGCCGACACAAACACCGACATCAGCAAAGCCTTTAGTGCATATTTCCTCTGGTCCAGCACAGTTGGCTCCATAGTACAACAAGGCCAGAGTTTGGATGCACAAAAACAGTGTGGCCGTATTGAATGGAAGAAACCTAGAGTGGAGTGGAACCGCGAGGAGCAGAGGAAGAAGAGAGTAGAAAAGAATACTGGACCAGCCTCCCAGCAGTGTGTGTGTGTGTGTGGGCACTTCAGATAGACTTGTGTCTGCGTTAACTTTGTTCCACTGTGGTCTTTGGCAGCTTTAAACACATCGAGGGAGGAGAGCAGATCCAGTGACTCCCAGTACTCATCCGAGTGATTTAGCGGCCTGAGCTATTGTTACCCTCCTCCGTCCTCCTCTCTTTGAAAACCGGTTGTACCCTGAGAACGAACGATTTCTGTTCCTGTTTCCTGCTGCAGTAGAAGTGATAAGACTACGCTGCCGAACATGAGCAAGCCCCACCCTTCCCCGTTAAATACACACGCACGCCCACCCGGATGAGCACGCCGAAAACACAACGGCTGCACCGCTCATATCCTGTTAACACGAACATTCGCAACATCTTATTCACACATTTTCTACTCGATAAACTTCTCACGTGAAAACGTGCACACAAAAAATAATAGCAATAATCCAGGCACGCTCCAAGAGAAATTAAAACATGTGCCGAAGCCCCCAGCTACTGAAGCTCAAAACGCTGCCTCCCTAAAGAGTGCACTAACAATCACAGCAACGACTAATAAACATCACCACAGCAGTTACTTGGGGAGGTTTGAGAAGCAGTGAGAGACTCCAGAGGCTTTCAGGCACAAGGTGGCTCAATATTTAGCGACTGGCGGTGACACAAGGGGATCAGCGAAAAGTCGTTTTGTCCACTGACAATATTTTTATCAAAATGCAATACTGAACTGCAACAATGGTTGTCTCGTAAAGTGTCAAACCCCGTGTGAGTGTCAAGTCATTTGCCTTACTGTCAGATCTTTGTCTCACCTCCTCTCTCCATGCACAGCGTACTAATCCGCGCCATCGTCATTAAAATATTGGTGTTTGGTGAAAAAAATAATTCATAGAAGCAATATGTATATATATATATATATATATATATATATATATATATATATATATATATATATATATAAAAACATTGTTCTGCAATGCTTTTTCACTCCCAAGTGTGTTATCTACACCATCTTTCTTTTTCCTCTCTGCAATTATGTGACCTAAAGGTTCCTAAAATATTCACAAATAGTCAAACCATCAACTCTTGATAAAGAATGTTTCCATATTGGAAGTTAGTCTGGGGGTGAAAAGTGCAATGAGATGGGCATTTGAATTAATACATTCTTAATTGAAAACATAGTAAAATTGAACTTTTCCGGTAAAACCACAGTCAACTGTACAGTTCGACAAGTGAAATCTGACTTCCTGTGTGAAACACACGGTGAGTGGGGATGGAGTCTGTCAAATAAGCTGTTCGTAAAAGTCTAGTTACTTCGCTGAGAGTTTGACATTACATTCTACGATAAAATTGCTGTAATTTCCCTCCTGATCAGCCAATGACTGTACACAACATAAAGCTATAAAGAAAAAAAAACTTCTAAAAATGGGGGACGAGAGGAAAACAATAGAGGAGGAAGATGAGATAAAAAAACCCAACATATTTTGGTCCGAGTGTCTTATGTTGGTGTTGCTCTCCCCTCTGAGTGTACAGCTCTACATGCACAGCCACAGACAGCCTTTAAAAGAAAACTCTTGGTAACAGAGCGCATTATCCTGAGATATGGAACCAAGGACCAGCGAGATTATCATGGCTGAACCATCGGGGCCCATTAAACAGACGACCGGGCATTTGGTAACCACAAGCCCAATCACAAGGACCGTTTCATTTCAACCAGGCAAAGTGTTGGCATGTTGCGTAACTCTGGTTCCATAACAGTCCATGACAAAAAAAAGCAAGCCAACCTTGTAAACTATTGACCTTGATATGGACCTTCACAGACTGCAATGCCACCGCCCCGACCTCAGACTGAACTGAGCTTTGGTCATTTGAGTGGGTAACTTTTCTAACAGCGGCTTACTGACGACATTTACTCATGAAAGGTAGGTGCCCTATGGTACAACCCGTACTTTGACTTTCCTGTTAAAATCCCAGCTCGGTACAGGAAATG
The DNA here is from genome assembly GCF_022379125.1 of Scophthalmus maximus. Taxonomy (NCBI): domain Eukaryota; kingdom Metazoa; phylum Chordata; class Actinopteri; order Pleuronectiformes; family Scophthalmidae; genus Scophthalmus; species Scophthalmus maximus. The sequence goes on along the minus strand of NC_061529.1, from coordinate 17,154,513 downwards.
CATTCCTAACACACCAGTGTACCACAGCTGGCACAACAATGGCGCATCAGATGGAACCACAGTGGGCCCAGTTATCTACTAGTGATACTCCATATTTGATATTTTGTAAACACTGCCTGGCTTGAGCCACGAACACGGCATGCTAGCACTTCCACAGAGCCTGAATAACATCGGTTACATTATAAGAGCAAAGGAATCCACTCAGCGATTTTAAACAGTCAGATCTGGACGATAATATAGACTGTGATTTAGTCAAAGCCATGCTTTCATCCTTGTTAATAAATGCCCAAAGAACAAACCAGTTGCACAGCCAGACGGGAATCATTTCACCCCAGAAAATTGACAACATTCAGTTCAGATATCAATTAGGCCCAGCGGGGCCTCTATCGACAGGATGGATTTCCTCCCGCACCATGGCCCACTCTCTGGGCCCCCTCCATAATCAACTGGAGATATAAAACGTGCAATGAGCAGTTCGGTGTTGCCATTCTTTACTCTTTATCAACCTTAATCTTCGAAAACAAATGTATGATTAGGTCTGCTGACCCTCAGACCACCAAGGCGGAGTGAGGGTTCACCGGATGGCAAGATAAACAACATCATCAATAACAACAACTGTATCCGGAAAACAAGGGGCTGTTTCCAAGGCAACTGTGACTCGAGAGGAAAAAAATATGACAATTTCGAACATGAACTGATTGTTTCACACACCCCGTGCGACATCATCATCACCACAGGTCGTGGTCATAGTGATGTTAAAAGCCTACCTGAGACTGATGGCGACAACTTTTCTTCACAAACCACCCCAAACTATGTTGTGCTATAGGTGCAGTTTTACGCAAAGAAAAAAAGAAAAAAAATGCAGTCTTGGCTGTCAGTGGAATCTATAATGTCCAAACTCACTTATTCTACAACCCGACTGTTGTGGCAAGAAATGCATTTCTGCTGCAAGTATAATCATACACCTCTGATAAAAAACTAAGACAACACAACTGGCCGACAGAATGAGAGTTAGTTACATTCAGTGCATCCGTTTCTTTTCCCTGTTCTTAATCATGAAAGGTTGTCCTCCAAATAAGGAACTTCACCACTGGTTCCAACCTACAGAACTGCTGGCATTTGCCACCTTAGGTAGCAGTGCACACATAATACATTTGTTGTTTTAACATGGCCTCTGAACTAAGTCACAGATAAATCTCAAAACTCAGATATATACTGCATTATGGAGTGTAAAACCTGTTTCCTCTATAGACTGATGCAGAACTGCTTGAAAATTTTTTTTGAAGTCTCAGAGCCCTTCGTATGTCCACACATCGGGTCCTGTTGTTTTCTTTGACTTGATGACTAGACATGTAGTACAAAGGGGCTCTGGTGGAACCAGTGACACTAGTTGGAAGGTTTTGACCTTTTGAGGAAAGCAAAGGCAGCTATATTTAAGCTGAATATGGAAACCAAAAGATGCAGTGATTTACTACCAGCTCAATAAAGGTTAAAAACAGAACACAGTGGCGGTGTGTTGTATTGAAACGGGCTGAATTCTTTATAGTCAGCAGACGAGGCTCCCTTTTCAGTCGACTTGTGGGGTTTCCCAAAAAGTCGACAAGTGAGCAGGGTGGGAAGTATGTTGTTGGCGGCGGGCATGTAACAACGTTCCCCATAACACCAGCAGTAAGGTGCTCAAAACCCTCAATAAAACCAGTTGGCTGAGAAATGCCACTCACTTAAGGATGATCTGAGTCATGGCACTGACATGGCTGTTGCTGAAGGCATTAAAACTGATTAGACACATGCAGCCATTTTGCGGTGATGATTCCCACCCTGCAGGCACGGCTCTCGTAGTAGTGGACAAGTGCACAAGGTGCTCTTTCAAAGCAACAGAAGAAGTAGTGAAGGTGGCATTACCCAGGAAGTGATTGATCATTTACATACTCCCAACTGTTTCTGGAGTGGAGCAGACAGACCAACACAGAGCAAAGGGTTTAAAAGAAAAGAAAAGAAAAATATTTTCACAACTAAAGCTAGTAGCTTGTGTCAGAATACACACTCTCCCCTCAAATCTTATCGTGCCATCACTCAGGCCACCTGCCTGTCCTGATCCATCTGTGAGCAGGATAATACTATATCTGGATTGAAATACACACAAAGCCACTACAGGCAAGGGAACCACCACAGAGGAAAAACAGGATTATACACAGCGCAGGGAAAGATGGAAAACATTAAAGAAAAAAGAAAGAAAAAAAAAACCCAACAAAAACAAACCAAAGTTACATTATGGAGAGGCTCTGGAGGTTATTAAGGTGAAGGAGAGCTCTGAATATTTGTGGACAAGACCAGACCAGACAAGAGGGCATTTGAAGATGCAGGATGACCAATTTTAGCAGACACATTAAAAATGATTCAAGTCTTGTCAGCGGTCAGAGATCACAGATTGTTGTTCTTTTAAACTAAATGAATATTATGTTTTCATTATAATACCCAGTTTATTTAGGTATTTTTAATTGGACAATCTGTTCAATAAATAAATACCACGTCAGTGGCTAACCATGGAATGTGCTGGATAATAAACACAATCAGCTCACACCAATTCACAAAAATGTACTTAATAGATTCAGTTATGGTTTCCCACTTGGGTCTGCTTTTGGCCTGGTTCACAGGTCTGAGATGACCTGGACCTTGGGGGGGGGGGGGGGGGGGGGGTCTGGCCTGGTCTTGACAAAAGTTTAGGCTGTGATGTATTGGATTTGCCATCATCGCCTACATGCCCATGCTGAAGGCGTGCAACTCGCGGTGGAAGTGCTGGGTGGGTTCGGACAAAACCAGGCTAGAATCCAGGCATGGGTGCCAGACACGACCTAGGCCCAGCGAGACCTCCTTGACCAGGTTGTGGACCGGGTCGCCTTCCATGCACACTGACTGGTCTGGGTCAAAGTCGATGCTCTCCTCGGAGACGGTCAGGATGCGAAGACTGGAGCCTCGCAGCCGGGAGATGGCCACCAAGTTGTGGGACCACACGGTGTAACCTGCAGAGAAAGATGTGGTGGGGGAGGTTGACCTAATCTTGCCAATATTAAGGACTAACAGTATGCTAAACAGCTTTAGAGTCAACATACCATTGGCTTTAAACCACTATTTATCAGTAAATTTTATATATGCATCATCCTGGACGGTACTGGAACTAATTCCAGACAAACACAATGCCTGTAGGTCAAGAGGTCGTTGCTGCAGCAAGGCACTTACAAAAGGGAAAAATTAACTGGTGACCAGCTGGTGAGCAGTATTTGAAAACAGGCAAAATTGTAACTAAGACAATCTCTTAAAAGGGCAGTTAGAGATTTTAAACTAATACACATTTTGAAAAAATCTGCAAATCTTTCTTCACGGTCCGCTAGCTGTCGGTTCTGTGTGCGGAAAAAAAAAATCCGTGCCATCCTGGGTAACCCAACACACACCATACAACAGGTGCTCATCAGTAATTTAAAATTTAAAATTTGAATTAATGAAAACTCAAAAATACTTCAGTCTGACACCCCCTCACATCTAAAAACAAGACTACGGGAATACATGCTGCAACATCGCATGAAGACTCCGGTGAAGCCTCTAATGCTGGTGCCGCCTTTCTGCTTCCTGTTCGGTTCTGGACAGAGCTCACTTATTGGTTGTAGACAATGTTCACGTCAATGGCAATTTGTCTACGACAGTGAAATTGCTTGAAAGTCGTTAGGCGTAAGGCCGGTGTAACTTAAATTATGTGTGATTGCCCAGCTTTTGTCACACGCGCTTGTTGTCAGTCTTCTCAGCGAGACTAATTAGACAACTGGAGTCAGCTCATCGCTCCCCTGACGCAGCTGGAGGTTCTCTCCTGAGCCACCTCTACCTCCATACACCCTTTTTTCAGCTCTCCGTTTTGGTTTTTGGTCAACTGAAACTTTATTGTTCGGTTCGCTCCCACTGTTCTAATCTCATCTCCAAACATAGCAGGCAGTCGTTTCAGTGGGAAAAAAACTCTGATAATCCACCGTACACCACCTGGCCAGAACCACAGAGCTAGTGACTAGCTGGCGATCATAGCGGAAGATTAAGAGCAACTCAGTCAGATATTTGCCTCAGGAGAGGGTGGTGACAGAAAAAGAGCTAAAATTAAAATTAGAATTAATATTGCGCAGGTCTAATGATGCTCCGTATGAGCTGGGTGTGAGTGTGAAACAGTTTACTAGACATGACAACTTCACAATCAAATATTAGTTTTGTGTTCACTGCTCTTTCTTCTGCCCAAAGTGGCCGGAAAACATTACTGTAGATGATATGTTAAGAGAAAGTGGCCTTACGTCCCCTTATTCTATATGCCACAAACAACAAGATCAACTCACCATGTATCACCAGTACAGCCAGCTGAGTACATCTCCATGATAAAAGGACCAAGGGGTCCTCGTTGCGACTGACACTGAGGTCAGGAAAGTCGGGGTCATCCCTCAGGAGCAGGAAGTGAGTCAGCGTTTTGTTGTACTGCTGAGAGATGAGCTCCAATGTGGCATCAGTCACCAGCGTGCTGTAACTGTCGAGGTGCAGGCGCTCCAGGGGAAGGCTCGGTTTTAGGACCCTGAGGAGCTCCGAGCTGTCGACCTCCAGGGCCATGATGTACACTCGCAGGTTGGTACTCACGCGAACCTGGAGAGGATCAGGTTAACTTGAGTGATGAATTCAAGGACTATCGGATCTATTCAACAATCATTCACAACTTGTCATCAAACAGAACCCCTGCAGCACGGCTAGTTGTTGAATTACCAGCGCCTTCCAATCGTCCTCTGTAGCCGTCCCTTCTAATGGTTTGAATTCCAGGGCGGCGCCATTGAGCAGCAGGGACAGACGATGCAGTGGAGTTCGGCGTGGAGATGCCAGCAGACCACACAGCTCAGATGTCAAGTCAGAGAAATCCAGGGCCAAAGAGTTAAGGTTAGAGAGACGATCTAACTCTGAAGGTGAGATGAGGGGGCCTGAGGACAGTTCAAGGACGTGACATGCAAAAAAAAAAAAGGGGAGAAATGTTTGAAGTTTAAAATGGATTCTCCAGTCATATAGTATTTAACAAGCTTTTGATATACCAGACGAATACATACCTAGCTGGTGGTCCAGTAAACTGAGGTGCTTCAGGGTCTCGGCTGAAGGATTTGACAGGCAGGCTAAGGAGCAGGGAGTCACCAGACCCAGCATGAAGCTACAGGACAACCACCTCAGCTGCCTGCTGTTGGACAGCAACTCCATGAACAACTGCTGGATTCTGCAGAGCGCAGAGGGGAATGGTTAATGAACAGAGGCGGGTGGAAAATAAGCTTAAACTCACTTAACCAGCATGACTACAGCTTCCAACAAGGTTCATTTAACGCACTCTGAGACCTGTTCATTCCAAATCAAATGAAGGTAAATTTCATCTTGAAAATAAACCGGATTGTGAGAAAGATATGTAACACCGAGTCAATTAAATTTGTATGCTTTTATATGAGAATATAAGACAGATGAAATCAAACAGAACACTATGGCCAAATAGAATTCAATTCAACATGTAATCTACATACAGGATAGCACATTTGATATGGGATTATTTAACTGATTTAAGGATAAAACATAATTTAGTTTGCTCAAAATCCACCGGCCCTGTACTAAAATGCAGAACATAAGGGGAATGCATTGTCATTGTGTTTTCATGTGAGGCCACCAACCTCAATACCACTGAGTTGCGAAAAAACAAAACTAACCACACCCTGGCTGCTATGAATGAGAAGTATGGAGGGACTTAAAATAAAGGCCATTTAACAGCAGTAATCACCTGTGGACAGCCAATTATCTATGGGTGTTGAAACGTGTCATAAAAGGGTGTTTACAAACATGTCTATACAGTACATGGCTGTCACCCTGCTGTAAAAAGATGCTGGCGATGCTGGGTGACGGATGATATCAAACTGTCTTACAAGCATCTACCCATTTGGTAAATTAATTAAATGTGCTTACTCGTTGATCTTTTTGTCCCCCTGGTGGATATGGTGCAGGTTGGAGCTGTCTAATAGTCCCTCCTGCTGGAGAATACAGGTGTCTCCATACAGACTCAGCTTCCGCAGGTTTCTGGATAATGAGATAGAGAGAGAGAGAGACGAGGATTGAAAAACGTAAAATGAAACAAAAAAACATGCAATGTAAGATTGACAACACCGTCTGCGAGGCCTTGCCACATGAGCAACAACAACAACAATACCTCCCCAACTGTTGCAGACATCTTGTTGATGGAAAAACATCATTGTGGTGTGGAGTCATTTGAAAAACATCTGAATCTTTTAAACAAATAAAAAAATCTGTCCAGCCTATTACATTTTAGCCTGTATCCTACGTCCTCTAGACAACGCAGCAACTAGCTGAAGAAAATGTTTCATTATTCCATCTTTGTTCTGTCAACATCTGTCTAAGATGTTAGGCAGCTTCATCAAACACTGCACATGGAGGACGCAGCTCATCTCGAGGCTGTGTGTAAACCACTTCCAATCCAAGCAACTCCAAAGGCAAACTGTGGGCATTTTTTTCCTATCTGATCTAACCCTGGTTCTGAGGTGTCTGCAAAGAATTGTGGCAGCCCTGCACTTTGCTGCACTGCTGTGTAGAGTCTTTCAAACCCACGTACCCAGTACTACCAGTCTAGGCCAAAGTTAGAAACCTTCTTCTGAAGGAAGTCTTCTGTTGTGGCAAGGATGTATAGAAGATCGTCAGTGTAATCTGTGGTAACGCATTACCAACCACACGTGCGCCATGCAGCAACAGATGACATAAGTCTACTGTGTACACTGTGTTTGATGCAGCCCACTTCCTGTATCTCCGCTGAGAGCCAAGCTTCTCAAAATGACCCTGCAGTGAAACCAACGGCAAAGGCACGAGTGCGGCTGCTCGGGGAGCGAAACCCCGTCCGCTTAAGAACAGTGAGTTATCTCCCCTCAACAGTTGGAGCGCGAACCAGAACCAGCGAAGAGCTGCATCTTTGGGAATCAAGGTGCTGTTTGTTTTGCGTTTGACAGGAAATGACACAAAACTCACGCACCAACCAAAACAAGCGCGTCAAGCTTCCTGACCCTGAGCTGGTGGTAACTTCCTTAAGAGAAGTAAAAAGGTTCGCTTGATTTCCGGGGGGAACAGGGTTGTCCACGCACACTTACAAAAACCTTTCAGAAGGTGTGTGCACACCGTGGAACGGGAACACGGGCGAGGGGAGCGCCGTCGAACGGACACTGCTCAAAGGGGGAAGGATTCAGACGAGAACCGCACCACTTTCGGAAGGCCGCTGCTCTTTCAGTACTGCGAAAGCACTGGCGAGGATGAGAGAGAACGTGGGCGAAGGCGTCGCAAAGGTTTTTTCTGCTGTGAAATCAGAACATCTTGACACAGACAGAAAAGTTGTACAGCATAGCAACTTCCACAGCAGAAATTATCAGAGAAATTAATCTTTGCACCTCATCTGCAATTACATGCTACAGTATGCAACGATATATACACACACATATACACTAGATAGGTAGGTGTGTGTGTGTGTGTGTGTGTGTGTGTGTGTGTGGGTGTGTGTGTGTGTGTGTGTGTATGTCAGTGCTGATATCAGCAAGTCAAGGCCAACAAAGCCTCCTGTAGCCGCCACCAGCTGTGCATTGTATCCGCTGGTATGGAGGGACCAGTGTTGCGTGGAGAACAGACCTGGCAACCACAGAAACGCAGATGGGCATTCGACACGGACGCGAACATCGCGCATACGTCTTCGTTTGACGACTCTGGACGTGAAACGAGACAGTGCAACGCCCTTCTTGTTGTTAAAGGTCGGGTCGTGCAGCCCCATGCCGATAACAGTGAACGCTGCTAGCTGCACTGCACAAGACGTGACCCGATTACGTAACCCCCAATGCCAGGGTTTGTTTATAGCCAACTAAGCTAGCTGGCTAGCCGTTAGCTCACTGCGACGCAACAAAAACACCGTGGCGTTTCGGCGAAAGGGGAATAAACGGTGCGAACTCCTGAAGTTGGACACGCGCGACGGAGCGGCGCCTCGGGGCGAGTGCGACGATACCTGTTGTGGCGGACGCTGGAGAACACGCACAGCACCTGGTCCAGGAAGGTGGCCATGGCGTCCCTCCATCGCTCGGAGAGCTGCGGGTCGCCGTCGGCGCCGGGGGGCTGGTCCATCCTGGCGGCCGACGGCTCGTTGCTCAGGGGGCTGAGGTAGCCCTCGACCGGCGCGAGCTCCAGCTGCAGCTCCCGCACGAAAGAACCGAACTTCCGCATGAGGAACTCGAGCCTCGGGGTCTCCTCGGAGCCGGAGCCGCCGTTACTCCCGCCGCCTATCCGCAGTTTGAGCTCGGTCCACAGCGCCGGGTAGAAGAGACACTCCCTCCACCGCGAGCACACGGCCGAGGCCCGGAGCTTGTCTCGGTCGGACAGAAAGGAGAATATGTGGACGATAAGCTCGCTGGGCAAAGCCATGGCTCCGACACCCCCGCAAAGAGCCATGGCGAGCAAAGTAGAGGTGCTGTCTGAGAACCAACCAGATATAAAAGAAATGTTACAACCGATTTCTTTTCTTTTTTTAAACGGGACCAGCAGCGGTCTGAATCAGCAGCGCTTCCCCTCGGTGAAAACAACCACTTCTGTTTTTCCAGCTTTGCCTTCAATACTACCGGACCGCACCACTCGCTTTCAATGGACGGGGGGGGGGGGGGGGGGGGGGGGTGCGCAATGCTCAGAAATAAAAGAACACCGTCTGTCACGGGACACATGTCTGTTTTTGTGTTCGCTAAAACGAAGGGTTCATCTGTCGGTCATGTTCAGATTTGTTCACCAGGTTTTCAGATCGTCGGCGATTTCATCTCTGCTGTGTCAAGTGAATGGTTTAGTCCCGAGTTGCTGTTATTTTTGCCATACTGCCGTGCTCCGCGGGGGGGCGGTGTTTCTCCACCCGTCGGAAGCTCGAGCCAACACGTGATTTTTTTTATTTTGGAGGTGTTTCCCACCCAGACACACCCCCCCTCCGGCTCACACACCGCTCCGAAGGGAGACCACGGAGGACGAGCGGGTGGGTGTGGTGCCAAAAGAGTGATCGTCCGCCAGAAACTGATTTGATCTGGATCAAACTCTCATAACGGCCACACATACACAACTTTATGTCCGTAGTAATGTCAAAGATATGTCTTTGTAAAACTTTAGCCTTTTCTTGTAACCACACGTAATTACAATCAGGAATGGTTTGCTCACTGGATATACGATCCTATTGTTTGTTTTTTTAGGTTTGTATTTAATTAGGTAGCAATGTAATTAATAATTATTGTAGTTATATCAGACATATTGCAATTATTCTTATGACTGCAATAGTTAGCCTGCTCTCTCCTATATTATAACCCATGCAGTTTTTGTACCTGTACAAATACCTTTAAATGGACCATACAACCCATAAATCACAGAATATTACCGGCGGACGATCACTTTTTGTCACAGAACACAAAAAAGGAGGAGACCAAAGAATGATTGATAACAATATGGAATAAGATTAGAATGGTAGTAAGACCTTAAAACAAACACCATAAAACAAAAGTTTTGGTGCTCTTTCTGTGTCTTTACTCCACAGCCCCTACAACCAAAAAAAGAAAACCAGAAAAAAAGGGACTCCCCGTCGGGGAATCGAACCCCGGTCTTCCGCGTGACAGGCGGAGATACTGTCCACTATACTAACGAGGAAGGCCATGTTCCAACATGAGAAAAAAAACATTTTATATTATATACAATATTATGTACACTATATACTTACATATTATGTAAGTCGGTATCTGGTTATGTTGATAAATATTTACACGTTTAATTGATGTCACATGTTCAGTATCAATAGGAACAGAAAAATGCTCACACATCGGCTTCCACTCAGCTACTTTCCAGCCCCGCATCTCACCAACTAGGTGACAACATAGCGTGGAATCAACACTCACCGTCGTCTGGTGAGCTGCAGAAAGACGAATGCGAGTTATATTGAAAAGGGGGAAATGATGGGATCCTTGCTCATTAACTTCCCTGCATGTATTTTCAAGTAGTAATAGTTCACCGTGAAGACACCGAGCGCTCACCTGGGCTCCACACAGCGCGGAGAGTATATTAACCGATGGAGTTGGAGCGCACTCTGCTGGACAAACTACGCCATGACACCATTTATAAATTACCCCGAGAATCTTTTTTCTGCATTACAGTAAAAAAAAAAAGGTTTCACATCGGCGCATATCGGTGAACATATATGCCGATACAGATATTTCTCTGACAGGCCCATATCGGCCGATTAAATCCATCAACCGATTAATCGATTGCGCGCTACTTCACACAACAGAGTATTCTGTCGCAAAACATAAGGCAAGGCAAGGCAAGTTAATTTGTATAGCACATTTAAACAACAAGGCAATTCAAAGGGCTTTGCATAAAACATTAAAAGGAATTGGGAAGAATCACATGAAATACAATAATAAAAAAAAGTGAAAATAAAAACATGTTAAAGTAGAATCAGACAGTTGATAAAAGCTACAGTGCAGTACAAGAAATGCACTGCATTAGTTAATTTTCTGAAAGGCAGCAGCAAACAGAAACGTCTTGAGTCTAAATTTAAAAGAACTGAGTGTTGCAGCTGTCCTGCAGTTTCCTGGGAGTTTGCTCCAGATATGTGGAGCCTCTGACCTGTTCCAGATGACCTGAGAGGTCTGGATGGTTCAAAGCAAAGCAGAAGATCAGAAATGTATTTTGGCCCGATATACCATTCAGTGCTTTATTAACCGAAAGTATTTTGAAGTCAATTCTTTGACAAACGGGAAGCCAGTGTAAAGGTGAGTGCTTTGTGTCTGTAAAAACGGTCTGTGGTGAAAATTGAGAGACTGCAGAGACAACAACACAGAGAACACCATTCGTTATGCCAGCCTGTTTAGACATTTCACTAGTGTATTCCATTAACGGTAGAGTTTACCAGTCTACCTCTTTTGTTCCTTAGCAATAAACATCCTCACAAACTCTATCTCGATGCTCTGATTACTTGCAAGCGTATAGGTGTCCCTCTCCGAATACTCATTAGCTTCTGAGCTTTCACCACACAGATATTTGTCTATGTGCATATCCCTACACTACACTATCACTGGCACTATTTTTTTTTAAAGTGTTTTGAATTTGTGTGTACTCATTACTATATAAAAAACATTAGTTTTCTCCTCCATGTGTATGTGGAGCTTATTTTCATAGAAGGGTCCACTACACAAGCACTAGGTGGCAGTAGAGCTCCATGGCTGGCTGCTGCTGCTGCTGCCACAGTGAGGGAATGAGAAACAAAAGAGAAGCTGTACAGATGGATTAGAAATATTCAAGAAAAAACTAAACATGAACACATTTCGAGGACCATACTCTAAAAGTAAATCTATATAGATGGATAGGTGTATATTAGGAACAACAACTGAAGGCGACATATCTGTAGCATATCAAAAATGGGCCTAAATATGGATAAGATAAGAGAGCTGAGCAAAACAGTATGTATTCATTTCAACCTCCAATACATTCTTAAATTAATGTTTAACTCGCAGATATTAAATAGGTACAGCTGCTTAGATATGTTAAGCTCTGTCAATATATTTTTAAATAAGTCAGTCTGAAAGACTGTGCAAAAATATAAATACCATAAAAGAATTAAGGCGGATTGTTCATGTGTAACTGTTACAGGTATTGCGGTCAAGAAAAAAATACATTTCGTAGATGTGCAATATCTTCTACGGTTTTAGGGACACTTGCAGGATAATGGTAAATGCTAAAAACATGGCATAACACAAGAGTAATGTCAGTTAGACAGCAACCATTGCTAATATTAGCTAATATTTGCCATGTTACAGTAAATTCATACCAGACATACTTGAGCTGTAACAGGAAAAACCCTAAACATATACATTTGAGCAACGGTTAGTTTTATTGCTTATAAATTTGACCTTCCATTTGTAAGAATAAGAAAATGTTATTCATTTTTAAAAATTATATATTCAAAAATGAAGTAGCAGTCCTTTCATTGCAGGGTCATTTGCAGGACGAAAAAGCTCAACAGCTTAATTCTCGGGGACCTTTACCACAATCGAAACTGCAAGTGTATGAAAGTCGGCGACGTGGGTTGAGGAGCTGTGGCTCAGAAAGGTCAGGTGGATAGAGGAGAAGGACACCGGGGTCGGGCTAAAAGAGCCTGCGAAGACCACAGAGAAGGAAACTGGCATCTCCTTCATGGGGGCTGCCCTTACCTGAAGTAGTGGAGGAAGGATGACGAGGCAGAGAGAGCCTTGACAGGCAGGTGCTGTAGCCAAGCAAGAAAAACCATCCAAAATACAGTGTTGGTCTCGTACAATATAACATTATACAATACATCAGTCATTTTCATAGATCTTTATGACACGTAAGACAAGGAAGCACATTGGAAAAAAAAAGGATCACCTTTGTACATCCTGTTGTACATGCAGCTCCCCCTCAGCTGATCCTCAGGGAGGCACCTCTCGTGGGAGGGACTGAAAATGTATTACTGAGTCAATAACATGTACAGCTGGAAAAAACAACAACAACAACCCTGCATCAATACCAGAGGATTTGTGCACGGCATGGGAAATTGATATTACGGTATTAGTGCCAAAAGAAATACTGGATGATATCCCTCACGTATGAAGCCCTATGAGGCGTGTATCGATCTCGTTTGGAGATAGAACTGCATATTTGCGAGAGCGTATATCATATGTACTAGACTCTGATGCCCTTCTGCTGAATTTTCTCAGGTCTCACCAACGGGGGTTCTAGTTTGGAGCAGCGGCTGTTCCACGTGAGGGTTCAGCATTGTCCCCATTATTTCAAAGATGTCCTGTGTTTATGAATTAGCCCTGAGATCTATTTTAAAGACATTTGTCATTTTTTTCTGTAACGACGTATTAGTTCGTAGAGACACAGAGGGGACGGATGAGGAGGAACAGTCTGACAGGGCCACCAGCCATGCATATCATGTGCTCTCGTAGTGTTTCCCCATTGTCACAAAGGCAATACACATGCAAAAACAACACAATAGCAAATTGCCAATGATTTTGAGCTTACAACTGTGGCACAAAAGGTTCCTACATAGGGAAGCAGTCACATGTTATCTAGCTCTTTTTGTAGGAGAGACCACAGTCGGCCGTCCAGGCTAAGTTAAAAACAGATCAGACAATAATTGCAAACATATTCCACTTACATGTATGAAATATTACATACTACAAGATGTCTTGTGCTTTCATTTTTCATCAAGTGGAGAATTGGCTTTAAAAATGAGACTATGGCTTCACAGTGCCCTTTAAACAGGATGATAGTGATACAGCGAGTGCAAATGGAGCCTATCACCGTTCACTATATTACCCACGAGGAGCGGTTTTACAGATTGCTTCAATCACTCGTGGTAGCACTGCATTATCGCAGTGATACGATTTGCAATACGTGTGGGGATTTACTTCCCAGCAGCCGGGTCATGTGTTAAATGGGCGTGTAAGTGGTTGGGGCGTGGGCGTGTCAGAACAAAGTGTACTGTACAGGAAGGGAATATGAGAGCCTCCCCGCTCAAAGAACAGAGTGAAATCGTCACATACTATTCCAATAAGTTATGAAACCAAGACAAAGGAACGTAATGACATGTGTTTGACGTTGCCAGTGGCTTTGCAATACATCAGGGTGAGCATGGAGGGTTTCTTCGTGACGGATTGACGACTCCTCGTGCTGCCAAAACATGCACAGGAAGTCTTCTTTCGGGATCGGTAGTGCCGCGGTCCATCGCTTTGGTCCATGAGACTGAAGTATCCTAGCAACAAGCGGATTTCGGATTGCCATGATATTGTAATAGATGCGTTCAAGTCCCCCCTCAGGATGAATGGCAATAGGATCACTGCAGTAAGTCAAGCGCCGTCATCAGGTCAACATTTTATTTTGGTTTATAAACCAAACATCAAAAAAAACAAAAACCCTAATGACATTCCCATCAGCTGTACTTTGTGTCAAGTGCTAGTTGGCAAATGTGAGCGTGCTAAAATGATAAGCCAAGATGGCCAATACGGTCATCACTGCTACTGTCTATCTTGTGAGCATGCCAGCGTTGTCATTGTTTTTGCTGGTGATATTAATAATAATAATAATAATGATAATAACACATCACATTTATATAGTGCTTTTCCAACGCACAAAGACACTTTACAATCAAACAGACACAACACAACAAAAACAAAGGCATTAAGCTTACATACAATAGCTAGGGATGTTCCGATCCATATCGGGGCAATATTGGCCAAAATGACTGGATCGGATATCGAATGAAATAAGAAGCAAAATCCAATACATTACAGTAAGCATACCCAATAAATGCCTATCTGCTAAGCCTTGAACAACGTCATATTTTTATGTTAATTTATGATTATTTAATGAACAGTTTACAGTTCAATTAGTTATTTGCTTGTTTGAATGGTGCTGACCATAAAAAATTCTGCCAAAAGTTCTGTGAGAAATAAAACAGCAGTATTCCATAACTCGGTCATGCTGCTTTCTCTAGGGGATTTGATTATTCGTTTTACAGTTGAGAATGAGGTTTTACATGGCTAGCATTACTAACGTTTTATTTTACGAGTGGGGGAAAGATTCTATCAGATTAGTATCGGATCGGTATCGGCAGATACTCAAGGTTGCAGGATTGTTATCGGATCAGACACAAAAAAAGTTCTATCGTCCCGTCCCTAATAATAGTATATAATAATATTAGCATTGATATCAAAGCACTAGGTACCTGCCTTGCTTTAAAACCAGCAGCCTGTTTCAATTTTGTTTTATTATGTCACCCCATTATTATTTTTCTATCATTATCATTTAAAATGGTTTGTGCTATTCTACAGTGATATTTGTCGCCTGTAGGTGGCAGTAGGTGGCAGATGGCAGCTTTGTAATGTCAGCGAAGGGTGTTAAAACTGTGCAAAGAGAGTTATCTGGTGGCAGAATTGCATTCATAGCAGTTAGTAACAAATATCTGTGTGTGTGTGTGTGTGTGTGTGTGTGTGTGTGTGTGTGTGTGTGTGTGTGTGCGTGTTTGTGCGTGTGTGTTAGGAAATAAGGTTTTAGGACAATACAGTGGAAACACTGGACGCAGATGACATTCTTTGAATGTGTAGAAGAAAGTTAAGCCCGAATTCGATATAAGGAGTCTCCGCTCTGTTGATGAGCATCAGCCCTGGAACCAGAAAAAAAGAAAAGAATCCAGACGTCATCAGTGAATGTCTTGTGTACACTGAGGCAGTACGTAGCCAGATGAGCTTTTTTAAGCTGCTGCCATGCAACATAGCACACACAGGTTTAAAATCTCAAACTTATTTATTTCATGAGAAAACATACCCCCATGTTGCAGCAGCAGAAAAAACACTCCTGAATACATTGCCTCAAACCATTCCTGGGAAGATGGAATGGCGACTAAGGCAGCAAGGCATTGTGGGAAAGGTGGGCCACAATTCCACAGGTGAAGTACAACGTTCTCCCTGGACAGGGGCTTCTTATAGAAGAAACACGGCAGCTTGAATATCAGCTTATTGTAAGATCACTACATTACAATTTGAATGACTGGTACCACAAAGCCTAATGGCATTTTTGGCAGTGGCTTCTTTCAAATTTCCGATTGCCCCAGTTCACTCTGGCAACGCAGTTGTCCACTCTGAGCCCAGGTCAACTCGTTTTTGAAAAAGCCACTGTGTCCAGCATCACTTGTGCTCTGAAAGAGGAAGGAAGCCAGTGCAATAGGAATATGCAAGTGGTTATTTATGAGAAAAAACGTAAAGCGATATCACAGCACACTTCAAATGTGGCGGATAAGTAATGTGATTGACAGAGTCAATGAGGGAATGTGAGAAAGAGATGAAACGTGACCGAAGACGGCAGCAGATTTCAAGACCGTCGAAGGGCATGAGATGTGAACGGGAGAAATCTGATATATTCAGGAGCATGTATAAAATACTACACATTTATGTGTCATGTATGCCCGATAGCCTCTCATTATCAAATATGATATTGACCTTTTATAGGAGGGCTTAGAGGGCAGTTTATAGGGGGTGTAAATTTTCTTGGGCCAATAAAGAGGAGAGCGAGCGTGCACGCGCGCCCGTGTCAGCAGGCTGTGGGATTCATATTTCATGTAGATGCATCGAGATGGATTTCAGCGTCTCATCAGAGAGCATTAGCTGTAAATGTGCCATCACTGGCAGGACTATGATGGACAGACGGCAATGCCTTACCTCCTCAGGATGACATTCGCCATGTTCAGAATACCAAAAATACATATATATACATATATATATATATATGAAAAATGTGTTTTATTTTAGAGATGATGTGCTTTAGGAATCTCAGCGTCTTTTTCAGTACAAGTATTCTGTCATAATCTATTCTATGTCACATCAATATCCATACAAGTATTCAAAAAACATAAATATGTGAAAACTAGCTTGTGGGATATTTGAAATAAAATGATGTTACACATCTCCCCTGTCATTCAGAGCAATGAGAGGTCAGCGATAACAAGACAGCGGTGCCATGTTGACGGCTTGGTGAGACCGTACTTGTGTTATGAAGATCATCACTTTACTTGAGCATTTTGGCATATCAACATTTTAAATTGCACTGAACACGAAGTACAGCTGAGGCTGATGGGAAAGTCATTCTGGTCATCACTGGATAAGTGATAACTTAGACCTGCTGGCGATGCTCGAAGAATAAAGAATGTCAGTAGAATTCATCCCTCTGCTCGGGGCCCCGATGGATCTGTACCAAATTTCGATTTTTGGAGTTTATCTGTAAATTTCTTTATTTTTTTGTTGCTGCGATCCATCCAATAGTCATTGAGACACGTTTGAGACCCACTATACTTCACATTCACTGTTCACTAGTCACGTTGATATTTGCTGACAATAGATCCTCTCCTGCTTGCCTAGGGCTGATTCATCAGCGAGAAGCGGAACTCTTACAAACGGCGAGTGTGCGTTTGTTTGTGTGCGTGTGTGTGTGTGTGTGTACTACCTTATTAAAGTAACAAAACATATATCCTCATTTTCTCGAAAAAGCAGCGGGTTGAGTTGTTTGTAGGGCCAGGAATCTGTGAGTCTCTCTATTTATCGCTCCATGAACGATCAAGCACAGCGGCGTGTGTAGGCGTGCAGGATCTCATCCATTCATCATGCAAATAGTCTGGTCTCCTTGTATATATTGCGCAAGGAGACTGGAGCCATTCATTTCAGTCAATAATAACCTGAAAATAAGATAGGAGACGGGGGGGATAGGGGGATTATTTACCATCAGCTGTGGAAAGAATTTAAATAAATATGCCACACTGAGGATATGTGTCCAAAATACATTTCCATTGTAAAGATGATCTATGGCACTTTGAAGCATCAGCGTATCATTGTCAACCCATGTGAGTCCGCAGTGGAGACAACTGCCGCCTCGCGGCAATTTTAAACTCCTCATCTTAAACGTTCTCGGTTAATTAGTTTAACTTGGCTGGAAAAAGAAATGTTTCTTGGTTTCAGCCGTACTAAGTGGCTTTTTTTCCCGTTACGTGCAGTTGGTTGAAATACTGGACATCTGACCCACGTGACATATTTCCCACGATTAACCGTGTCCTACCAGACCCCTGACCGCCTTCCGTTAAATGCATTGACTGGCGATTTCTTCGGAGAGACTAAATGGCCGCTGGTGGATTTTGTGCCGCTGCTTCATTGCAAACCCTACAGGACGAGCCAGCTGCCTCTCGGTTCTCTCGCACTGGCGCCTGTCACATCTGGGGTGCAGTTGGTAGCAATTGGCTACTTAAAGCCGAGCTAGAGTCGTAGAGCCGGGTCAGAATCTGAATGAATTTCTCAGAGGCCAACCGACACTATGACCCCTGGCCGTGTCCAGAGAAGGTCGTTCTCACCGCATGAATCCGTGGAACATTTGTTCGTGGGGAGTTTGGCGTTGATATCTGCCAGTCTGTCATTCAGCAGTCTGAGCAAAAAATACTGAATGTGCCGTGGGATTGCGGCGAGTTCTTTTTTTCTTCTTCTTTTTTCTCAAACGTCTGCGCAGATCTGAGAGCAGCCCTGCGAACTCGTACATCTGTCAAAGACTCACCGGTCAATGCCGGCTGCGAATGCCATGTTGGACAACCCAAGCCCAGTTGGCGCTTCAGCGCCCCTTCGGGCATCAAACGTCTGTCTGTAGCTGCCAGTCTGCACAGGTCCTCTCCTCAGGAAACTCTCCTTCCCTTCGGCTCGTGCACTGTAAGTGGAGGTATGGTAGGAAATGGCAATAAATTCGAGGGTGCAGGGTGTTGTTGTTCACACTTTTGTCAGTGAAGCGAACTTTCCGTGGGAGAGACCTTTAACATTGACATAAAAAGTGATGTCTATGCTGTTGACGGCCTCTTCGCCAACGAACACGCAGAGATACACAGAAGTGAACACATGACCCACAGCGCCCCTGACACCTCTATGAGGAAATGTGTTGGATGTACAAAACCCTCCATTCTCCTTATCTGTCACCGTAACCCTGCACTTTGGCATTTAATGCTTCTTTTGCACTTCTGGTTGGATGTCAACTGCATTTCATTGGTTCTGTACTTGTACTCTGCCAAATGATAAAGTTGAATCGAATCTAATCGAATCTCATCTAATCTTTCTGAGGCACATATATGAGGTAAAGGATGAATTAGATTCGCGATCATTCTTCAACCGACCACGCATACAAACATCATTTACCAAATTAAACTTTTGACATATTCTATGTATTGCCCAAAAGCCTTTTGACTGTTTGGAAAGCAACGTTTTAGTCGTTTTCCTGAGCGTTGCGTAGGCTGCAGTGAAATGTATAGCGCAATAAGGTCACTGTATGTGAGAAATGGCAAGGTTCCTCAAAGAACAGATGTTTTCAGTTGATGAAGAAAGAAAAAGGTGTGTGCTCGAGGGGGCGTCTTTCAACAGGGCTCAGCAGCTAACACGGACATTTAGATGAATTAATCAGCGGTGCTGTTGGCTCAGTTGGCCTCCTCTGGCCGTGCAGTCCATGAGCCATGAGCGGGACGGGTAATCTGCTGTTACTGTCACAGTAAATGTGATGGAGTGACACACTGCAAAATGTAATGATTCTAATAATGGCATTGATTCTTATATAATATTTTCTCTTGCCATGGAATTATCCTATCTATAAAACAATGTAAGGAACAAAAAAACAATCTAATTTGACTGCCTGTCTGTCTGCCTGTCTGCCTGTCTGTCTGTCTGTCAGAATTTCAGGTTGGGTCTTCTGCTCGTCTTCAAGAGATGGCTGTGTTCCCTCCAAAATCAGACAACCACAATATTGTGCATGTATAATTTAAGAGGTGCGTTAGTAGATGTAATCAGCATGCAGTTATCTTCAGTATGAATGTCCAAACATGTCGACATTGTTCTGACACACACATTCGTGTCAGCGAAGGCAAATTCCTATATGGACCCTGAAACATGGATGTAAGAAAGGAGCCACGTTGTTTTAGAAAACTCACTGACGGAGGTTTTAACTCTGAAAGGGGATTGAATGAATTCTATCGTGACTGCAACAAATGAAACTTAGTACAAGTACATGAAGTTCACTAACCCAACATGAATCTTTTCTGATGATCATTCGGAAAAGCACTGACAAAATGATGGGTCATTGAAGCTGCGACTAGTCACATATGTTGCTGTTGTTTGATTAGGATGACTTGTTGAGTACAACATGTGGCATGATGATGATTTGGGTTGGCTGTTCCATCTCAGAGGAACAATAGCACCACTCTGAGTCATTTCATACTGACAGTGTGTGTGGATATTTATTTTATTGTTTGTGATCCTCACCCGACGGATCGTGAAAACATTCCGCACTTGTGATGTAACTGCATATGCCATTCATCTATAATGATGCACAGGTACGGTGCCTTCCTGCCTGTGACGGAACTGACCCCCCACCACATCTTCCGTCATACTCTCAACGGAAGAGAAATGACAAATCCTCCCTGTTGGAAAGTCCTGCAGACGCTAAATCAGTTGACATTCCGCGGAGAGCGGGGTCCAGACAAGGTGTGTCAGCGTGCAATTCCAAAAAAAAAGAAAGGTTTCTCTCGGCCTCAGAGGATTTGTGATGCTTTCCAGAGCGGGCCGAGTGAGTGTCAGCAAAAAGCCCCGCCCGTCCACCAGACGCTCTTGTGGCTGGATGAGAACCGAGACGGGGGCTTTCTTTGCACCCGAAGGGTCCATAGTGTTGACAGAGAGCAATCCAACAATTAGACCTCGGCTTCATCCTGGTTCCCAGAGTGGTCGTGGAGTCGGGCGCAGGGGGAGGGAATCGACTCCGCACACAAGTGGATGGAGCGATGTCTCAGGTAGAAGTGCCGAGGGACGACGGTGCTCCATCGATCCTTCCTCACCAGTGCTGCGACCCCGTCTCCTCTGTCACAAGCGCGAGACTGGGCAGAGCGGCGTTCACATTGTGTCAAGTTGCAGTCGGTACCGCGCATTTAGCCACATTCTCCTTGAACTGGACGAGTGGATTCGTCAGTTTCCAGAGAGTTGTTTTTATTTGAATATGCTTGGCGGGTGGCACCTTCATCCGTCCTGCTTCAGCCATAGGGTCTGTGACGAACCTCTAACGACGGTGGGGGTCGCTGTTAAAGGGACACAGACACCTTCTCTGATCAAACAGCAGCATATGATCTCCCACCTGCCGGCATTGCAGCGAATCATGTCATTGGTTATCTCGCTCCAGGGAGCATCATGCTTCTGGTCCAACATTCCTTCTGAGCAGAGAGACAGTGTCAGCAGATTTTTAAAATGGGAATATTTTCAGGTTTCAGAGATTTATAACCCAGAAACAATCGTATACTGTAATTAAATAAAGTTAAAGCTTTTCACTGTGCAGTATAGTTCATAGAATAGTCCCAGCACCAGGTCCATTGAGTTGCTTTTCTGGAGCTGGGATGGTCAAATGCATGTTTCCGGTCACTTCTGCTTGAAGGTTGAGATTAGAAAAGTTCAAAGTTGATCTTGGAAAGCGCAGGTGACATTGACAATCTCACCACCCAAGCTCCAGCAGCTTCTAAATGGACCTTGCGCTGAGGGAGTGTTGTCACCCACGTACAAGAATCATTTTAAGATTCCTGTAACATTACTTTATCTGTTCAATTTCGACAAGGCACCTCCACGGCCTCATTGCACCAAAATATTACAATACATAAAGTGCATGTTGTGGCATTGATGTCTTATAAGATTTAGCATGAATGTGTGCGAAAAGGGTGAGTGGGACTTGTACAGTGTTCGTTACGATGCTATATAAATGCAGCCCATTTACCATAGAGCATGCTGGAATCTGGTCACTTGATGAATTGATGATAAAATATAGAATAAGAACATGTGAGTAGCAATGCCTTAGTATACTGACATATAAAAGTTAAATAATACACCTCTGCATAATGGAGCAGATAAGACGTGTGTGAAAGAAATCAAATCATCACACACCGATTCAGTGGCAGATGAACGAATCCTGCCGATCCTCAGATTCAGCAAATGAGCTTTAAATTCATTATAACGCAGTGGAGTGGATCAGTGTTATTTCCCCTAAGCGCATAACAGCGAATCGGGGAAAATTGACTTTTGCAGGCTTGCCGGAGAAAAACACCAACCTGATTAGTTTGTATTCATTTTTTCTAATGACCTCATTTTCCACGTGTTTAATAAATGAATTTGATAATCAACGGGGTTGGCTTTGTGGGGATTGTTTCCCCTAATATCTCCTCCTTCCATTCGGGAACTGTTTTCCACCCTTTGGCGCAAAACAGCGGTTTGGATGCGCCGAAAGTTTTGCTGATTGCAACAGTGCATTGATGTATTACCGGGGACCTTTACGATACATTAGCAAAACATTTTTCAATTTTAACAATGAAATAATCATCCATCTGATATATATATATATATATCCATATCCATATATCCATCATCAAATCCACTGTCTTCGGTAACATATACGAAAATAGAAACGATACCGAGAATATTAGCATGGCCCCTGCGCAGGGATGACACGCAAATTTGTGGCGCGTACCTCAATTTTCCATCTTGGGAACAATAAAGTATCTATCTATCTATCTATCTATCTATCTATCTATCTATCTGTCTGTCTGTCAGTCTATCTTTCTATCTACCTCCTACCTACTTACCTATCTATCTGTCCATGCATCAACCTATCCATCTATATCCATCTGCCGACCTCCCGGTGGAGTGTCTCCGCAGCTTGAATTCAACAGAGTCGGGGCCTCCCGCTCCAGAGAGCCGTTTTGTTGTCCCTTTCTCCTCCTCCCTCGTTCCCTCTGCCCTCTGCCTGTCTCTCTCTTTCTTCTGTCTTTTTGTCCTGTCATTTTCCTCGTTGTGCAGGGGGCAAGGTGGAGCAAAGGTTGCAAAATACCTGGAGAATGGATAGGAGAACAATAATGACACACACACACACACACAGACACACACACACACACACACACACACACACACACACACACACACACACACACGGAGTAAGAACTGGATACGTCCGATAACTTTTAATTAGTTATACATGCTGAAACTTGAACAGTGGTTATGTGGTATTTATGAGGCATTAAATCATTTTTCTAAAGATCAGCATGTTATATTTCTCAGTTGGGGGGGAAGGTGGACAAAATGCCTTTCACCACTTCTTGGGGTCAGAGGTCAAACAGATTACTACTAGGACTTGTAAGTCCACTGTCAATCAATTTGAAGAAAAGACCTTCATGGTCATTTAGCTGAAGAACACAACACACGATATTGCATTTCATGTGTGTATCTGCCACAGTTGAGTCGTGAAATCACAGCTGGCAGATGTCAATATTAAATGTACACTTACAAAGTCCGCACAGATTCTGGAAACTTCTCCTGTGCCGCTGAGCTCTGCGTTTACTCCATTAACACGGGTCCAGTTTAATCAAGCGAACACAGTTTCTTTCAGGCACAACGACTGCGTTACTCACATTACACGAGAGGAATCACCTGGATAGGGAGGAATGAGAAAAGAACACTGATGTCATTTAAGTAAGCACGTGTTTTACCTTTTTACGGTGAGGGGTGTGATGCCACGGGTGATGGCTCATCTCTGTAGGTCAATTCTTTCTTCCAGATTCATAGACGGCCATTGTTGTGAGATGGGGCTCATAGAACAGAGTAGCTTCAGAATCTCGGCCTCACAGGTGGTGAAAACCCACCACCATTGTCCAAGGCAGCTGTCAAATCACTGTGGGATAGTTCCTGCCGTTTCTGGTGATGTGAACAACGAATTACACAGAAGAGAACCGTCAAGACCCAGCAACGCCATGGCTCCAGCACTATTAAGTCTATATCTGATATAATTTACTGGCTGCCGCATATCATTGGAATCTCAGTTTGATCCTGCAAGTTCATACATCTCTTTGATATGAGGAGTGCCTTTTCAAGCACCTTCCTATTCGCCCTCTATTACATTACCCTTAAATCATATTTCTTCCTCGTTTTACTCTCATCATCTCTGACAAAACATTAAGGGAACAGGGGGATCAAATAAGTCATCTCAGATCTGCTGCCGTTCTAATGATGACGGAGCTGAGGCTCAACGCTAACAAGGGTGAGTCGGAGTTCTCCTGCTTGGTTCCCACTGGGCCTTTTGTTAGTTTTAGAAGAGTGACAGTCAGATTTCAGACTTAACAATGTAACAGCCCGTGCACGTGTGCGTCCAATTTGTACTGCTTTTGAGCGGGTCACTGAAATTACAGAAAGGGAGCGATAAAAAACAAAACCTCCCGACGTGGTTCTTAGGTTCACGACTATGAGTCATTATCTTTAATTGCAAGATAAAGTGTTTCATATTGGCCACATGAGCGCACCAGTCACGGATTATTTGCTCAGGCTCACCGTTAAATTACCTGTCTGTATTTCTTAAGAATAATGAGCTGTGTGTGACCGGCGCTTACGGAAAAAAGGTCAACAGCAATTTCATCGCAATAAATATCTTTAGAGGCCCGCAATGAAAACTTAGCGACACGGTTAAAGGTGCAGTCTGTAGGATTTAGTGGCATCTAGCAGGAAGGTTAGCTACACTCAGAGCTACTACAGCAATGTGGCGGTGCAACGTGGTGGACTCCGTCGAAGGAGGTCCGCTCCTGTTGGCGATGGAAGGGGTTCGTTCCTAGGTATTGAAAACACAATGATTCTTAGTTTCAGGTAATTGTACACTAATCAAATCAATTGAGTATCCAAATGAATATCCAATTTCTGCCAATGGATCCTACACACTGACCTTGGGATTCCGCCTGCACTGCCACCGTAACTTTCTATCAATAACTTGCCTCCAATCTAATCAATCAATCAATCAATCAAAGGGTCCAGACAAATAGATGCTGAGGTGTATAACAATGTGATTCATACATAACTAGGCATTTGAGGTTATCTTCCACATTTTAGACGTCCCCGCTGAACACGATAGCTCCTAATAGAAAACTAGTCCTGGTTGAACTTCATCTAAACGAAGCTGACGGAACGATGCCTTTCATGCAAATTGAACCTGCTCTCTTTTTTATCTGCTCCCCGGGACAATCAGAATCCCTTGTCCCTGATTGAACAGGGACGGGAGGCACTGTAGAATATTGTTGTTGCTTTATCACAGCAGCACACCATTAACGTAGCGGGGAATTAGGGGTCTATTGGGGCCAACTGAGTTGCACGCAAAATGAATGGTCAATTGTTCCCTGAGAAAATGAATTCCGGGAAACACAAAATGAAGACTGCTTGGAGAGAACGGGTCCTTCACTGCGGAAAGCCACTGAAAGTGGCCAGCGGGAGGATGGCTGCTCTGAATCATACAAATTTCATTCGGCTTTTCTCTTCACGCTGTTTTCAAATGTGTCCTTGGAACACACCAAACCAAAAATGGTATGCTGACGAGACTAAATCTGTCACCTTTTTAAAATTGTACCCCACCCGAGTGCCGCGACTCCAGGGATGACGCGTTGTGCCGGTCGGTGTGTTTTGTTCGTCCACCACTTATGCGGAGGCATTCATGATCCCCAGGGGATGAATCCTAGTGATCTGGCGATTTGCTTGTCTTTTCCGCGAGGGCCACCAGCAGGTTGACCTTTCTGGTTTTGAGTGGGGTGTAAGAGGAATCGAAATGACCTTATTGATACTCTGACTTTTTTTGGGCTAGCATCATCTTTGGGTCAAATTTCACTTTGTACAGTACTTTGGGTTAACTTTTAGTTTTTATAATAGTCTACTATACAATAATGTTCAGTATTTATGGACTGGTCTTTGTAAAGCTCAGTACAAGGTACATTTTTAAAGCATGTTTACATTTATGTGACTATAAGTGCACCAGCTAAAATATGTGACATTTATTGGTTTGAGCACAACATACAATTGCCGACCACAAGAGACGCCTGCGTGCCTCCTCCAGGTTGCTGTGGTGTGACATTTGAGGGGAAAATAAACTGTGTGAACGTGTTACCGTCTGATCATAGAAGAGCATATTGACCTGAGAACGGTGTGGGGAAAAAAAATAAGATGAAAAGGTTAGAGGCCACTTCAGTGCAAGGGGGGAAAACTGAATAATTGGTCGGTGGGCGCAAATCAATAGGGCTCTTAAAAATGGAATGCAGCGGTTCAGTTAATGTACAACATGCAAGAGAAAACAAATCAATTTCAAGCTCATGATGCTGCCTGAGGAAACCCTTTAAATGTGTTAATTATCCTGCGTTAGTATACAAGCCTATCGCTGTGCTATAATAAGCTTTTATGTGCCTTATTTATTTGGTTCACTTGAGAACTAAATCGTTTTGCGCCACTTGCGAGGGATTTTTCTTTATTTTCAATCTACTATTGCATGGCCGACATCGTGTGAGCCATGACAAATCCATTGATCTCCCGTGAGAGAACATACATGACAACACTTAAGAGATGCACACGGCAAATGACACTTCATCATGTTGAGCGGGAGCTCACCAAATGACCGCAGGGTCACCATGCAGAAATGCCATGAGCGATTGAGTCGGTTTCGGGCTTAACACCGAAGCTGCACGTAATCTTTTGCAGACGGCATCCGCTGCTTTATTCATGCTTTGCAGTAACTGACTGATTGAACAACTGACCAGAAACGTCCTAGTATATTTGCACAGGTGTACATGGTGCCTATAAATCCCATCCCAGCTCCCATACACTCTCTCCTGTCATTCATGTTGTCTTCAATTAGCAAAGGAAATTAAAAAAAAAGGAAATTACACAGTTTTCTCATTTTTGTTTTTTTCTATCAGGAAATGGTTATACAATACAGTATCCATAGAAGGCATGTTTAGAATTCATTGGCCAAGAATTTAAAGTAGCAATGGATAACTTTTCCAGGTGGTATCAATCTTGCCGCCACTCTTGCAAAATCACAGAAAGTCGCAGAAAGTTGCTTTCCTGTTCTTTCAACTAAGAATTTCAACAGAAATATCATTATTTTCACCTCTGCTCATTTTAGAAAAGTTACCAGCGGTAAACGTTTTCTTTGTCATCAAAGGAAAATGAAGGAAAATAAGTTAGGTGTCCTTGAGTTTCCTGAAAGGCGTCCATAAATAAAATGTATTATAATCATTATTATAGACGTTTGTTTATTTTTGTCTAATATCTGTAGCATTAGCTAATCCAGCCTTCTGCTGGAATCAGAATAATCCTGATTTTGTGGATCAATGTTATCACAATCCTTCCAAAAAACTGAAGGTTTGATCCGGATTAAAACCAAAATTGGATTACGTGATCTTATTCAAATCCATAATCCATCTTCTAGTTTTGAACCACCCATTTTCAAGATTTGATCCAATCCATTATCCAAAATCCAGGCGGATAATCTTTGAACAACTGGGCCCAGGACTCTCCATTAGGACAATGCCCATCTGGGGTTCCCTCTTAATAATAATAATAATAATAATAATAATAATACATTTTATTCATAACGCGCTTTTCATAGGTACTCAAAGACACTTTGCAGTAACATACATCACATTAAAAACAGATAAGCAACAATACCAACACATAAAACAAGCATATTAAAAACAATAAAACCAGTAACTATCAGGTGAGAAATGTAAGACTATTGTATGTGGAAAGCTGATCTGAAGAAGTGTGTTTTGATTAGTGTTTTGAATGTGTCCAGGTCAGTACAGTCACGGTTGTGTATGGGAAGGGGTGTTTTGAGGGAGGGGGCTGCAACGGTGAAAGCTCTGTCACCCCAGGTACGGTGCTTGGTCCTGACTGGTGGGGAGAGAAGGTTCGCGTCAGAGGAGCGGGGATTGTGGCGGTGGAGCAGGTCTGTGAGGTGGGAAGGAGCCTGGTTGTGGAGGGCTTTGTGGGTGAGGAGGAGGACTTTAATCTGGATGCGTTGGGAAACGGGGAGCCAGTGGAGGTTCTGAAGGACGGGAGTGATGTGATCACGGGGAACGGGTGTGGGTGAGGAGAAGGGCAGCAGAGTTTTGGATGCATTGGAGTTTATTTAAGGCTTTTGCAGGTGAACCATAGAGGATGCTGTTGCAGTGGTCAACTCTGGAAGTGATGAAGGCCTGAATCAAAGTTTTCGGCAGCAGAGAAGGGGAGTGATGGGCGGAGACGGGCAGATGTTTTCGAGGTGAAAGAAGGCAGTTCTGGTTATTTGATGTGATGAGGTTGATGTCGAAGAGGACTCCCAGGTTACGGATGTGTGGGGATGGAGACAGGGTGGGTTGTTTTACTTAAGTTTCGCCTTCACCTTCTCGCCAGGGAAAATCTGCGTTACCCTCTTGCTGACTTGGTGGCAGGCGCACCTCTTCTGTGGCTTTAAATTGAGCCTTCAGTTTTTCAGGAAATTGACGTGCTCAGTGGCGGTGACAGAATTGCGCAGTGAACACGAGATTGAAGGGGAACCTGTTTGAGAGCTGTAACCAGTGCAAGTCAAACTTCTTAAAGATATAATAGTGAACGATGTCATTCTTTTGTGTTAGGGTCAGGATTACAAAAACTTCTCTCAGCGCCCGCAGAGTCAAAGGGATGTGCATTAGCTGGTCTCTCCTCTAGCTCTTACTCCCACTTTCTTACTTGTAAGGGGCACAACATTTTACTTCCTCCGCTCAACAGAATTGCATTCAAAAAAATCACTGTGTCTATTTATTTAGAGCCACACACACACACACTAAACACACACACACACACACACACAAGTCATATCTTTCTACTTTACGCTGGCCTGGGACAATGGCCATCAACCATCATTTCAATCAGCAAATGTCAAAGAGTGCTTGGAATAGTGAAGAGTTGTTACCAGAAACCAATAGCATGCAATTACTCAAAATTATTACAAACAAAGATATCTATTTCTGAACATATTTTTTCGAACAGATGTTTGTATTTCAAGGTACCCAAAAGGCTTAGCTTACAACCAGTGGTCTGACGGGCTCCACGCCGGCCACCTGGGATGGAGTCAAATTGCCGGCCTGAATTATTGTTTCAGTCCGCTCCTA
The DNA here is from genome assembly GCF_022379125.1 of Scophthalmus maximus. Taxonomy (NCBI): domain Eukaryota; kingdom Metazoa; phylum Chordata; class Actinopteri; order Pleuronectiformes; family Scophthalmidae; genus Scophthalmus; species Scophthalmus maximus. The sequence continues at coordinate 17,125,874 of NC_061529.1, read as the reverse complement.
TTGGAGATATCCGCTAACCCTAACCGTAATGACTACGTGCCTAACTCTAAAACCAAGTCTTAACCCTTAAATAGCCCTTTGAAGGACAAAATGTCCTCACTCTAATCGTCTTATACTTACAAAGATAGAAGTACACTTACACACACACACACACACACACACACACACACACACACTGTACTCATGGTCTTCTCGTATTTGGGCTCAATTAATTACCAAAGCCCTAATCCCATCTTTACTTCATATTCTTCGGCCATCCTTATCCTAAACCCCAATAATTTGGGTAAATCTATAGTGGTTCCATTTCCATGGAAAACTGCCTCTGAGTCACTCTTCACTTGTGCATTCAGTGCATTCAGTGTGTGTGTGTGTGTGTGTGTGTGTGTGTTTGTGTGACTGAGAAGTTGGAGACTGTAAAGACAGTATGAGCTGTCAATCCTGAAAAACTACTGAATAAGCTAAATTCGCTTTGGTGTCTCGCACATACATAGTTCAAGCTCACACACACACACACACACACACACACAAACACACAAAGAGGTCAATGTTATATCCCATTTAAATTCATCAGAGGAGTGAGGCCAATCATGTGAATAATTAATGTTGCCATTTCTCTGAAGGATAGTCTCACAGTGACTCATCGGCGTGTGTTTGTGCCCCGGACGTCATCCCACTTTCCCACACAACTTCCGCCTTTCCATCCTGGTTTAATAGAAATTAAAGTTCTATCCTACTAATTTGCAACAGCAAATACTTGAAGGGACCATAATGCTGCTGGCACATTGAGAAAAGGTTAATTAACAAATCTGGCAAGCCACGATATGTTAATGCTGAACTTATCTGCAAATCGTTAATTTCTACAAACCGCAGCGAATAAAATATTAAACATTTTTATTTTAATGTCCAAGCACTCACTGCTTTTCATTAATGTTAGGAAAATTGTCAAAATGTCGTTTTATGCTTTAAACTTTTGCTGTCCTTCACTCGAAAAAACAACAACAATGCATTTACATATTCTGACAGACATGGCAACACAAAGTAGCAGTATATAAACCTGATTAGAAGGAATCATACCTGCCATTTGCTTCTTAGTGAACAAGTGATTATTGTAATCAGGAGAAACAAGTGAATAATTGTTACAAATTTAACAGAATGATATGCGATGACAAAGAGTTAATAGAGTCTTTGGCTTTTAGACTCCATGAAGAGATGAATGTGAGGAGTCTGCGGAGACTGGGCGGCGATGGGGAGGGGGAGGGTGCACGAAGCAGAAGCATGAGAGGACCAAGGCAGAAAGAGAAATCATATTTAAATAGAAAGCAACAAGATGATAGGCTAACAAGACAGGTGTGTTGCAATGCCATTGAAAGGTCGCCAGCCGATCACGTGGACCAACATACATGAGACAGTCACTCTCACATTCACACCTACGGTCACTTTTGAGTCTCCGGTTAACCTAACCCCATTCTGCGTTTCTTTGGACTGTGGGAGGAAGCCGGGGAACCCGGAGAGAACCCACGCAGACGCGGGGAGAACATGCAAACTCCACACAGGGAGGTGGTTTGTCTGTAGGTTTCGAACCAGTAACGTCTTTGCCGTGAGTCGACAGTGCTAAACGCTACTCCCATGGTGCAAATTGTGGCATTTTATTAATAATTACTCATCAGACACTGGCAACACGAAATGAACTCCATAGCAGCGGTGTTAATAATTTCAGCTGGATGTGACCATAGAGAGGAGATGCCAGTGAGGATGATTCCACAATGTCTGTGAACGCGTGTCGCCATTTTTGTGGGCACCTGTAGTCAAATGCTCATCCATCAGCGGGAGCCTTGGTTCTTTACAAAAGTCGCTATCAGTCGCTATTTTTCAGATAATCGTAGTGTGATTGGACTGGCAAGATTTCTGCCGGAAGGGAAACCACTTCCCAATGCAGGGGATCCAGACTGTGAGTCGGGCAGAGCAAATGACATGAGCTCCCAGAAGTCCCAGGCCAGGCCACATCCAGGAAACATTCTACTTCATGCTCGAACTAACTCAACTCAACTCATCTCAAACTTCATTTACAAAGCACATTTAAAACAACCAACGGTCGACCAAAGAGCTGCACAGGTCAATAAATAATACAATATGATACAATAAGGAAAAGTACTGATGAAAAATACATAAAAATAATAAAAGGGAGTCTTGCTCGGTCTAATTTAAAAGCCAGGGAGAAAAGATGAATCTTCAATTAGGATCTAAAGGACGTCTAGGGTCGGGGCAGATCTGGTACGCGAGGGCAGGCTATTCCAGTGCCTAGGGGAAGCCGCCGCAAAGGCTCGGTCAACTCTGGTTTTTAGTCCTATAAGTACAACCAGCAGCAGTTGATTCGCCTCTTTGAGTAACAGCTTTCGGTGTAATCCAGCAAAGACTGCTTGCAACTTGACTTGTGTAAACTTGCTCTTGGTGATGTGCTGTGCTGGACCCAGATCAAAAGAGCATCGGTCCTGTGGAGGTGGTTTGGTATGGATGGATACGCTTTTTTGGTTTTGCGGTATGAAGCAATTTCCACGGTCCTGCTCTTCACCAACATATTCTAGTTAGACTAAAACACTGAAAAAAATATGGTAAAGGCACCAATTCAATTATGCTGCATACTGATTTTTGATAATGTAAACCACTCCCTGTGAAGATCATGTACTCCGCTCATCTCCGACTGCCTCTTGGGCTGCTGCTGTTGGAGGTCCACGTGCTATATAAAACTCCCCTCGGGGGACAGAGCCATGTCCTCATCGCGTGGGTGATGAAACTCGTCTCTCTCTTTGTCTTTCTCTTCACCCTTTGCGCGTGTCTTGCGCTGCGTGCTGTTAATAACCAGATGATGACGGCGTCATTAGCAGACAGGGGAAACGTAGACCAGAGATTAACTTGAGAGGTCATATAGATAGTGAAGTAGGAATGTCGTTTTGACACCGAGAATACAGTTCCATATTTTGGACACAGGGGGCACTGTTGATCTACACAAAGCCATTAGTGTAGAGTCTCTCTCTCTCTCACGCACTTTCTCTTCACTCTGGCCGAGCTTCCCTTCCCTCAGTGCCAGGAATGACTGATTTCACACTCTCAGATTCTCTCTCTCTCTCCCCCTCCCTCTCTCTCGCACACACACACACACACACACACTGCCTCTCTTCTCTGTTCTCTCCCGCACACCGTCTCTCGTTCCCCTCCACACTCACACACTGTAATGTGAATACCCTCCATGCCAGTAATGTCTTTCACCAAGTGTGTTGATAACCCCGTCTGGTGACGAAATTAAAAAAAGAAGAAGAAGAGGAGAGCGAGAGAGTTCTCACCTTCGCGAACATCAGCATTCACAGGTTGCACGGCAACACGCGGCGGCCGTCCGTCTCACTTGACACCCACTCTCTGGGCTCTGTGACCATTGATATCAGACATAGGCATGCGTCCAAACTAGAGAAGCGTCTGGTTCAGATGCGTAATGACAAGAAAAGGCGACTTTCTCCGTGACGGAGTAACTATCATCATCATCTTCAACCGCTTAGCCGGGGTGGGGTCGCGGGGGCAGCAGCTTCAGGAGGGGACCCCAAACTTCCCTTTCTCGGGCCACATTAACCAGCTCTGACTGGGGGATCCCGAGGCGTTCCCAGGCCAGTGTGGAGATATAATCTCTCCACCTAGTCCTGGGTCTAACCCGTGGTCTCTTCCCAGCTGGACGTGCCTGGAACACCTACCAGGGGAGGCGCCCAGGGGGCATCCTTACCAAATGCCCGAACCACCTCAACTGGCTCCTTTCTACGCAAAGGAGCAGCAGCTCTACTCCGAGTTCCTCAGTGATGACTGAGCTTCTCACCCTATCTCTAAGGGAGACACCAGCCACCTTTCTAAGAAAACCCATTTCGGCCGCTTGTACCCGCGCTCTCGCTTTTTCGGTCACGACCCATCCTTCATGACCATAGGTGAGGGTAGGAACAAAGATTGACCGGTAGATCGAGAGCTTTGCCTTCCGGCTCAGCTCCCTTTTTGTCACAACGGTGCGGCAAAGTGAGTGCAATACCGCCCCCCCCTGCTCCAATTTTCCGGCCAATCTCACGCTCCATTGTCCCCTCACTCGCAAACAAGACCCTGAGGTACTTAAACTCCTTCACTTGAGGTAAGGACTCATTCCCTACCTGGAGTAAACAATCCAGCGGTTTCCTGCTGAGAACCATGGCCTCAGATTTAGAGGTGCTGATCCTCATACCAACCGCTTCACACTCGGCTGCGAATTGATCCAGTGAGTGCTGAAGGTCACAGACAGATGGTGCCATCAGGACCACATCCTCTGCAAAGAGCAGTGATGAGATCCCCAGCCCACCGAGCTGCAACCCCCCCCCCCCCCCCCCCACCACGACTACGCCTCAATATCTTGTCCATGAATATCACAAAGAGGATTGGTGACAAAGCGCAGCCCTGGCGGAGACCAACCCCTACAGGGAACGAATCTGACTTACTGCCGAGAACCCGGACACAGCTCTTGCTCTGAGTGTACAGAGATTGGATGGCCCCAAGAAGTGACTCCCTCACCCCATACTCCCGCAGCACCTCCCACAGTATCTCCCGGGGGACCCAGTCATACGCGTTCTCCAGATCCACAAAACACATGTAGACTGGATTGGCATACTCCCAGGGCCCCTCCAGGATCCTTGCAAGGGTAAAGAGCTGGTCCGTTGTTCCGCGTCCAGGACGGAATCCACATCATTCCTTTTCAATCTGAGGTTCGACTATTGGCCGAACCCTCCTTTCCAGCACCTTGGAGTAGACTTTACCCGGGAGGCTGAGGAGTAACTAGAGCTGCTTAAATTCAATTGATAATCAATCAATAACAAGAGCACTACATGTCAGAGGTTTTGTTTTTTACGCAAACAGTCATAGCGGAGGGAGTTGTGGAAGAAATTGATAGTGGGCTGTTTTCTGCTTCTCCCCATGGCTGTGCACACTGCTGCCTACAAGCTTCATCAATAAATGTTGTGAGGTTATTGTTACTATTGTAAAGCAGTGTAACCTGACGTAGGAGTCTGGAACCTGCATGTCGCAGGTTCTGGGACGATTAAGTTCTTGTTTGTTCTTTGTGAGTGTTTCCTGCTTCCTTGTCTGGAGAAGAATCCGAGTCGTGCAGTTGCGGCATCGGACGCTGCATTGCCCGTGCGACACGAGGTCCTGTTCATGAGGATGGGCGAAGACAGCCGCTGCTCTGGGCCGTGGGCCTGCCTTGGCTTTGGATGGGGCCTGCAGTTCTTTTGAGTCACTATGTAACGCGTCATTGTTAATGTTGTGTTCGCTTTTTGCTTTTTGTTATTTCTGACTGCCGGACTTTGTGTGCAGTCTGTTTCGGCCAAGTACATCTTTCAACTCACGCGGATGGGACCTTGTCTCCGTTTGTGCTGCCATTCACAAAACATGTGTCCCGTCCACCCACACCCATCTGATTTCGTGCACATTCGCATTGGCTCGTTAAAAGTCGCCTCGCGTTCTGTCTGAACACAATTAGAGAGTTTGTGACTCAAACTTCAACTTGTGTGCGACTGCAGTCGCAGCGAGCTCTCAGTTGACGGTCAATAAATACCTTCGAGCTATTTTTACTTGTTAATTAGAGAGGTGTGGGTGTGTTGGAGTTGATTAAAGGGGGTCAGCCCTATGTTCCCACATTTCTAAGATTTTTCCCCAAAATTAGGCCCTATGTTCCCACAGTTCCCACATTTCTAAGATTTTTTTTTCAAAAATTAGGCCCTATGTTCCCACATTTCCTTTTTCATGAATTTGTATCAGATTTTATCCCCCTTACTCCCAATTTGATAGCCAATTACACCCAGCCTATTATCCAGTAGCCCTAGCCCTAACCCTAATTTTGAAAATGTCCAAGAAATGTGGGAACATAGGGCTGTGGGAACATAGGGCCTAATTTTCAGTGAAAAACAAATTCTTAGAAATGTGAGAACATAGGGCTGTGGGAACATAGGGCTGACCCCCTTTAAAGACACCTTTGACGGAGCAGGATGAGTAACTGAAGTGGTGAGTGATGTATTTTTGCTCGTTTCAGCAGGGGAAAAAAATAAGCACAAATGGAACTTATAATCAATTCATTTCGAGTCAGTTATATGCACTTAGCCCCCAAATAATAACACCATACATTATCTCATGGCACTTTTACACAGAGTAAAATCAAGACGTCAAGAGAAGCAAAGTTTCCATCATCAGCGAGCACATGGCAACATCGGAGAGGAAGAACTCCCTTTGCACAGAAGGAACCTCCGACAGACCTGGATTCGGGGCTTGTTGCACTTTTCATGTTTTTTTAGTTCCACGTAAGTGTCCCTGTAAGCCGCGTCAGTAACCCTACCAGGACCCTGGAGACGAGTCATCTAATGGAATACAGCCGTCAATTCAAGGGGGAAGTAAGCGCAATACAAGTTTTGTAAACATCAGCGAAGATTTCCTGTCGCTTTTTGGAGTGCAGCGGAAAAAGATCTGGGTTTTTCGGCGCAGCCCCGGCTCCGTTAATCGAAAACCAAAATATGGTGCGTACCGCGCCACACAACACTGTGAGTGCAGTCCGTAAACATCTGACGTGACACGTGCTAGCAGGTGGCGCTGCAACTCCTTGGTTTTGGCCTAGTGGATAATGGTTAGTGCGTCAGACTCCCATACCCGAGGTCACGGCATCGCGGCCCGACCAGAGCAGTTAAATCACAAAAACAAACACAAATCTCCAAAATCGCTTACTGCCCCTTTAATGATTTGGGATTGGTCCACAGCCTGAGGAGGAGGTTGTCTTTGAGGTCCAACCCAGGGCAAATCCAATACAATTGTCCATTTTTGAGGAGGTAATGGGAAAATGCCCTGTGCTGTGACTTACTGCCAGACAGAGCAGTAACTTACATATTACCTTTTGAGGAATGGGCCTAGACCGATGGTCAAGAAATTTATATTATGAAATCCTTGCATCAGCTGATTGCACTTTCAAGGTTGTATACGCGACATTCACTGTCACTAGATGTCACGCCGGAGCACCTGCATCTCAGGAGGAAACAAAGGCTTTTGAACCTGTTGCTGACCCTTGGACCACCCCCTCAATCCCTTCATGTTCTCAGTGTACGATGGAGCCACAAGAAACAATCCACAGCGCATAGCCACACTTCCAGTGCAAACAAATTAATAATATCGGTAACAGCAGGTTAGCCAATGTTTTCATGAGCTTGCAGGGCTCTCCATCTTCGATAACCCAACATTGACTGCGGACTTATTCTGTTTCTTTGTCAGAGGCATTTAGAGCCACGCACATGGTTTCTTTGGTGGAGGAACCTCTGGAAGGTCGGGTTCCCCTAAATGCTTTCTCCTGGACTTTATGAGTGAGAGGAGGGCCAGAGGTGCCACCGGAAGGGACCCATGATGTGCACCAACATGAGGGGTTTGTCTTCTTTCTCTGATCAGGACGCCATTCAACTCAATGATACACAGAAAAAAAAAAGGTGTTCACCAACGTATTCATATTCTAAATCGTGTACATGGGGCGGCTGTGGCGCAGAGTCGTTTGTCCACCAACCCCGAAAGACGGTGGCTCGATTCCCAGCTTCCCCCAGTCGGCATGCCGATACTGGGGCGAGACACCCGTGTGTGTGAATGAGTATGAATGGGATAGAAAAAAAGCGTGGTCAATGACAGCGCTGTATGCATGTGTGTGAATGGATGAATGTGACTTGAACTGTAAAAGCGCGTTGAGCGGTCAAGGAGACTAGTGAAGCGCTATATAAATATAGTCTTTTTACCATTTCACCAAGTATAATCTTTGGAAGGCTGAGAGAAGAGCCTGAGAGTGTGAATTATGCACATGTCACAAGATTTTCCAAAAACCGGAACGTACCATTGCACCTTTTTAATTGTAGCCTTCATACTATCGGCTCTTTCTTTCTTCCCTTCGCGTCAGAGAAAAATGGTCGTGTTTCCAGGCTGCTACCGACACTTTATGGGGTTGAAACGGGGGTAATTCTCTTTGGCGCTCAGACTCAATATTTTGACTGCGGAAAAGCTTGAGCCTTGAGAGCACACAAGAGCACCGTTGAGCGCCGTCAAGCCCAATCCGGAATGAACGTTTTTTTCCTCCACATTGTCCCCTCTAACGTCGTTTTAAATAAGCCCTCTCGCTTCGGCAGTGAATCAGACAGCCAGGCCGAATTATTCCTTCGAACTGCACTTGTAAATGTACCACTTCACCATAGTAATTCACAATGTGGACGAATATTACTGCACGCTGTAGGTAGATTGATCTGCAGCGGGAGCGCATATTGCGATAGCTGTCTTCATCAGCACAGTAGCTGCACAGGTTTCTGTGTGTGGAGGGGAAAGGCGAGGGTTTGGGAGCTTCTGCCAATGTCGTTTTATTCTATTGCTCTATTTTGGGAAAACATACATATACCTGTGTTAGATACGGCGAGACGGACGGAGCACTTAGTCAAAGCACTTTAGCTCCGCAGTCCGAGTCCATTACAGCCCGATGCTTCTGCGCTCATGAGCACCGGCTCTGAAATAGCGGGCCCTTTTCTTTGAATAATAAAAAAAGCCTTTACTGCCCGAGATGGTGATTTGTCCTCCCATGGCTGTCAGGAAGTTCCATAGGTGCTCTTCAGTAAAAAAAAAAAAGCCTGAGAGATGCCTTGTTGCAAAGTCCCAAAGGGTTTGACGAGACGAAAAAATGAAGAATTGGAAGCAAAGGAGAGGAAATGATCGAGGGCGGTTTGGTCACACAACATTAGGGTGGAGGCGTGAAGCAAAACAATACAAAACATTCTTAAAATGATAGAAATAGTCAGTGATATCAGAGCCATGGGAAAGACTCTTTCAAATACGCTTGTATAAAAGAAAGTCAAACTGTACCTTTAAAATTACACTTAGATGAATTAGGACTTCAACTGATCTACCCCGGGACAGAGAGTAAGACGGGCATCGTGACGCCATGCACTGACGACAAATGCCGGAAACTGCTGAGCAAGTTTGAACGTCTCCAGTTCCCTGGCAAACTTCAATCTGCTGATCAAGCCCACGCGATACGGTGGAAAGTTCCAGGAGAGGCGGCTGACGTCTAATTCCCCCCCATGTGCACGATTATTTTGGATGTTTATTTCACCCAAAAGCAAGGCAGTAGGACCCGTGAGCAAATCTCAGAGGGAACGGATTCACCCGGACAACTGATGGCGGAGCGTCCCGAGGAGCAGGAGGAGCGTGCAAGACGGAGCAGCTGCTCCTGGTTCAGCTCGTGCAGAGGCTTTCCTCCCGTCTCAGGGTAATCGGGTGGCGTTATAGCCATAAACTAGGCCCCCCCCGAAGGTATTTCAGATCGCCGGCCAGTATCGATGCAATTGCACTTTTATCTTGTCGGTAAAGAAACGGGCAATTCACTCATGAAACGCAGGAAACACACAGATGACAACAAAGTGTTCCCGGCCGCCTGTTTGATAAAATAACGGGCCCCCAGGCGCTGCATGTGTCTGAAAGACAAAACGATAACGCATTAGTAGACGTGACCCCGGGTGTCTGCATGGAGGCCACGTTGTCATCCCCAATCCCAGCCCCAACGCGTTGGACGGACAGGAAGTGGGCAGTGGGGCGACAGGAAGTGGGCCCGAGAGACGCACACTCAAACCTCGCCTCAGGCTTCTCCTCAATCAGTTCGTACTGCCTCCTCCCTCTACTCGAACCGGTTCTTCATCTTCCTAGTGACAGCGGGAACCAAATATGTATGATCAAATGTATAGTAGCACCACAGGGCAGAAGTGAAAGCACATGTCAGCATTATGTTCTCCACCAAAGGAATGTAAAAAAGAAGATGACTAATTTATCAGCTGAAATGCTAAATGATCTGCGGTAGCTCCCGGGATGTGGCTTCAGATGAATTTTTTTCTCCATATGATCTTTCTTTCCCATTAAAATGACATCTACACATTTTGTTTTTTTTCTGTTTTGCATCTTTCAAACGGAGGCGATTCAAGTGGTAAACACAAGGCACAAATAAATGCATGAGAACTCTATACAAATAAGTACATTTGAATAGAAATAAAATTAAATGAAATAAGATGGAAATACAAACAGGATTGGAATGGAGTCTCGGTGCAGTGCCAGCAGCCGAATATAAGACTCTCTTAGTACAAGTTTTCTACTCCAGTGAAGCTGAAGCTGTTTACTACTTTATTCTATATTCCTTTAACAGGACCAATTTATACAAACACATTATGGATTCGTCATATCTTCCCTCTCTTCCTACTTTGCTTACTTGCTTGCAGCACTGTTGTTGTCACGGCTCCCGCTGAATTCTTTTTTTATCCCCGGTGAGAACAAAATATGAATACCTTTAATAGAAATGTTTTAACTAATTAAAGCGCAGTAACGTGAACGGTCTACAGTGCGACGGGGCGATAATATCCGAAATGGACCACCCACTGTCGGCGCTCGCGAGACAACAGACAATAGACAATGAAACGGCGGCAAATTCACCAAACGCTCCCGGTTCCATCAGCCGTGATCAATGCGCGGCTTTTTTCGGAGTATCGCCAAGCACAAATACTTGGAGGAGGGGGGGGGGATTTTATCCTTGCGTGTTTCGTGTTGTCGTGCTATGCGTTACGGTGGTCCAGCCGGTCGAGTGCTGTGCCGTTCATTTTTTTGTAAATCCTCACTCGCCGACACCTTGAGAGACGCGTTGGTGTTATTCGTGAACTTTTTGTAATTAAAACGTTTTAAACTGTTCATCGAGTCCGCGCTCCAATCTGGAGTCCAATCTAAAAAGCCCGTAACAATTGTGTCGCGTGATAACAATTTATTCCACTTGCAAATCTTGTTTTCCCCCTCTCGGTCCACTGTGTCTTCACTGTATCATTTGCTTTAGCGATTTATAATTCAAACCTCCGGGAGCTTTTTTTAGATTCCACATCGCCTAATGTACACGGGGCATATGGAAGATTCACTTTCATGGCCCGTTTAAGCACATACACACACACGCATATATATATATATATATATATGCACACATCATACACACATTGCTCATCAGACAAATAAATTGGATTACATCTCTCACTGAACGCGGACGTGTGTCCTCCGTATCTCCGTCGGCCTCAACAATTTAACACTTGGATTGTGATTATTTGAGCTTCGGCAATGACTGTGATGACTGGAGGGCACGACTGTGTCCCCTCACCACACAGCAGAAACACTATCATTTAACCATTAGGAGCGGCATCATATGTTTGGCACAGAACACACTACAAAACACACACACACGCACACACACACACACATAGATGCACAATGCAGTTTTGTGTGGCGGCGAATAGAAGTTGAAGTAGCAGTGCTGGATCATTCTTCTAGGTTTTTTTGGGGACCTACAACAGTTGCATGCGTGAGTTTGCGCGCGAGAGTAGGATGTCTGTTTTTCCTTGAACAGTTGCGAACAGTAGAATTTTTCATTCAAGTCCTTTGACAACTTCTGCATGTCATAACAATCGTCAATATTCATGACAACACGGGGGGAACAGTCAAAAAAGAATGAGAAACATTCATGTATCCTTCATCAGACGTGTGATTGGCTCGCTGGCCAATCAAACATGTGAACCCAAACCATGACTAAGGCATGACACTTAGTAGAATAAAAACTGTGCAAATTCTTTTCCCGTCTCAGGTGATTCCCTTCAAAGTAATCTGAGATTCGATAAGGGAGTCACAGTCAATAATCGTCTGCCCTGGAAGGCCATCGAAACCCCGTCCTGTACTCACAATCCTAAGCCTAGTATCGAGATGCAAACAACATTCACCCGGATTTGTCCTTTGACTGTGCGTTGTGCCGTACATCGTGCGTGTGAGATTGTAGTTTGGGAAAAGGCTTCCCAGCCTCAGTCAGTCGTTAAGGAAAGGAGGGAGAGGACGACAAGCGGCTCTCTCTGCACACAGCACAGCACCTGGACCCTCAGTCCTTTTGCATGCAAACGTAATTAGACTAACTGACCTCCGATGTGTGCACAGGGGTTTCCATGTCTGCATAGGCAGGTGCATACGTGTGTGTGTGCGCGCGAGAGTAGGATGTCTGTTTTTCCTTGAGCAATCAAATCCCTTCATAATGGCCATTTCATTTCTTCACACACAGGGCCCCATAGGGCAGCAAATACAATTAACCTACATAATAGTAAAGTGCACTGAGGGAATGTTTTTTCTGTACTGAAAACACAAACTAAATGACAATGAACGTGCTGCATGGGAACATACCGGCTGTACAACGTGGGATGGCGAGTGTGTGTGGTGTCATGACCAGCAATGAGGTATTGTGGCCCTCATCCGGGGGGACGCTTTGTTTTTTGTTGTTGTTAATGCGCACAATCAATTTCACAGTACAGTTGTTGTGAGGTCCGGGGGGGGGGGGGGGTGCTCGGTGATTCCGAGCCGAGATTTGTCTTTTTGTTGTGTGCTGATATTGCCTCTGATATCGTTGCATCAGCGACATCAATATCAGCGGCGGGACGGCGGAGAGATATGAAGGGCGAGGATAGCAAATCTGATACAACGGTCGGTCACTTAGCAAAGAAACACCATGTCCTATTGCTCCAGAGGATAACGCCAGGCCGGGCAGGAGTTACCGCCAGCGCACTGCGGCACCGGCGCTTATAGGTGTTTTTGCGTGTCTAGTATTTTTCGAAGGACTGCGGAGGACAGAAAACAGGCTCGGACATTTCCCCTATCTCTCTCTCTCTCTCGGTCACCACCACATTTCTCAAGGCTCCTGAAAAGTCGACCGGCAGACACCAGAGCGGTTGTGTCCGGGCCAGTCGTGGTTATCCACAGACAGTGACACATGGCCTTATGTTGCATGCAGGCCGCCCCGGGGGGGGGGGGGGGGGGGGGGCCACGATAGATTTAATCTGCTGAATGCCGCATCATTTACCAGGCCCCCGTCCCGCGTCTGTGACCCGGGATTGTCTCATCCAGGGGTAAAACAGCCGATCGGCTCTGATAGCCTTGGGAATTATGTTGTCACTTATCTGCCCGGGATCTCCGCAGCCACTGGAGTACAGAGCTTTGTGAAATGGGTCCAATCTACAAATCTGCCCGGCGTACTGAACCCACGAACGGCACAACCTCACCTGGGTGTGTGTGTGTGTGTGTGTGTGTGTGTGTTTGCGTGTGCGTGTGTTATCGGGCTTCCCTGGTGCCTAGAGATAAAAGATGCAACGCGCAGAGATATTAATATCAGGGTTTGTGGTTTGATCCTCCCACACAGCACAACCCATTTAATACACTTGAAAACAGTCCACTAGGCTCCATGTACATTTGTTCTACTCCAGCTACCAATTTTATGCATAGCTTTAATTTGTGCATGGAAATGAATGGAAAAAAAAAATATATATATATAGAACACAACAGAATAAATAGAAAAAAATAGAAGAATGAACATCACAATGCGTGCGTTTGGTTTACAAAGGTAACTTTAATGACCTATGCTGGTTTATCTTATATATATAATTATTGAGTTAATAAGTTGATATAAGTGCTTTGTGAAAAAAAAAAATGTCGCCCCGTCATTTATTGCAATCAGGCAGGCAATTCCCAGCCGATTATTTTGACTTGTGCACAGGATAGATGTTCAATTTCCAGATATTTTTTTCCACAGTAGTTCAGTATTTAGTGGCAGTATTTCGAAAAAGACACAAGCTAACGTGTACAACCAAGGGCGAGTTTTGATCCCACTGAGGAGACGGGTGTTGTCTCAAATCGAGGGGCTATAACGAGGGAGTCGAGGAGAGACCAAGGCAGCAGGCGAGGGCGCGACAACCCCCTTGTGGCCTTGTGGTGGAGCAGCGAAGCGGCAAGGGCAAACGGGCCGGGGCGACCCGTGGCCACGTCTCTCGCGGGCTGTCGCGGCGCGCCCGGTAAGCGGACACCTGCGGCGAGCGGGATCGCATGCTGCAGAAATCCTCCTCCACCAGTTTGTACTCGGAATTGAAATCCACACCGTCGGATGTGGAGTCTCACGTGCAACCCAATCCCATGCTTCTCCGCCGAAAGCGTCGTCCCCTTTGGGGACAATGAGCGCAGCCAGTTGAATGAATTGCCATTCTCTTACGGTTGAACGACGGAGCATCTCGTGATGTTGAAGTTATTGCATTACCCACTTACATGGTCGGGGGCTACTGGGACCTCGGGATGAAGGGCCGTGTTTTTATTTCTCTCTTCTTTCTTGTTATTGCGGGGGGGGGGGGGTTCATCTGGGTCGGCCCCACCGTCCTCGGGTGAACCGTTGAAGAAGTTCCCCGTTATCAGTTTCTTGAACTTCAAGCTGCGAGGGGGGAAAAAACAAACAACCCCCCCCCCCCCCCCAAAAAAACAAACAAACCCTGAATTCAGTAAATTCACGAGTGAGCACAGCTTGAGTGTCCTCTTCTTTGTGTGCAGCTCTGTGTCCCCCCCCATCCTCTCCTCCCTTATCTGCCTCCCCTCCCCTCCCCTCACCCTCCATCCCCCCACTCTCTCTCTCTGTCTGGATCACTCAATCCCTTTCTTCCTGCACAACCCACAGCCCCACCTCGCCTCCCTCTCCAGCGGATGCGTCTGTAATTCCTATTCTTATCTGGTCGTCGGCGCGTGGATAAGAGCTTCTCTGCTCGTGTGCTCGTGTGCTCCTGCACTCCGCGGGGAAGGGGGAGACAGAGAAAACATTTTAAAAACCTAAAATTACATGCGGGGAAGCACAAGGCACAGGGGCGGAGGGAAGGGGGGGGGGGGGGGGGGGACGTTTCAGACAAGAGTTGCGTGCAAAGCACCGGAGTAGGAAGATTCGGGGGCTGATAGAGAGAGGCAGATTCCAAATTAAATGAAATATATTTTTAATTATTGCGAGGTTGTTCACTTCAGGTCGAGCGAATCCTGTCGTGGGTGCGCTGCGTTGCCCTGGCGCTGCCCAGAATCCCCTTCCAGGCTTTGGCGAGCGAGACAAGAAGGCTTTTTGAGGAAAGAGGACGCTCGTACAAGCGCACGCGCACAATCTGGAACACGTGCATGTGCACGCGCACGCGCGCACGCGTCTGCTCACATCCGCGCATCCCAGCTACACAAACAACTTCAGTTCTCGCAGCACGCTCACACAGGCACATCGACAGCTACACACGCACGCACGCGCATGCGCACAAGCACAAGCACAAGCACAAGCACAGCGGTGTGCGAGGTTCAGCCTCGCCCTCCAGAGTCTGTCGCACAGGGACTGCTCATTAAAAGATTTCATTAGGTTTCAATCGGGTCGGCCTCACTGTTACAGAGTCGACATTCGACTGAAACGTGACCGCAGGAGGCGTGATACAATCGATGACTCGGCCTGTGTGTGTGTGTGTGTGTGTGTGTGTGTTAGGTCTAGGCTTAGGCTTAAGTTAGAGTAAGTCTCCAGGGAAGGAATGTAAGTCGATGTGTGTGTGCGTGGCACATTGTTACGGAAAAAGATTTGACTGCAATATGACGCAGAGAGGAACCGAACTGAACACTCACTGTCCACGCAGCGTCCCCGGTGACTTTCGTCATGACGACCGCGGCCCGCCTTCTGCGGCGCGGGAGAACGCGCCTGTGAGCCGGAAGTACACTGCTGGAGGAGCAATCGTGGCACCGCCGAGTCGAGCCCCCTCAGGCAGATGAGCAATCCTGGAGGGGGACTGAGTCGCCCTCAGTCGTGGCACGGCGGAGACGGCGGCGAATGATGGATTCTGATCAAACTTGTTGAAAAGGGAAAACTCGGATGTTCGTCCAGGGAAAGACGGAGTTGCAAATAGTTTTTTTCGCTCCGTGTGTTTCTCCGTCCTGTCTCGCAGACATCACATCATTCTAACACCGTCGCTCCTGCCTTTTACAATCCCCACGCACACGGTTATATTTCAGAGCCCACCTTGTTTGGAAAGTATAAAACGGGGCACTATACTTTCCTATATCTATAAAAATCCTATACATTACAAAAAAAGGAGAAGACTTTGAGGCCACACAACAAAGAAACACAACAATCAGTATTGAGACCATTGCAAAGGCCATCCTGTCAGTGAATGTTATCACTTCTGGAACCTTCATTTCTCCTCTGAGCAAAATCCCAAATCCCAACAACACCAAAGCCTGATACATTTGTCAGGCATTTTTTTTTCATATCGGCGATGTGACTGAGAAATGTGCAGTATTGGTTGGACCTACAGGACCACGCAAGACTGATCAATAACACCAGAGAAAAGAACAAACACCTGTTGAGTGCGGCCGGCTGCAGGACAGGCTCTATTTACTATCGCCACTGTTATTAGATTATACGAGCACCAGAAGGTGGGATGCCAGATGAGCCGTGCCCCGAACAAAGAATAAAGACCATAATCATCCACCAATATCTGAAAACAAAGTCTTAAAAAAAAACCTAAAAAAACACCTTGGGGCATAAATATTAAGACTGAATGAATTCCTGTTCAAGCCGATCACCAAAAGAATAAATAAATACAGATGGAAAATAGAAACAACAACAACAACAACAACAACAACAACAACAACAACATTCTACCAAATATCTTGAGAACAAAATGACTGGAGGGCCTGAATATTAATGCCCAAAACCCTTAGATGCTGTTTGAGCATGTGGTGGCAGAGGGAAACGGCTCACACACACACACACACACACACACACACACACACACACACACACACACACACACATAAATAACCAACAGGGACGCCCAGTAGAAACTCAGAGGTAATGCAAGGTGACAGCATTTTGGATGGGAAAACACAACTAAAGTGGGTTATCGTTGATATAAAGAAAGGAGGAAGGGAGGAGAGAGGTAATGGGGAGGAGGGAGGAGAGATGAGGAGAGAGAAAGATGATACTCATTGGAGGGTGAAAAGTAAGTATTTACTATACTTAAAGTATTTAGAGGAGCAGCAGGAGGAGAGGAGAAGCACTGAAGGAGAAAGAAGGAGAGAGGAAGAGATGAGTTAACAAAACACGAGGGCAAAGGTGGACAGAAGGGGGAGTTGAGGATGAGAAAGTAAGGAGGAGGAATGAAGGGTGAGAACAAAGAGTCGGGAATCCAGAATGAAGACAAGGCAAGAGGGCGAGGGGGCAGGCAGGTACGACGACAGGATGAAAAATAGGAAAGAGGAGAGTAGTGAGTAAAATAACAGGAGGTAAAACAAAGGAGGTGTCAAGGAGAAAGGCATCGCGACAAAAGAGATTGGGGGCGTGGCACGCGGGAGGGGGAAGAAAACGAGAAAGCGGAGAGCAAGGGGGCAAGAAAACGAGGTGAATGAGAGAGGAGACGACGGAGGAAGAAACGAGGCGATGAAGAGGAAGGGACAGGACGGACGGGCAGACTGAAGGAGATAAGAGCGGGATGACAAGGGGAATGAAATTTAATGGGGGGAGGGAAAGGGAAAAGACGACCCCCTTCATATATGAGTCGTCGCCCGCCTGTTGCCCTAGCTACCAGGTGACACCTACTGTCTCCGTACGTCACCGTGGATGGAAATGGTTGCGGGGGGGGGGTTCAAATCAAGGGTTTGAGCTGTTTTTTTCATCCGCAGGATCAATCGAGAGAAAAACCTGCGTGTGCGTGCATGTGTGTGTATATGTGTGTGTGTGTGTGTGTGTGTGTGTGTGTGTAAAATGGGGATTCGCATTGTAATCAGTGAGACTTTATTGATGGATCAATTAAGAAATCATCACAGAGAGATTAGGACCAAATAAACCACAAAAGCTTCAATTTTAGCCTGTAAGCATTCACTCACACACACGCACGCACACACACACAAACACGCACACACAAACACGCACACACACACACGCACACACACACGCACTGACATTTATAGACACTGTAAATGGTGAAAGGTTTTCCACCTGAGGGGGCTGCATGCTGCATTTTGATGCGGCCGCCTTTCCACCGCACGTCTCAAAGCGAAACTCTGAGACATGAAACATCGAGTCAAATGTCAAACGTCTCGATAACACTTGTCAGTCTGATGTCATCTGGGCGCCCGGAGATCTGCGACGTGACGGGGAAGCTAACTGCGGGTGCCCGGCCGTCCCTGTCCGTCAAGCATTCTTCCCACTCGCTTGCTGTGCGCCCCGCTGGATCTGAGCCAATGTGGCTTCGGCTGCGGCGAAACTGGCGCGATACTCGACATGCCGTATGTGATTTGGCCGGCTGCGACGTCATGGCAGGGCCAGACATAGTGCAGTCTCCGCGAAAAACACCGTCTACACCGCTGGAGTCGCCAGAAGCAGAAGGAGGAGGGCGTCACGCGACCATGGCAACGACGACAGAGCTGCAGTTGGGACCGTTGCATGGGGGAGAAACGGTTTTGGGCTCGCGTCGAGAAAAGCGACGTGAGACAAGAAGGTGGTCCGTGCGTCCTGTGAACCACGACAGACTCATGTGAACACCTCCCATCATTCATTTGCGGCTCTCCCTGAACAACACTGTCTGGCTCTGGCGTTCCATTTGTCATATCAAATAGGAATACGTAGCTCATAGGCCACGTAAATATATAAATAAATGGTGCCATTTTAAGGCCACAAACGGAACTCCTGGGGTGGCTGATGAAATTGCAACTGTGGGCCTCATCTCCCGCTTCACTGTTCAAACGCCACTTACAGTGTTGAAAGAGAGAGACCTCGACAGAGCCATTGTGCTCTGAATTTGCCCTCTGGGAATCTCTGTGCCCCCTCAAAAAAAAGGGATGTGACTGAGAAATGTGCAGTATCGGCCGTAACCCAACAGGACCACACAAAACTGATCAGTAACGCCGGTGAAAAGAACAAACACCCGTTGAGTGCAACGTCTGCAGGACAGGCTCTATTTACTATCGCCACTGTTATTGGATTATACAAGCACCAGAAGGTGGGACGCCGGATGAGCCGTGCCCCGAACAAAGAATAAAGACCATAATCTTCCACCAATATCTGAAAACAAACAAAAACAACACCTTGGGGCATAAATATTTAAACTGACTGAATTCCTGTTCAAGCCGATCACCAAAAGAATAACTACATAAAGCAAACATTCTACCAAATATCTTGAGAACAAAATGGCTGGGAAGTGTCGTCAGAGCCGGCAGGTTGAAGCGGGGAGAGACGGGACGAAAGAAAATGCGTTTCTCACTTCAACACATTCATCATCCCGCTCAGATATGCAAACAAGAAAAATGCATTAACGAGAGAGGGAAGAACCCTGAGACGACACAGAGGGGAGGTCAGAAAGGGCGCAGTACTTTGTGATACCGTGATATACAGTAGCAACAGAGCGTTGAGAAGCGCTGTACTGTACAGAGCGGTAAATGATCTGCATTCACACAGCACTCTGCTTCACAAAGTCACTCACACACACACTCACACAGCTTCTATTCACAGCGCTGTTCTGTCGCGCGTCATTCACACAGCGACAGCGCGGCTGGGTTCAGTGCTCGGCACAAGGACACTTCTGCACGCCGCCCGGAGGAGCCGGAAACCCGAACCACTTGCCCTTTTTGGTCCGCGGGCAGCCATTAGATGGCGTTCCGTTATGCAGTGATAAGATGTGAGTTCACGCTGATTAAACAAAACGGAGACGTGCTTGATCACCATGGTCAGTGCTGAAAGTGCTTCAGGTATTAATTCAACATATCATAACCTCACTAACGACACTACACTCGATTTTCAAAGTGGTCAGATCTCTGTGCCGTTCGTACTACACGACGTGCTTTCTTGTGATCACAGCCTTTCAGTCATTGTGCTGTACTGCGTGACGGGGGGTGGGGGGGGGGTGGGGGTCCACACACTACACGATCCTTCACCAGGAGAAAGGTCTCCAGGGTTGTTTTTTTTCGCGAAAACACACACGAGAATTGTCGCGGGAAAATACGTGTGAAACAGGGATTTGTTTTTTCACTCTCCCGATGGGACGTCGGTAAGAAACTGTGTTCAGTCGATTGCAGGATGCTCTTGTGGTGACAGGTCAGAAGCAGGCGGTGGTTCGAGCGGACCGGAGAGAAGCGACTTGACGCGTTCAATATGTGGTTCCGCAGTAAATCCAGCGCGAGGTTGCGCTCATCACCTGTTGCAGCGAAAACGCACAACGTGACAGAAAAGAAGCCCTGCATGCAAGTCTGCGCAAAGAAGGCAAAGAGTGCCGGGCTTCAGGTCATGTAGTGTGAACTCGGCAAGTGAACGAGGCCCTCGTGAAACCCGACTTTTCGGGGCTGTTGAGTGTTATTCATTAGATGAACTTGAAATTGGACCTTTGACCTCGGCATCGCATCTTCTTTCATTTCTACCCGAGGCATTTTGTGCTTGACACCGGGCATCAGCGGAGCTCGAGGAGGATGACTTTGTAAAAAGGTCACCAGTTTGACCGTAAATGCCCAAAAAGATATAAACACACTGAGCAGAGTGCCACTGTTTGAGCCATGGTTTCATCTAAGTGAGTCCAGAGAAGATTTTTTTCCCCCCTTTCCTCAGAGGGACAGTTGACATTTTGCACTTCACTCCAGATTTCTTCACTGGGCATTTGTCACATCACGCAGGGGACAGAAACAAAGGTTTCCACCCTGGTGGATTGTGCAGAGTATCTCTCCTCTCTGAAGCCGACGGGCCTGATAGCCACCTGTTATACGATCAATAAGGCGTTTCTGACGATCATAAAGTGATATTCCCCCGGAGGAATGCTTTGACACCTTGAGTCATCCTTTTACATCACGTACAACACTGGCCAGCAGTTTTGGTTCACCGACCATCAAAATTTCAGTCCTGGTTCATTTGGTGACACCCGTATGGTGGTAAAAAGCAAATCTGTGGTTTACTGTAATACCACGGGTCACATGGTCATTGGAGGAGCGACGCAAAAACACTGTTGTTTTAATGTAGAATTCAGCCGATAGTTGGCCTTTCCCCATCACTCTGATTGGACTTTATGCTGCACACAAACAGCGGGGAACAGTGAAGGAAGTCAACCCCCCCGAGATGTTGGAGACGTGCAGCCTGTCGCCTGCGGCTCTTCGTCAAACAGCTCGCCCGCGGCTGCGCCTCACCATACCATCACTTCATCTTTTCAAACTGATCAGCTGTCCAAAAAGAACGATATATGTGACTTACGTTTCTCACTTAAATAGATGTGCAAAAGGATTCATTTTGGTTTTGTTTGTGTTTCTCTTTCAGTGACATATGACATATTGAATGATGGCTCTCACAAACCTAATGACAGTAACCATATCATTTGAATCGTTTATACTTCCCACCCACCCCAAAAGTCTACGATGAAACGGTTAATGATGAAAACAGTGCAGGTTAGAACATCCGCCAGCCTCCGCTGCTAAATATGGCCCCGCCTGTGCACTGGCTGTTTATTATGGCGTGGAGACCACAGCAGAGCTGTTTGTGTAATCTCATTACTCTCATTAATTGTTTATGAGGTAATTTCTCTAATACGTTAAAGCAAGACAGAGGTTTACAAGTGGGCCTGTAATCATAGGAAATATAATGAAAGAGAACCTGCTGTTAATGTGCGGCACACAGGGGTACGGCGGGGATTAGGGTTGAGCTGCACACACAGGAAAAAACGCGCAGACTCGGAATATGCAAGTGTGCGAAACGCACAAATTGCTCCGCTGGACGGAGGCTTCCCCTTTGCCAGGAGCTTAGCTTGGCCGTGGAGGTCAGGAGGGAACTGCACTGTCCCACCTTACTGTACCTTTAGCAGCTGGAAAACAAGACACCCGATCAGCACATGCCTACAAAGCTTGGTTTTCTATTAATGAGTTAAAAAGAAAAGCGCTGAGAGAAGAAGTCATTGTTTGTTTTTCTTCTTCTCTCTGACCGATCTGAGTATCCGTCTGACCCTACACCCCTCTTCAGTTCCCCCGATCCATCCCATCGTCCATTCACCCGCTTTGCCCCTTTCTTCCTATATCCGGGCCCCTCTGTGGGTATTCTGACCTTTCAAACACCGGCTCTACCTCACTAACACACACACACACACACACACACACACACACACGCACACACGTTGACATTTTGGGCTCTGAAAGCTCGGACACACGCACGCACACATTGTTATTATCTTTTATTTTCCCTTATGTTAGTGCCACAGTCTCCGCTTCACTCTCAACACGAGACCGTCCCTAGATAGATCCATCCAAATGAACAGCTGAGCGAGCCGCCTCATGACAGCATCTTCAGAGAAGTTCAGATAATTTACAACCATTTACCGGGAATCTGATCTCCCCTAACACTGTGTGAATGACAGACGGAAATACAGTAAGCGATGGCTGCTGTTGGCGGAAGGACTTTTGCCTTGTATGTAGTAAAAGTAGTGGGTTGTGTCGATGCCATAAAATATGAAGTTTATCATTTACAAGTGAGTCAAAATAATATGCGCTCACATTTACCACAGAATGTTAACGCTGAAAAAAAAAAAGTGGATTATTATCTTTGTACTATTTAGATCACAATTTCTGAAAAGTTCTTTGACATCATGCAGATCAAAATGTGTCAGTGACAGGTACACTCTTGGCCTGGACAGAAAACAAGAAACTCTCGCACACCGTCTCACTCCGGACTCGTTTTAATGGGAATTCTTTTTCTATCCCAGTGCAACAAAAGACAAAAACATTTTGAAGCGATTCCGAAAAAAAACTGAAAACATTTCCGTCAGAAGCTGTTGGACAAGCAAACCTTTAATTTCTCTCTTGAAAATATAATAGCCAGCTTGCCATTAGTTTTGGAGTAATGCAGACTACTGACTATACAATTTCCTGTTAAGTAAGGGCACTCACAAATGTAAGTTTAAAATTCATGTGAAAGAGGCAGATAACCCCGCCCCCCCCCCCACAAAATGTCCCAAAATGCAACTTGCCAATATCTTTTCTTAGATGTCACATGCCTGGCAGAGGCTCACGTCGTTCAAACTGCAAATCTCCAGTCTGTAGCGAAAAAACGTGAAGACTCCCAAGGCCAACAGTGGCGACATCGCCAGAGTTATTCTCTGAGACGGTGTGAAAGCCAACACAGAAATCAATACAACTTTTTTTTTTTCTCTTTTTTAGCAGGCTGAATAGCCCTCCTCATGACAAGTGAGCCGATGCTGGTATAAACTCACTGGAGTGCCCCCCCCCCCGGAATCGATGAGATCTGAACTTGAATCTATCACGCGTCTCTTCACTGCTTCTGTCGGGCCTCCAGGAGAAATGAACCCCGTCGACGAAACAGGAGCCAATTGATTATCCGGGACAGGAATAACATGGTGTAGAGCGACTCACGTTTCCTGTGCGAGGCGGGACGTCCCACGCGGACGTCTGTGATGGGCATTGGACGCAATGTCGCGGGAGGCACTCCACCGCCAGCGGAGGACGTGAGTCAGTCGTGCCCGTATGTGCTTCTTTCGGGGCAACATCACTTCACCCCTCAGAATTGCTGGTTCATCTAAGTACCGAGCAGAGATGTTTCTCGGCCCACAGTGGAGGGTTGAGAGAAGAATTCACGTGTGTGGGGCGAGACCTTGTGTAGGAGCTTGCAGCAGGCTCCTGGGCATGTTGACTTGGAGACCTGCCAGCGGTGGATGTACAATCAGGAGGAATCAGGGTGGACTGAAAAAACCTCAAGGTCGACTTTCTCTAATATATAACTGCAGTTTTTTTTTTTGTTTTTTTTTACCGCACCCTTGGTTTTTGACTTAGCTGTTATCACATACAAGTTTTCATTTCATCACAAATCACTGTAGTCCACTATGATAAATGGTAAATGGACTGCACTTATACAGCGCTTTTCTAGTCATATAGACCACTCAAAGCGCTCTACAGGAAAGTCACATTCACCCGTTCACACACATTCACACGGCGCTGCTATTTACCGCGCATTTTTCGGCCACATTCATACACTGTCGGAAGAGCCGCCAGAGACAAGTTACGGTTAAGAGTCTTGCCCAAGGACACAACGGAGGACATGTGGACTGGGGGAAGCCGGGATCGAACGGGTTGGTGGCCGGACGACTCTACCTCCTGAGCCACAGCCGCCCATAAAGAGGAGATAAGTTTTTTATATTTGATAATGAGATTCGGGAAACAAATTTCTAACTGCAAGTAATAATAACAACAATACAAATACAACTGCTACTACTACTTATAATAATAATAAAATTGCATAGTAACTTTCAGCCTGCAGAATTATGCTTTGTGTTCCAAAGCAGCCCACGGTTTCTGACTATGAAATGACCACTATACACTATATGGGACAATACCGTAGGGAACCATTCTTGAATTGAGAATAGCAATGCTCAAGAATCTGGGACATTTAATGTGCGTGGATAGAAGTTTGGAAGAACATTTTCAAGGTTGGCGTTGCTCAAATCCCCAGTCTTTTAGAAGACAGTGTCTCTGAGATTTACACATTCACAATGATAACCCCTTCAGTGAGTATCATCAACTTTCATTGGCAGGAGTGTTTCTTTTGTCCACGTGATGGAAGTACCGTAAGGCCAACATTCACTCTCCCTTAAACTCTTGATCAGAATAGTCAACTCTTTAGACGCCAAATGCTGCGGTCGCTCGCAAACATTTGCGCTTATTCGAGCAAATATTTGCCCCTTCTTTCCTTCCACTTTCTCTGACAACCCTCATCTGAACAAACACACGCAGGTTAACATGAACTGCTGAAGGAAAGAAAAAGGAGTGGCGATGGCAAAGCCACACAAAGCAGGTTGTGAAAAACACTAACTGTGTCGCGCCACTGATCTCAAAATGTAAATAGTGGCTGAAAAGGCTTAGGCTGATTGAAAAAGCTTCTACAGGGTATCTGCAGGTTTCAGAAAGTCAAATTGAAGACTTTTAAAGACCTTTTTAATGCCACCTTGAATGAAATTTAAGACCGAAAACACTATAAATACAGGCGATAGTTGGGGGATCCCGCTGTATCACAACCCAAGCATAGCATGAGTGTCATTCAATGAGACTCATTCAAGTTTACTTCTGTCTGTTTATTGAACATAAAGTGATACTCAGTGCTCTCTGGTTCAATAGCTGTATGTACAGGTGCAGTTTAACTGCATGTTTCCGACCAAGTATACAAAAAGATATACAAAAATACAAAATATACAAAAAAATACAGTACATTTAGTCAAACTGTAGCGTGCTCTGTGGTTCACAGAATTACAAGTGCAACTGGAAAAACATCTAACAAGAAAAACTATTGAACCTATGTTGGGCCTACCATTATACTGAACAGGCCTGCATCATGACATTGCCGGCCAGTGCTAGTAGCGGCGCGGACCGCTGTCTGCGACGCTGGCCCCGGGGCAGAGACGCAAAACTGTGATGTGACCGGGGTCTGTTTGTGGCTCCTGGCAGCGGTTTTGTGCTTTTCGCACTGCATGTGGCCCTCGACAGACCTTCACCCCCATGGTGCCGAGCTTGAAGGTCGTTTTGCACAGAATGCATCTGGCCTCGTCTCGGTCGGCAACAGACGTGAGCCAACTTCGAAAAACGGACGTCGTCCAGCCAAATCTCAATAAATTTGCACTTACCCATAGTCGTAGACTAGCTGGCGAGCATGCAGATAACCATTTATATCAGCACCTCTCCACATCTCCTGTCCCGCGAGAAAAGAAAAAAAATAGGACATTAAATAGTCCTGCCCCGACAAATTTAAGACCTTTGAGTAATGTATTTAAGACCAGCATATAACATTTTTAATGAATTTAAGACATTTTAAGGCCTTCATTTTTGATACATGAATTTAAGACTTTTTAAGGATGCGCCGACACCCTGTTATATATGCCTATCCTATTTTCTTATCAATTAATTCCACCCACCTCAAAGAAAAAAACTAATTCAAAAATAATAATAAAGCAACCAAGCTATAAGTAAAGAAACAAGGAAATAAATCATTCACATTTGTTACCCTTAAAAATGGCATTACCAACCATTTTCTAGAAAATCTAAAATAATAATAATAATAATAATAATAATAAAGCAACCAAGATATAAGTAAAGAAAAATAAACAAGGAAATAACTTATTCACATTAGTTAACCTCAAAACTAGCATTACAAACCATTTTCTTGAAAACCAAAAGAGAATTGAACATTTTTAAATTTAAATTGGCATTGTTCCATAATTTAACCCCCACAAAAGAAATACATCTCCTTTTATTGTCTTTGTTTGCTTTTTGAAAAGTAAACTTAAAAATACATCTCAAATCAGATTTACTTTCCTGTATTGAAAGAAACTTTTGGACACTTTTGTATTATTTGCATTATTTTATAATAAAACAAATCCTTTGATTTTATAACTCTGGAATTCATAAATAGTGGATTTGTGTGATCATAACAACCAGCATTATTAATAATACCTATAGCACGTTTTTGTAGTAAGATTATTGAATTTAAAGTTATTTTATAAGTTGCTCCCCATAGTTCCACACAGTAAGACGTATAAGGAAGAAAAAGTGAGCAATAAATAATATGCAAAGCTGTAGAATTCAATAAATCCCTAGATTTATACAGGATTGCTATTGTCTCTAATAGTTTTCCTTTTATGTAGTCAATATGCCTTTTCCAATTTAGTTTATGATCAATCACAACCCCTAAAAATGTCTCAAAGACTCTTTCAATTTCAACATCAAAGATGACACATTTAAACAAATCAGCAACATTGCATATGTCATTAATATAAAGTATAAAAAGTTTTGGACCAATCACTGATCCCTGGGGTACTCCACAGGTGACTTTCCTATATCCTGAAGAGGTTTTATTAATTTGTACACTCTGCTGTCTATTTTCTAAGTAGCTTTTCAGCCAAGAGTGAGTTATACCTCTCATCCCATGCTTCCCCAATAATTTATTGTGATCTATGGTATCAAACGCCTTCTGTAGATCAATATAAATGTGCACAAACAAAAACCCAATCTGTCTTCCAAAGTGTTTCTTTGAGTTCATAACGAGTTCAAGATCCCGGCGGAACATTACAATAAGAGCCTTTTTTCGACGAAAAAAAATGCATATTTTAATAAAACAGTGTTAATTGTGTGCCTTCAAACCAAACCAGCCTCAGACGCTGATGTGGAGAGTAGAAATGAACCTGTGTGTGAGTGTGTGAGAGAGTGTTCATGTGTTATCGAGAGAAGCAGGTTAAACAATAGACATCTGTCATTCTGTGTGTGCAGTGACACTGAGCTAAAGAAAATGATTGCAGATGATGCGTTGTGTATGCCAGTGTGTGTGTGTGTGTGTGTGTGTGTGTACTGTCATCTTCTACAGCCTGTCATTGGCCTGGGGTTAAACTGATTGATGTATTATTTCAGTATGTGTGAGAGTAGAGGTAGAGGAGACACACACATACACACACACACGCATACACACACACACACACACACACACACACACATATGCTCACAAAGACGGGTTTTAGCATCTAACACAGTTTGCTGTTAGACAAAATGACCAGTCGGCCTGCAGCACAGAGACAGGACAGGCTGACTGAATGACAATGACAAAGATGGACGTTGAGAAACTGCAATTACAGCAAACCCACGGGGTTAACCAATCAGAATCAATATAAATATCCAACTAGCCAATGGCTCCTTTGAAAACCGCTTTTATGCTCTGCTTAGACTTTATGCCGAGCAAACATGCTTAAATTGAAATAATTAATCGGATGTGGACTTTGATGCAGTAATCATATTTGAGCAAGGGATTTGCTCCAGATTAACTGCCTTTCAAACCGGCTCAAATAAATGAAGCATTTATTTCCCTCAAAACTAGAAAACTAAATGAATCAGTTGGAATGTCTGGCCTTCAGGAGCACTGCATGACCGCTGAATGGGAGCTCGTCGAGGAGTGGATATGAGGGTTTACAGCAGTGAACGACTTTGCCTGCACAAAGTCAATAAAGAAGATGTTCTGCTAAAGGAAAGGCTTATTTACAATTATTTCGTGGTCAACTTGACAGGCCCATGTGACGCACAGGCCTAGCCCAAGTGTGTGGAGGAGGTCATGACAAATCCCCCCCCCCCCGCATCAGAATTATTACAAAATTAGCCCAGGCCTGATATGACTACACGTATCGTGTAATCAAACCACAACAAGTCCACTGACGGTACCCGGCTTGGCAGGATAACATGTCAAAGCTGTGTTTAGATCCTGTTGCACTGCTGCCATGCGGCCACATTTCTTAATGCGGGTTTAATGCACAGCAAATAAAAAAAAAAATATGCTGAAGACGAAGAGCATAACAGGTGTGAAGTTAAAAAAAACTTAGAGAACAAACTGACCCATTCTTAGAGCATCTTCATGTGTCATAAATCATCGTGAACAGTCAATTATGCATGTGTGATTCAACACCATTATTCTTGTCCTCTATGTCCTTCCTCCAGGGCTTTTTTCCCCTTGTCAGGTGATATACTGTATAGGCTGCTGAAGTTATAAGGGAACACAGCTCAGTAGGTTCCCTGCTCAGTACAATTTAAATTTGACCAACTCCGAGAAATAACAAACTTCATATTCAACCGAGTGTATAACTGAGTATGAAAACTTGGGGGAATAGTTCAGACATGGGAGACATTCATTTTGATGACCTCTGTGACTTTGGTTCCACAGGAAGAAGTCAAATATTAGATCCATCCTCAGGAGATAACAGTGTAATTGAAAACCAGATGGATCTTTTGACCTTTCTAGTTAATTATACAGTGACGCCTTATCTATTTTCTCACAGTCTGGGGCAGAACCTATAGTTGGGAGGTGAGAAAAATTAAATTGGGACGCAGAATTATTCTGGAGAAGGTTTTGAAAGTGGGAGGGAAAGTTTCATTTTGTGCGAAAATGTGCCGCCGAATCCACCTTTGACTTGCAGAGTTGAAGCTCCAAAAAAACTCCCCAAAAACTTTTTTTGCACTCACAACTCTGAATTAATTTCAAAACAACCACATGTTTCTTAGCTGAGCCAATGCTAAGACAGCTCAACGATACCCGTGCTAATGATTTCTAGCCTCAGACAAAATGCAATGCCGTTAAACCTAAAATTGGTGGCGTGATGCAATATTTCAAGATTTAGCCTTTATACAGCGGCTAGCGTGGGACCTGATCGCCCACCGCGCTAATGGAAAAAATGAAGTGTAATTAAAATTTGTCACATAGGAAACTACTGAAATTAAAGCCCGTCTCAGACGTGCACCTAATTATGTGAAATGTGATGGCAGTTTTTATCATGGCAGCCCCATGTTTGAATAAGTGCCTGAGGCTCCATAAACACATTTTCCATAAAAATGTCCTTATTGACTTCTACCTGCTAAATGTCATTAGTACATTAACAGTGAGGCAATGAAGGTATTAAAAAAGGGAAAATGAAAACCCATTCTCACTTCCCCTTCACATGTTTTAACCCCCCCCCCCCGTTTTTTTATGGACTCTTTCACTCTTCTGACTCTTCACTGACAATTCCCAGAAGATGGCAGGCAGCACTCGCACGGCGGGGGGGGGGGGGGGGGGAGGTTAAATACATTTACATCTGGTACAGGAACGACTCCCATGGGGAGACAGGGGTTAATTTCCCCGCCATCGACCACCCAAACAGCAGCTGCTAAAGGACAGAGAGCATTACTCATTTTCTGCCTGACCAGATATTTACTCCAGAGAGTTCCACTTCATTACTAACTTTCACTAGTCCGCTGATACTCCGCAAACTAAGGAGATAAATATAGACTCCTTATAGGTTCATTACCATATAGGTTCCCTCAGAACTGATTACTTTTCTCCTTGACCTCTGCAGTTAAATTGTTCATGCCAATGACTTACTGTGTACGCCACACTGAATATGAACGTTAAATGGGTTCATTTACAGTATAAAAATCCCATAGCTCATTGCACTTGTATATAATCTGCATTTTGCACCGGAGTATTGACTTTGAAAATGAATTCATTTAAAGAGCATTTATTGCATGGGTACACAGTTGAATGTGGTGCAAACGATTTTTCAAGCAGCATAAAAGAAAAGAAAAAAGAAAAAAACGTTAAAGCCCCACGTTCAAAAACAACCCAGAAAACAGATGAAGCACTGTCCTGTGTACAGGTGGAGAGGAGCAGTGGCGTGAATGATCAGCGGAGCGAGCAATGTGAGCTGTCGGATTATAATGGGCTCTTCATTGAGTTGTTTGACTATGATTGATGAGCTACTGCAAAAGGCGAGATGACCGATCGGCTGATGAGCCGTCACACGGTGCTCTGACCAGCGGGCGGTGCGTACAACTTCAGGTCTGCCCGATGCTCCATATCGGACTGGTAGTCAGTCGGACATGACTATGGATATGATATAAAAAGTGTATTGGATTATAATGGCCAGTAAGCGATTTGGGAGAGAGCTTGTTTCTCTCTCTGTTGTTGTTGATGCGATATCATGGCTCTGGCCGAGCGGCACTAACCACTAGGCCACAACTGCAGAGTTGCAAGTGCCACCTGCTAGCACATCTCTTAAGGTGCTGAAGAGTGACGTTTGCATACCGCACTCGCATAGTGGAGTGGTGCGGCCTGCGCCATTTCTATTTGTTTTTCTGTCGGCCCACCACTATCGTCCAGATCGACAATCTCCCCATCTCAGGATGGTTTATCGGTCTGGAGCCCGTCCATTGGGAAGAGATCTCCTCCGGCAGAAAACTCGCCGGGTCCAATCACAACCGATTGTCTGCCAATGGGCGGGGGTTCACACCGTGACACAGAGAGAAGCCACTTCCGCAAAACGGCTGCCGCTGATGAACCGGCGGTTGACTTAAAAGTACCTGATATTTTCAGGTTTCTCCCACAAAAAAAGGCGACACTCGTTCACAGACATTGTGGAATCCTCATCGCAGGCGTCCGTTGGTGACGCCTCTTGGAAATCGAAAAATGAGCCGAGGGGTCCCCGACGAATATGAGTTTGAGTGACCACATTGTATCAAGCCAAACATGATCAACAGTTGGTTTTCTGTTACTTTGCGCTTACAACTTACAAAATTGGCGAAGAAATTAAAAAATGTTACAAATGTCACTGGCGCACACACATTCAGATGCACAGACATGAGGTCGTCCAATATGGGCGGCGGTGTATGTAAGTTTGGGCTACAGTAATGTGTGCGTCCTTTGTGACATCCGTCTGTCATGTTTCCAGCCCAACAAGGTGTTAATGCTTTGAGGTTCTCGAGTGGCTGCAGATCCCCCCCGCTCTAACGCTGCCATTTTTCTCCTCGAACCCCGCATCGCCTCTGCTTCAAACACTTAAACAGCAGGGGGGTATTCATCTGGCACACCTTTCGAATGACGGACGGAGAATGCCAAACACGTGCTCTGGCAATTTCTTCCGCTTCCACTTTTCACCGTTTCCCCTTTGCGGTGATTGACGCCGGACGCTCTCTCTTGTGGCCTCGCCAAAATCCCTTTCTCCTTCCCCTCCTCGACTCATTATCCGTCGTTTCAGGTGATTTACACCGTGCCCTCCTTTTTCTTTACACCCCCCCCCCCCCCCCCTCCTCCTTATTTCAGATGATTGACACTTGAAAAGACACGACTGTTTAAAGAGTTTTGTTCTCCCTCCCCACACACTGGAGGGCTTTCTGAGTAATGAAAATGAAGGTTGTGTGTATGTGTGTGTGTGTGTGTGTGTGTGAGAGAGCCGGAGAAAGCAGATATAGATTACTCAGGAGTGAGAATCACTCTGAATGACTCCTACCGAGTCCGCTGGAGTGTTTTTGTTCTGGTGATAAGGAGGCCGTTGTGACTCACAGGAACATGATGAGGTTCTGGAGTTGTGAATTAAAGAGAGGCTTGCACGGAATCATTTCATTTAAATCTCAGCACGAGTTCCAGTTTGTAGCGGGAGAGGAGGAAGAACGCATCGCTTTCTTTTCTCATTCTTTTTTTTTCATGAAAAAGAAAAAGAGTCAGCGAGTGTTTTTCTTTTTTCTCTCTCTCTCTCCATATTCTCCCTGCGTTGCAACACGTCCCTCAAATCAGAGTTAACGGCTTTTCGATCTGCTGCCTCTCCACCTGTGTGTTCACCTTCTAATTTGACTCCCAACGACGGACAAAGAAAGAAGACAGAGATGGTTTCAGTAGAGGAGGAAATCAACACATGTCCGAGCAGCCGCCTGAAAGACCCCTCCCGATTTACAAGAGGTTCTCCAGCGTGTTGAATTTGGTAACCTGCGATGGCGGATGAATTGTGGCGGTGGTCTTTTTTTTTTTTTTTGCTCTCCTACCTCAGACTGACTTTTCTGCTGCTGGTGTAATAACTTGACATGCCAGTCAGCAGCCCCTGTCTGCCCCTATTCATCACTCACACACACACACACACACACACACACACACACTGTATGAATATCATTTTGATCGCTGTTTCTCTTCCTCTATTCAGCTTCATCACGTTTGGCTTGAGCAGGCCTATTATCAGGGACAAAAGGTGTGACAAAGTCAGTCTAGCAAAAGGACACGGGAAACAGGAGGAGTATATAGCAGGGGCAGGTAAGTAGATTGGAAACAGATTTGGACGACCACGACGATCAACAGATCGGGAGACAGGAAACTGAAAAGACGAGAGACGAGTATTTTCAAAATAAAACAAAATAAACAAAAGACACACAATGAACTTGGCGGGACGTCACACACCGCCAGATCAGACAGACCGTTTGGCTCGACGAAGTGATGCTGTGCTGGACGTTCTGCGTTTAAAGATGAACGACAATGTTTCCCTTGTTTGCCCCTGGGGGTGAGATACAGTCTGTGATAAAAGAGTGCAGCGTTGAGGCCAACAGAGTGATACGTGTACTAAGGACAGATGTAAATATTATTCATGTCATGGTCAATTGTTGCTCTAAATCAAGGGAAGAAAATCCAGTGATTGGATGATTCGTTTACATTCAGACCGTGTACAGTGTGTTATTAAAGCAGAAAAGCAAAGCGTCTCGCCGACGACTGTAATGTGTGTGTGCGTGTGTGTGTGTGCGTGTGTGTGTGTGTGTGTGTGTGTCTGAGCCTCCCTCCTCTCTCGTCGTCTCTTCAGGTACCAACACTTTTCTGTGCTTGGACAAATATCCATGCTGGGGCCCTGTTGATCTCCCTCTGGCTGTCGGTGTCTCATTCCAGACATGTGGGGGTTTTCTTCATTCACAAGGACACTCTTGTCTCTTCTTCCTCCGTGTGAATGCTCTTGTTATCTCGTCTCCCTCCGTGTGAATGATGTCATTGAATTGTCACGCGCCTCTCTTCTCTTCTCCGCTTTGTCAAACATACAGCCTCCGAGATTCAGCCTCTTTCTGCGGGCGCGTTCTTTTTAATCTCCAAAGGATTTCGTCCTCATCTAAATCGTTCTGAAGCTATAGAGAGGGTTGCATGCTGCACAGATTGTATTGCCATTTGAGACATATTTATGATTTGGGATTCTGGGCTATATAAAAATGTCATTATGTGTATGTTTGATTTTTTTTTTGTTTGTCATGCTGTCATATGAACCGTTCAGCCAGTAGACGTGAAAAATGTCAACATCATTTTAATCTGATTTGAATGAGAGTGTGCACTGAGTTAAATTGAAAAGGCACTTTGAACAACATCCGTCACCCAGGAATGATAGTCGGCGTTTTTCAGGCCATCAATCATCGTATTGTCTGCTTCCTATTATAAGAAGAATGTGCACACATCCCTGATCTTACCTTACTGACATGCGTTAGTCCACAGCGAACTTCGTCGTTTGTAACTAAATCATATGAGCAGATCTGCAGCACTGACCGTTGGGAGAACAGCAGGGATGACGTTTGGATCTCACAAAACTGCAACCATTTTTTTGTGAGTAAACACAACACCATGCATCGCGCATTGAAACAATACAGTTGGTGCAAAAACCAGCACGTTCCTATAGTTTTCTGACAATAACTTTCATATCGCAGCTCGACAGGTGGGGTGGTTCGTCCACCAACCCGAACGTTCGATTCCCAACTTCCGCCAGGCCGCATGGCGATGTGTCCTTGAGCAAGACACTTGCAAGACCCTTCAATAAATGACTCCTCATCCAGCCACACTTGCTGTTGCTCAAGAATACAACAACTGTGTCATGTTCAAGTGAGCTCCATGCACCACTTTTGCACCTTCCCCCTTTATTTTTGCTGCACCATGATTCATTAATGCAGATGCAGAGATTTAAAGGCAGCAACTGTACTCTGTCAAATGGCAGGACAAATAAGCTCAAACTTATTTTTGTAATGCTTTCATTCATTTAAAAGGTGTGGGCCAATAAAACAACCCTAAATAAAAAATAGTTAAAGCACTGTGAAGAAAAAATATGTGAAAAAACAAAGACTTTGACTCATTATCCAAGTAATCCAGCAATCCCACTCCATACACAGCACTGTACACATGTACATCACTGTACTATTTAATTCATGTATACAAACGGATGCAAATAATACTCACTGCAGATGCATTCAACTTTAATTTGACCTATTCAGTCAACCCAATGTTGAGTTTCCGTGAATAAATGGCATCATCATTCGGACTTGTTTATGGGATCAAAATTTACTGTATCGTCACATCTCAGTGGCTGCAGGCAAAGACGAAGACAGCAGCGACTCAATCGAGGTCAGTAGAAAATACTGTGTTAAATTAAGGTCAGCGAAAAGGGCACTTTTATATTCAAACTATTCCCCCGATACACGCAGGAAACACTTTGCTCATTTCCATATAGTAAAAGTGCTGTGGTTGCATTCCGAGGTGGTCCGGTAACGATCTGGGTAATATTTCATTTCCATACCATCTCCATATGATTATCATAACCTACATCTACCAGGTCAGTCATATGGAAAGAAGTGCATACAATACCAAATCTGTGTCTGTGCAGCAGCAGCAGCAGCAGCAGAAGTTCCCAACCGGGCTCAATTCAAAGATTAAGTGAGATAACAGATATAGGGTCTCATTCTGGAAACGTTCAAGAAATGTTCATAATAATACAATACAAAGGACTCGGCCATGCGGGTAACATTAAAATGGAAGCTTTATTCACAGGACTGCATTTATTTTTGAATGAATGCGATTGCTCTGCCTCAGAACGCGATGCTCTGGGCCACAAGGCTTGGACTCAAATGAACGACAAAGACATTAGGAGTTCAAAAGGAGTCTTTTAATTACAAAAGGTCAGTACACGGGTAGGTCGTCAGATAAAGGCAGACAGAATCCAAAAAGGGCTGAGGCAAAAGACTAGGGGTGGATTGGGATTGTCCTTCCTATCGTCTTTTGCTATCTACTATTCCTTGACCTCAGTGGAAAACGACATACCTGAGTAACTTACATGATGACGTGCGTCTCTTCTGGGTCATATTCATACTCTTCTTCTTCTTCTTCAGATTGAATTGTTTAAGTTTTGTGCATGGCGCATCACGTTAAATATCGCTGCCGCAATGAATTGTGGGGCGTCTATATCTCCTTACTCTCACATAGGAAGCTCAAGTGCTCCCTATGCTAAAGGAGATAGGAAAGGAAGCATTGAAGCACCTTTCCTAAGCATTTACAGAATCAGAACAGCTCTTCTCATGGCTGGCGATGAAATACTTCTGGGTCACTTCAAGATTTAGGAAACTTCCTGAGCAAATTTGACGATTTGACCTCACCGCTGAAACGAGAGGAGCAGTGAATGAACGTGAAAACTAAAACAGGAAGTGAACACAATTTTTTCTAAATAGAGAAAAACATGACTTAAGAGCCAGCAGCAGACATGACACAGAAATGCCATGTAATTATTATTATTATTATTAGAGATCACAACTCGCCAACATCATCTTCTGGACTCAAGTGGGAAAGATGTGTGTCGTTTGTTCAATGTT
Organism: Scophthalmus maximus; assembly: GCF_022379125.1. NCBI lineage: Eukaryota > Metazoa > Chordata > Actinopteri > Pleuronectiformes > Scophthalmidae > Scophthalmus > Scophthalmus maximus. The sequence continues at coordinate 17,089,994 of NC_061529.1, read as the reverse complement.
CAGCAGACGACTCGAGCACTGTGAAGCTCAGCAAGCCACATACTTGCAACAGTAATCGCATTATGGTTTTGTTGATGATCCACTATAGCCAGTTCTTCTTGAAGAATCAGCGTTGAAGATCATTTTGGAAATGAACTCATGCGATGTGAAACAATGATTCAGAGGTTCTGGGACTGGGCTAACACGGCTTTCATGTCATAGCGTTGTTACTGTGAGTACAAGTTTTACATAGATTTTAATGTCAACATAAGAGCTGCAATAACAGCTCTTTTTCTTGAAGGCGTCTATATGACTTGGCAGTAAACAACACAGAAGAGCCTGTAAACCACATCGGCCGAGGATCGTGGTTCATTGCAGTTAAACTCAGATTCAATGGATGTAGATGTAAAAACTCCGTGTTTGATCCTGACGCGGCCAACTCAGCAATCATACAACTGCCTTACATGACCTTAGTCAAAAATCTTTCTAGTATTTACCATGCACGATATTAGTGTAGCATAAGTCCCAATGTGTGTCTGTCAGTCCATCATCTTCTGAATTATACGGCACCAACCTGCTCCCCTGATGTTACTCCACCCTACCCAGTGTCTAATGGTGAGCTGATTGTGGTTTGAAAAAAGGAAAAAAAAAATCGGAATTTCTTTCATCATCAGCATTAGGCCGCATTGACATTGCATAGTGCTTTTTCCCATACAGCAAAATGCATTGAATACATCTGACGCTGTTGGCGGACATATCTGTGTTCTTTCTGAAACTTGCAAATGTTAATGTGAGCATGAGTCTGAGATCTAATAAGAGCAATAATAGGAGCAAGAGGATGTGAACGCCACTTGAATCATAATAAATAGCACGGCAACGAGAGAGAGAGAATTCCACTCTCCCACCGTGCTTACAGGTTTCTAAGACTTCAAGTTCCATTCTCTTTCAATCCATGTCAACATCATTTTCCATCAAAGCCGACAATGGCATTTGATTTGTCTCAGTGCTAAAATAGGTCGCGATCGCCATCGGTCTCTCTGCAGCCGCACTGGCCCTCTCCAAGAAGATACGTGAGAAAGGGAGACGACGTGATGGAGTTGGCGTAAAAGTGGTTCTGACTGCCGAGTTCACGGTCTTCTTGTGTTGTTGCGGGACAGATGAGACAAAATGAAGATATGGGGACTGAGAGAGACGGAGAGTGGCGAGGATCCAGACTGATGGTGAAAGGGGAAGATGGTCCCCTCTGGGACTAATTAAACTGCCACTATTGTCTTTGATGCAGCGCCAAGAGGAATGATATAGAAAGTGATTCGGGGGCGATGTAGTCTGCATCTGTTGTGACACCACAGGGTGAGTTCAGTCATTCTCCACCTTCAGTCTGTCCTGATTTAACAGTACCATGGTAGCCGTAACATATTATTGCCCCGTCCATCTGGTTAGAAGAAGCACCAGGCAGGATGGTGCCCCTCCTATTAGTCTTTTTCCTTGTGCGGACGGGGTTTGTTTTACCTGTGGGGGGTTTATCATCCCAGTACCTTTGTGATACTAACAAACGCCACGTTTATTAGGTCACTTGCAGGCTGGGCAATGTGTCAGCTTTTACAGTGGGTACATTGTCTTTGTTAGCCGTCCATGTTAAATGACATAACACATAGGAGCCCGTTCCGATCAGACCCCGAGGAGGAGGAGACCACATTATCGCCTGTGCCTTTCAAAAACCACTGCAAAGCACGGTTGGAAAAATACATGTTTTATGATTGAGATAATGCAAAAATGTAACGGTGTCAAGGTTGAGGGAACCTGATCATGGTTAAGAGAAACCAGCGTCGACTCTTTATTTAAGTATAATTTGTGCTGCTCTAAATTGACTTAACCCAACGTCCTCCCTTGCACCGGACAGACGAGAGGCACAATTACTCCAGCCACTAGAAGACTTTGTCACTTGAACATAGAGCACATTCTGCAACCACTTGTCGGAAGGACGGTCTCAACACATGATGCTCATGGCTGCCTGAAATTTAATTTCACATTGTCAATTATGTCAGACATATATGTTCAGCGATCGAGTTGTTTCAAGTCGAAAAAACACGGCTCAATGTCTTCACTGTCTGATGGAAACTCCATCAAATACAATACGCAAAAAAAACCCACATATTCTTTACTAAAGGGAACTTAGGTTGGCCCTTCCAGATTAGACCCCCAAAGAGTCCAACTGTGACATCACAGTGGGAGCGAAATCTGAACCAGTCATCCAGAGCCAGGCCGTAGGGTTTAGCCAGCTCACAAAAAAAACGACAGGGTGGTCTTTTTTCACAGCGTGTGGGCCGGCAGGCTCCACAGATACACACACGTATGGGCACAAACACTGAAAACGTGATGTCTGCATAATAGGTCACCTTTAACAAATGCAAACTTTCTGAAACAATCCGAACGAGGAGTAACGGAAATCTGTGTCACTTTCTCAAGAGTTTGGGAAGCCCCCTCCAGCGCCGCAGAAGACACTGTGCAACTGTTTTCACCAGTGGTGGTTGTTCCCCCGTTGAGTAAATTAAGCTATTGGTGTAAAGTTCCTGGACTGCCCCCTTCGAAAACGTCACTTAATGGAATTGTAATGTATACTTTTCTTCATTAGTCCTAGAGGCATGGCAAGAGTATTTTAGCCTGTAAGGATGATAGGAACACGGATTTCACCTGTGATTGCCGTGAGGACGAATAGAATCCTTGTCAATACGATGTAGACGAGTAAACATGTAATGTACGCGGCAGGCAAATTAACATTACAAAAGTAAGTATATTTAATTTCCTCTCCAGAAAGGATCCGCAGGAAGAGTTCAGTAAAAGTCCTCAAAGTTGCCATACAAGTCATGAATGAGCTTTGACCTCTTCTCGTTGTACCTTTGTAGCATATGCGTTTCCTCTCCTGAGAACATCGAGACCACCAAATGATAGCACATTGATGAGCACCTACCTTTTATCCATTCAATGTAACACTGTGTGTACACTAGTGATTTAAAACTGGACACTTTTGCTCAATTTGATGTTTACAGAGAGAGTAATTGTTTTATTTTCACCCAAAACTAATTCCTTTCCATTTTTTGGTGCAAAAAACAAACAAAAACAAACAAAAAAAAGAGAGAAAAGAGCTGTTGCTCAAGGCCCCAGTTTGATTTCCACTGCGGTGGATAATCACGACATCATGACAACATGTCAGCGCAGTCTGAGCTACATTGCAGGATATGACTAATCCCTTTAGAGACCGGACTGATTGAGACATTTTGGCTGACTGCGGCTATGGACCCCTTTATCTAATTAAACACACAAACAGTCATTATATGTGCTATTATAGCCTCAGACTGTTAACCCAAATGAGATTTAAATAATTAAGATATAATGGCTTTTACTATATTCCATTATTTCACACAATCTCCCAATTAGAAAGCCAAGATTGGAAAGCCAAGCTAAATTAAAACCACTAATCCCGGTGGAATGCTGGGATTAAACCAGAGAGCAAATATTATTTCTATTAACGAGCCTGTAACAAGGTCACTGCCGGGAAAAGTGCGGAGAGAGACTCTGTGTGTGTGTGTGTGTGTGTGTGTGTGTGTGTGAGAGAGAGAGAGAGAGAGAGCGTCAATGTTTTGCAGGTTTTCAGGTTTCTGTGTTAATACATCATTTAATCTTCTCAGTAATTGATTGCACTAAATTAATTCTTTCTCAAGGCAGATCACTGTTTGCTATAATGAGTCTATTATTAGAAACTTAAAGTTGCAGTGCTGTTTCTTCAGAACCGCTAAATGCAAATACATAACTATTTATTCATTCTCTTTTTCCAAACACGGTTGGTGACGTAACCTTACAGCAGGAAATTGAGGAATGGCACCTAGTACTGAGTCGTTTTTCTTTGCATTTCCACCCTTTTTGTTTTTTTATTTATTTAATTTTATTCTTTCTTTTCTCCCAACGTTGCAGTGTTTTACCCTCATTTTGCTATTGCACATTTAGAATTTTTTGGTTCATTTTACTTTATTAATTGACTTATTTATCTATTTGATCTAATTCAAATATTTTCATGCTACATGTTTTTACTTTACTACATGTTTTTTCTTATTTTGTCAGGTCACATGTTGCCGTGTGTTTTTTCCTCATTTTCCTATGCTTGTCACAGGAAATGTGCTATATACATAAACTAGACTTGACTGTGCATCATGTCATATACCTGTAAACAATGCACAACTACCAACTGTAGGCCTCAACCTCCCAACATCGCAATTCAAACCTGTCAAACCTGGTCAACCGGAAGTTTTCTGGTCGTCGTCCAAACTCTGTGTGACCACAGCGGAACATGACTGATGAACATATTACATTATTATTCAACTTACCGCTGACGCGATATAATCTAAATGAAGAGTCTAATTAAAATGACCCACAAGGACTTTGTGCGATGACTTATTGCAGGGTCCAACTACAGTCATTACTCTTTCCGGTGCCCTGCTGCCCGCCTGCCTGTCATCTGAATCTGTTGTCTAACCACCAGCTCAGAATAATGAGGTAAACCTCTTTCTAATTTATTCAAAGGCACAGCCACTTTCGCTATTAGTCTTGGGTGTGCAGTTAGAGAATACAAATATGATGTGATATTCTCATGTCCTGTTCTGAGTCCTTTGCCACAAATTACTTGTCAATGGAATTCACACACAATTTTATTTAAGCCGTAATGTTTCTAGGGTTTTGATTTGATTTGATTCTGAAAATGGCGCCTGCATTTTAATGAATCAGGTCTTTCTGCTGATTTGATCTTTTGAAGAAGAAAAGAAGGAAATAGCTTTACTTTTTCTCATCTTTTCTCATTTTCTCATCCACTCACTGTTCTCCCTTTTCTAACCTTGGGGTCGTGGTGGAGACCATGACAACCAGCACACGACAAACCAACCCCACAAAGACCTGATGATTCATGGATTCATTTGGATAATTTGCAAAAAAACACTCCTATATTCATGTTTTTATTGTTTCTAGTTTAAAGCAAAAACAAGGTGTTGGTTAAGTTAATAATAAAGCATGAGGTGTAGGAGAAGGGGGAAGTTTGTCCTCATATTCTAAAATTGAGTTGGACTGAGACATGGGAGCAAATGTTTTTTCATTTCCTGGACACAAATCTGTGCCAGAAAATAAGAAAAGCCTCTGAAGACCTCATATAGGAGTTTAAAGTGTCAACACATGTTTTCCCTGAAATAGACATACAGTAACACACACAGGCGCAAAGAACGCACAATGCCAACGTGCATCAACAACGTACGCGTATACACAAACAGGGATGGATGCAATAAAACTCGGCACACGCACGCCACCACCCTCCGTGCTGGCGAGTATTATATGACATTTCAATTTTCCTGTTTGCTCCTTTTTTTTGCATATTGACTAACTCCCTTTATGGAGAATAGAAATGCAAAATGGGAAAAAGAGAAGACGAGGAGAAGGAGAGGGGAAATGACCTGTTCCTTATTGGGAAAATAATAAAGCGGTGAGAAGAAGCGGCAGGACCTTTAAAACATGTGACACATGGGGGGAAAAGAAGGTGTTCACTGTAGTAGTTTGGGGGAAAAAATGGATTTGCTTTGGAAATAAATGAGATTACCCCACCCCATTTTTTATTATACAGTTTCAACAATTTGACATCCCTTGATCAATGGCCTGTACGTGGATATTTTTCAGTGTCCGTGGTGGAGTGAAGTTATAAATATAGAGATTTCAGTAAGTGTTTGACTGAGTGTGAAAACGGAAAGGGTCATAAAGCTAGTGTAGTGTTGCAGCGGACGAGGTCTACATGAAGTGGGATGACAAGAGTCACCGTATATCTGTTACGCTCGCTACTCCTCTCTGTCAGCCATCTCCCCTCACTTTGAAATAAGATATACTCTTTCCCCCTCTTCCGCTCCCTCTATCCTCCTCTCATCCATCCTGTCAGACCGCCGCCGTCCGTTCTTTAACTTGGCTTCTGACGGTTGCGGTGGAAATGGAGTGTGGGCCCACATTTTGTTGACATGACGGTTTAATTTGGGACCTGGTGAAAATGACTCAGTGTAATGACCCTCCCCCCCCCAGTCATACATTTGTCAACATGTACTCACACACATTCGCACAGTACCATATGTAGCCAATCCTTGACAAAATAGCTATATATTGTTGCTATATTTAGATCATTTCATGATGACAACACGGGAATGTACAGACAAATCTTATTTTCATACTAAAGAGAACTTAAAACAGGTTTTGAGGGGTCGGGTGCTTCACATTACATTCGGACATGGGCAAAAAGACAAATGAAACAAAGGTGGCTCTTCACGAAGCGAGCGCCATGCCAAGACTTGTTGTAAAATGGATTTCCTCACCCTTTGCCGAAATTACCATTTCTTGTGGTGCTGGACGTCTGTCGACAGCTCCCTTCCCCAGTGGCCACTAATCAGTCAAGTCACTGTAGCGAGTCAGTTCCTCTCACTCGCAGTCCTCGCACATAATTACTTTCTCTGACAGTTACCATTTTTCCGAGCACGCCGCTGTAATTGCCCTGGGAATCCGTCAAAAAAGAATATCTGCCGTAATGAACAAGTTGTTTGGTTTCTGGAATATAAGAAATCTACCCTATATCATTGAACAGAAGTTTGAGGAAAAAAACATACTGTCTTAAATCAGGGCCAATGTGATTTCTCCACAGATCGGTAGAGAACTCTCAGCTGCTCAAAAAGTTCAAGATTTTGTTCAAGATTTGATGATTCTCCAATTCTGCATCACAAAACAAACTGCATCACAAGAAGTGAGCATCCTATAAGGGACGACTCAAATTTGATTGGTAAGTGTGCTGGACTCAAAAATATTGACATGCCTAATGACTTAATAATTAGTATATAGAATTAATGATATAATAAATATTTTATTGTGTGTCTCACAATATAGTGTATCTCTCCGATAAATTTCTGTTGTCGGCCGACCTCAGCCAGTTGAAGCAGAGCCGCGAGTCGATTCCTCCAACTCTGTGCATTTTTTCCTGACTGCGCCTGCGTGAAGTGGCAACATGGTCAATTTGGCTTCGAGGATAAGAAATAAAGAGCAATTGAATATGATAAATAGTCAGTGTGCTGGAGCGTGTCACTACGGGTGGAGGGTCCCCTTCACTGCTGGACGATTATTGTTTGTAATATGATAAATTATAATGTGTGTTCGACATATAGTGCGTGCCGTGCTTATGTGCCGCCGCATCTTTTTTGACGTTTCTGTCTCGTCAGCGTTCTTCTTCCATGATTAACACCTCAGAGGAGCTTTCACGCGCAGTGTGAGCGGTCAAGTCGTGTCTGACGGTCCGACCGTACAGTGTGAGCGCATATATCCCGATCTTTGGCTTCACATCGCAGACGATTTACTCGGACAGCGTGCGTTGGAGTTTAACAACAGTTCTTTGCACGGGAACAAACCAGTAAGAAAACCCCAGACAGTAAATAGCTGTCTTAAACATATCCAGCCGTCTATGTCTGTCCCTACTAATCCTTCTCGTTGCACTGCTTAATGTATGATCTCTAGCCAAAAAGACTTTCATTGTCAATGACATCATCACTGCTCACTAACTGGATTATATGCTACTAACAGAGACCTGGCTGGTAATAAGGAGCTGATTGAAACTTCAAATGCTAATAATAATTTTGCACATTGCACTAGGACATGTTTTATATAATAATGTTTCTAGCTGTAAATCTTTCTTTAGGCATTTACCAGAGCTTTGAATACTAAGGTCTAGTTATTAATTCCATATCCCCTGTTGCACTTCTTCTTACTGTCAATCATCCTCCTAAACTGAGACAGGGATTTCTGGAAGAACTGGTTGAGCTACTATCTACAAATAACTATTGATTTTGACGGCATTATAATCTCAGGTGATTTCAATATTCATGTACATGACAGCAACAACTCAGGTACAAAACAATTCATTAGCTCTCTGGAATGGAATGGAATGTGTGTGTGTGTGTGTGTGTGTGTGTGTGTGTGTGTGTGTGTGTGTGTGTGTGTGTGAATTTGTATGGTCGCACTTTTGTGTTTTTGTTTGTTTTCGTCGGTAGTCTCGTTGTGTTGATGCTTGTACTGTATTCTTATTTCCATTCATGATTTGTTTTGGCAAGTTTGCCAAGGCCAGTTTATTTGTATAGCACCATTCATACACAAGGTAACTCAGAGTGCTTAACAGAGGCATAGAAATACATTAAGACAAAGACATTCAAATTGTAAATAAAAGCAAAATATAAAGACATTCAAATGTCTTAATGAACACACAGTGAACCGGTCCCTGACGACCCGAGGGGCCTGGATGCTTCATAGGGAACCGAAAACTCGAGGATTGTTTTTTGTTCTTTGTTCCAAGGCCCTTCAGTGCCTTCAATGCGTATGCCGTTTTGAACGGGACGCACTTTGGGTTCACTTGCAATGAAAGGTGCTTGTAACAAATAACATTGACACTGACAGTGTGTGCGCAGCTTTGGTGCCTGACAAAAGGCTACAATTATCCCTTAGGTCGGGGGGGGGCGCGTCGACGTGGTGCTGGGCTCGCAGCTGCGAGAGAGAGGCGGTGACGAGCAGCAGCAGTGCGCCAGGTGCGCTGATTGGCACAGCTGAAGTGAGTTGGCTAATTTAGGAGCAGAAACACCTAGAGTGTGACTTTGGTTCAGACGGGGCGGGGCCACGGGGGGGCGGGGCCACGGGGATGAACGGACAGCATTCGTGAGTTAGAGGTGCGGTAAGCGCCTCTAGAGCAATACACCTTTTGTGAAAACCTGCGATGCCCTGCGCGGTCTCTACAGAAAACAACAGATAGCGTGAACGCATGTCCTGATACTGTGTGTTTGATCGTGTGTGTTTTTTTAAAGCATTTAAAGATGCAAGGAAGTGCTGCGATGCTACGACAACTTTGCTAACCTCTGTATACAACTTTACACTGACAGACCCAGCGCCTGACAAACGTGTCGCGTTCGACCAATCACCATTGCACTGTGTATCTCCTTCTTCTCCTTTAGGGTCTGATGGCAGATTAGGGCACCATTTTTTAGCGCCATCCGCGGCACAAAGCGCAACAAATGTCAGTGATTTTTACACACACACACACACACACACTGCTTTTCAATCGCTTAAAAGTCGAAAAGACAAGACACAAAGTTTGCAAGGGAAGATATAACCTAGTGGATTCAGTGAGGACATTTAGAAACTTTCACCCAGCTCAATATAGAACACAAGTGACAGAGAACAGTAAGTGTGTGTGTGTGTGAGTGTGAAATGTTGTTTGATAACACACACGTTGGCAGCAGTGAGTGAGCCGGTTAGTTAGTCAGTCATTGACCTACATTATTATGTCATAAGACAGATTTTTAGTGTGTGTGTGTGTCAGTGTGTGTGTGTGTGTGTCACCTCAGCCTGTTGGTTTGTGGGGAAAACAGCTGGTCCTTCAACACTACATTACTGTGTGAGTGTTCACTGATTGAATGTCCTGTCTAATTTAGCGTGGTTGATAAACTGGATCATTGCTGAGCCCTGACGCGCGCGCACGTGTGCGCGCACACACACACACACACACACACACACACACACACACACACACACACACACACACACACACACACACACACACACACACACACACACACACACACACACACACACACATTTTAATGCCAGAAGCTATTGAAAACCATTCAGCCTAGAATATAAAACCAGCCCATCACCATCCGTCTTTGCCAACTGAGTGAACAGAGTAGTGACAAAATCCATAATTTTTTCCTTTGGAGCAGGTTTGAATCATTTGAATTTTATAAATAAACGTTAGCCATTGACTTCATTTTGACACCCATCAAACTAAAGGCTACCATGGGAAAACTCCACTTATGCGATTGCACATTGACTTGAGGTACATTTGTGTGTTCTCTCTCAGCCATGTCAGAGTCAAAAGGGTCTGGGCTTCTTAATGTGTGTGTGTGTGTGTGTGTGTGTGTGTGTGTGCAGCCAGTCGCTGCAGATGTATCCTGCAGTGCATCGAGCATTGTTTTACGGTTGGAAACTAGGTTGCAACTGGCCGGATTCGTAAGGATTTGAATGCCCATTTCTGATGAGGTTTTGTTTGATCGTGCCCTTTTTCTTTTTTGTCTTCGGAATTATAAGGCCGTCGTGCAGAAAGTTGGAGCTGTCTATTGTTGATTTCGTTACAAAAAATTGACAAATATAAGAAACCTTTTTTTGGTGTGGAGTAAAAATATCTTGAAACAATACCACAAACCTTATTTTATGCACACATCTTTGAGACTTTAAGGATGCACAAAAAAAATTTGCACCCAGGATATGGGCATCATTTACATGCCAATATCCAGTCAAAGTGCTGGCGCCAAATCCTTACAACAGGAAGTAACTCTTGTAACAACCATCACTTGATTAAGATGACATTTCCGCGGTCTGGTCTTCACCTCTGTAATACGGTGGAGTTCACACTCGACACAGAGCGCGCACTCACAGACGGAGCTGACAGATCCAGTTGTGCGCACACTGCTTAACTGAAAAATTACACATACAGTCCATTTCACCGCGCCCTCTCCTGCCCGGCTGCTCCGACGCACAGCCCCTTCTGCAACAGGGCTCACAGAAATGTAACAGAAAATGCCCCCGGCCGTCTGTGTGCAGCAGCTCTCTCGGCCCAGCAGCTGCTGCAGAATGAGCCAGCCGTGCACCGCCGAGCGCCGGGACCACGCTCACCTCCACAACCTGATATACAGCCACATAATTGGGTGCCACATAGGAAGTGATACAAAATGTCCACCACATCGTCACCACTGCCACACACACACACACACACACACGCACGGTGCAGGGCACGTCATCATCACATTGAAGTGCCCATCAACAGGCTTTCATTTAACTTGGACTGTTCATAAAACACATTTCATAGTCAATTTCAAATGGATCCATGCCACTTATCTGTAGTGGTTTGCAACAAACCGGTCATTAACGTGCAACATGTAAAGTGGGAAATTGGTTCTGGGCTTGAATAAAAACATGCTGCACACTAACCAGCCGTCTGGTACTAAAAAATGTATGTGAAAGATGGTGTACAAAATATAAAAAACACAACAACACATTAAACTACCACCGAGGTGTAAAATGGCACAGTCAGGTGTTTGTCTTATTAAGATTTTGTATTGACCATATATAGCATGATCCCAGTATGGGATTGTTTCGGTTCACATATGTCATTGATGACATGCCTTCGCTTTAGGCGAGAAGACGTAAGTGTAGATGTCAAGTGGCTTTACTAGGAGCGCTTAATCCCTCCTTGGTGGTGTATGTCCTCATGAGAAACTCGTCAAACGTTACAATCTATGGTGTGATATATAAACTCCTGTGCTGCTGTGATCATGGTGGTCATCTTCCTCATCGAGACCTACCTCATCTCAATGATCAACTCCGATCATCACTGCCTGTTGTCGTTAATGCTGACTGTCTTCATAACAGTCAACTAACCTCTTGATAATGAAAATGTCAAGTTTTTAATCCATTAAAACTAGAAAGGTTCATGTTTTTTCCTTAAACTAATATGAGACTTAAGTATTTTCAGTAAGTAAGAATGATTCACACAAAACAGTAGAGGCTCACAAAATATGACTTCAACTGATATCAATATTAACAAAATTAACATGAACAGTGCGTTCAAATACAGTTTGTCATCTTGCGCTGTACGTGCTGTAATTAGGAAGGATATTAATGTAGTTGCTACCATGATGGGACTAATGACCAATGACTAATGATGAGGAAACTGAGAAGCCTGTGCTATTTTCTCTCTCTCCCACATGTCCCCTCAGTGTTTTCACCTCTGCCCACCTCTCTGCCCTCCCCCCATCCCACACTCCCCTACCCCCCACCTCTTTTGCTGTGCCTCAGTTACGTCTTAGGGTCCTACGGGGATTTTTCGAGTCACACCTCTCACTCAAAGCTGAGTCAGTGGTCTGAAATGGTCAGTGGCCAGAAAAAACTCTTGATTGTGTGTGTGTGTGTGTGTGTGTGTGTGTGTGTGTGTGTGTGTGTGTGTGCGCGCTACACTGCCTATCTACACTGAACTGAAATGTCAGCGTCACTTCAGAGTATTCACTTGTCGGACTAAGGGAGAGCAAGCACAAGACAGAAAAGTTAGAAAGACACAGAGGGGAAAGGAAGCATGAAAGGAACAATGACTGATGAAAAAGCAAGATAAAATGGAATTTTTCTACCTAGAGAACAGCTGGAGAAAAAGTGCAACTTCTTTTAGACTGGCCCCGACATGCCCAACACAGGAATGGGAAGAAAGATTAGAGAGACTTCTTTCATATTTTGAGTTGGAGAAAGACCATCATCCTTTTAAAGATGAATATGACATTGTTAAAAGAAAATGAACCCACCATCTCAGCCTACAGTAAAACTAAAGAGTGGTAGAGGACAGAGCCTCGCTATTGCAGAAGCTCTAGATATGAACATTCTATTTTACGTTAGGGAGGAGTTGAGTTGAGGACATTCACCACAGGAAATTGGGAAGTGATGAGATCCAAACTGAGTGTGAAATGCAAACGCTTTCCCCCAATCAGCAGTGGGTAAATTAGTCGCTGCCTCTCATGTTCAGGAGACATGTTGTTGTCATTTCGCATGCACCTCTCTAATGTGACTTTATGGCTAATAAAGCCTTAGAGTGTCTTTTTGATCATTTGTGAATATTATGTAACCACATGTTAATGAGCTCTGCAGGGACTTTTTTAGCAAATTTAAAGAGCTACAGTCCTGTGCATCAAGCACCAATAAATTAAATTAAATCGGGGAATACTGAGTTTTTACTGTGGCAATTTAATATTGGACTGATGCACACCCATGGTGCCCAGGTACATGAAATTAACAGCAGGTAACAACTGATGTCTCCTATGAGCTGTCAGCCAACTATTGCTAAGACACGTTTGCCAACGTCTCAATCACTGATGATGAGACAACCCTATTGGAAACCATTCACATGGTTTGTGTCATTTGTGCCACAGCGGAGAAGTCACTTGTTCCTCTGCGATATTCCTATTGGCCAGTAGATGGCATTTGCAGCTTTCTAATGGTGACGAGTGGTAATCCTTGCACGGAAGCATGTGAGCCCGGTCTGAGCCCAGAACTGCCATTATAGCAGCCAGCAATAAAGTCTGTATCAACCTAAAAACTGTTTTTTACATGTATGTAATTTGCGGCGTTCTGTTTTCGATGTTTACAATGTTAATTACATTAGAAAATAACTAACTAGCTAACTTTCAAGCTACTTTCTGTGATATGAACCCTCGTGTGACATTATGCCCATTTTCAGGTTCATACTTTTTAATTTGGGTGACCACCCAACGCATCTGTGTTCTCATGCTGCCCATTCCTGCAGTTCCTCTCTCACCCTCTGTCTAAAATGCCTTGGTTTCATTTAGCCCCTCCTCCCGATAAACCCCAGTCTGCTCTGATTGGCCAGCTGGCCAGGTCCGTTGCGAGTGGTCAACCGTTTTCAAATAGTGTAGGAAAGGTCACGCTCTTTCATCAGAAGAGTGGAGATTCTCAGGCTGCAGGCTGGGTCACCCCCCCCCCCACCAAAAAAATTCCAACTGTGACATCACATCGGGAGAGAAATATGAACCAGTTGTTCAGAACCAGGCTGTAGAGTTTAGCTCACACTAAAATATGAGAGGGTAGTCTTTTTTCACAGTTTGTGGGCTGGCAAGCTCCACGGATACACACATCAGCAGCATTTCACCAGCACGTCACCTTTAAAAAAATACTGGTACATAACTATTTGTATATGTCTAGACAAAGTGTGGTATAGCGTGAGACAACTCTGTCTGAGCAGATGGACTCGGCCACAATGTGTCCCGTGTATCTTTTGATACTACAACCCCAGCACCGGTATCTGAGCTCATGAGATGTTGTATAATTTGTCAAGCAACACTAATGACATGTGTTTAATAGGGCTCTGGTGTCCAGGAGACAGCTGTGTCGCCATCTGGACATGAAAAATAATAAAATCACGTCCTGACCATTATTTAACCGGAGGTTTGGAGGACCGGAAGAGAGAATCACAGAAACCATCATCAGATTCGGTATCTATAAGGTTGAACACATCAACCACTGAGATAGATATAGTAGGTATAGTCTTGGTTTCTTTCTTACAGACACAGGCAAACACACACATAACCAGCATTGCTGTATAGCTGACATGACCTTTTTAAAACGGAACAAAAATCACACTGATTTTGTGTGAGATGTGTGATTGTGTGTGTGTGTGTGCGCGCTGTGACCTTTCCGCCTCAACCTGGCTCAGAGTTTAAATGGAATCTTTGTTTTTTTCAGAGCTGTCCGGCAGAAAGCCTGGCTCACAGAATAGCATGATATTTTTCTGTTTGACTTTACTTCAATGCAAAAAGGTTAACTGTTGATCGGGGTGTCGTTTTGACCACTGGACAGCGGCATGCATCATGTACTGCTCACGGTGACGTTCCGTCCCCCTTCCTCCTACTGTCTCTCCTGTCCTTCCTGTTGCTTGCCTGTGGATATTGCCAAAGAAAGCAAATAAACCACAGAGAGTAAATATATATCTACCTCAAAATATACATTTGTATGCAGCGCTTGACGCTAGAAAGTCATTGCTGCATTCTTGTTTTTGTAGTTCATTTCCTTGAATTTGAAAATTCCTGTCTTTCCCACACTGGGTACGTTTGAATTGTCAAATTTGCTCAGGAAGACGCCCCACAACTCATTGCGGCAGCGATATTTAACGTGACGCGCCATGCACGGACGTAAACGATTGAAGTATGAATATGACCCAGAAGAGACGCATGTCATCGTGTAAGTTACTGTTACACGTGAAGCATTTACATCTGACGTCACACAGTGGTAAAGCACTGAAACATGCGGATGGAGCCGCTGCGTTTTTTGTATTCCATCTTTAGAAGTGTGTAGTTTCACCACGACAGATTCACGTCAATAACATCTGCTGTCGCGAAGGACAATTCGACCGCACTCATTATCTTGCATCGAAAACCGTGCAGTTGTATTGATCTCTGAAGATTTCTGATTGTAGTACTGAAAACACTCTCCCTGGCCTTTTGTGGCTTCTATGGTACAGAATGGTATGTTTTTCGACAGGCTGCAATGGATGGCGATGATGCTTGTCTAGTCCATGGGTTGTTTTTCAGTGCTGCACTTTCCAGAATTAAATTGAATGCCCTCCACCGGGAGATGCAGTTTTTGGAGTCATCGCGGAAAAGTTTTAGCTGTCACGTTCAATTCATCATGTGACAAAAGTTTGGTCTTGGGTTGAGAAGTGCCAACTGCTGCGTCATCGAACACAATCATTCTCAACCGAGGGGGGATTCTATACGAAGTTGTGGATCCATTACCTTTTAATGTAGTGGAACCAATGTTCCTAAAGTGGCCTCAATTATTGGTTTTATAATGACAATTTATCAAATGACAATGCTAAATGTGATACTTGTAGATCCCTCGACCTGTTATGGTATTGTGGGCGGCCTCTTTGTTCCGTCTGAATCTGGTTCAGCTTGCAGTTCTCCCGCTCACTGCGTTTTCTGCGCAGGATCCGTTCGTCTGTTGAACCCGCGGATCTCCGGAGGCTGTCCAGCCGAGCCAGAGAACGTACCTCCGTCTCGCCAGCCTGACTCTGCCTGCCTCGCCCCTGCTCACCAGCCTGCCAGCCACTGACCTCCTTACCTCACCATTAAAACATCTGCCACCGGCCTTACACCAAACGACCTTCAAGCTATTTCACTGTCGCGGGAAAATTTCCCATGACTTTTTCTCGTCTTGACGTTTCCGATAAAATCAACGGTGTTTGATATCATCGTAAGTCTTCGCTCACGCATATAGTGACGTGAACATTGTCAACAACCAATAGGTGAGCTCTTTCCAGAACCAAACAGATGGCAGAAAAGCTTGTAGGGCAATTCATAATGCAACCTCGCACGGAGACTCCGATGAAGCCTGGAACGCCGTGTTTTCGAAACTACCTGGTCGCGCGAAGGGAGACACAGCAACCAGGTAGTTTGGGAAACCGCCAAACTATGAACTACAAAGCATTGCACACACTAGGGCACCTGCGGCTGACAGCTGCTGTTTCTTCTCGATGGTTCAACAATTTATCAGTCTTGTACATAGTGACCCTGCAAGATCCCCAGTCTCTCCCAAATCCTGGACTGCGACTCAAAACTGTGCCGACGACACATTGTCTTTCAGATGTGAGAGGCTGTCAGACTTAAGACATACCTGTCGATTAGCAGTAGATGCTGTATGATGAATAAACAAAACACAAGTTTGTACAATTCGGCGATTGCAAGTCAGCACCCCTGGCCTCGACCGCTAACCATTCCGTTTGTGTGTGGATGTGTGGGCCTTCCTCCACACCAGATCTCCTGCTTTTTTAGTATGACCCAAATGCCCTTATGTCATTGGTACTCTTCTGTTTTTCCCTTTGGATTGAATCCACAAGGCGGGATAGTCAGATTATTTTTCTTTTGGCAACTTTCATACTTTTCATATATGGGCTCTCCACCTCCAACAGTTCATATCAATGTTAATGCACATCATCACACTGGACTTATCTGTGCCAAGCTGTAGTTTTGTAAGGTTCAAAACATCAATATTTATTCTGAGGATGATTGTAGCTCTAACCACAGCAGGGTTGACGCTCAATTTCTTTGACATCCATCTAGCAGGTGGTGCAATGGTCCCCGGCTACATAAATTTTTTATAATTTAAACAGACAACTCTTTCATACAATGCTACCCTAGGGGTCACTGATGCTCTAGCTGCGCAGTGACACACAAACCATTTTCACGCACAAAAAAAGAAAACTATATACTATACTATAATTATATACACACCGACAGTGAAATAAGAGTCCAAACACTGACTGCTCCTACTATAAATAAGACCTTTCTGAAAAGGTCCTTTTGGCACTGCCGGCATTTTAGCTGACTCAGTGCGATAACCACGGACAGAAAAAATAGATATAAAAATGATCAAAAAGGCAAAATCATTTAATAAAACCAGAAATACATCATAAAAAAGCGTTCCTTTAAAAGTGACGAGAGCTAATGAAAGTTTCCCCCGGCTTCCCCAGCCTGGTTGGCTGACTCAGTGTCTCTCTATGCATCATACAATGAAGTGAAAGGTAATACAAACTTCGCACCAAATGGACCAGTTATGTTCTAAAGTGCTCCCTAAAAACACCCCTGTCGGGCAGCCATCGCTCTGGCTGACTCACTGTCTTCACAGCCAGTGCAATAAATGCAATAAGGATGCACTATATCTATATATTTGTACTATATACAAATAAAAACACGTACTGTTAAGTGGGGTGCTGAATGTTGAAATGGTCTCAGACTTTTGAACTGCACTGTGCAACATGGATAAAACTAATGCAGTCAAATAGACACCTTGAATCAATGAAGGTTGGAACATTCAGTGTTTGTTGAAATGACCAGTTGTTGATTCGACTGTATGATCATTTTTGGAGAATGTAGTTTGTGATGCTGTTGAAGAATATTGCATTTTACAGAGAGGGGTTTCTGTTTATTGAGCCTGCCCTCATTGATTTGGTGGGGGACTAAATATAGAAACACCTTTTCAAAACACACCTATAAGTATAAAGCATACGTTGCATTCAGTATAATTAAGATCATTCTTTTTCGGCACCTTGCCCATGAACCAGCTGACTGTTTTGTCGGCATAGTTAATTGAGTTTCTGGTTTCCTTTGGTCCACGTGCAAAATAAAACGCCTGTTGCTGAGTTATCGTTGTCCTGTGCCATGCCAACAGCGAAGAGAATTTGAATTCAGAGAGAGACGGTTTAGCACAGGATTTTAGTCAGCTAGTTATTGTTTTTGTTTGACAAAACTATCAATTACTGTAAAGCACAAAGCTTCGCAATTCTGTTGGTGTAAAATCAATTTTAAAAACCCGACAGAAAAACAACCTCCTTTCTTACCTTTCATCTGTGATAGCAGTTACATCATTATATACACCATGGTTTTCATATCTCTTTGTTCTGTGGTTGTTTTCCCTGTATGGGGATTTGTTCCCCCATAGCACAGCTATTGGTGATGCAAGACATGCCAGGTTTCTCCACGTTTCTGATCTTCTTCATCATTCCCCCTCACACTCCTTCCATTTGTGCTGAAATAGGAAATCAAACTTTTTTCAGCAAAACTCTCGTGAATGTGAATGCAGCGTTCAATCACAACGATTTTAAACCACAAAATTTGTATTATGTAATTATCTAAATGTTTTTGAATGGAATTGATCACTGAATAATTCCACTGGACACAGGCCCACTAATACAGCAGCCCGGAGGTTCAGAAGAACCCCGGTTCAGTATTAGGATCACTGTTAGTAAAAAAAATATATATAAATATCATGGAGGTGCGGGACGGGGTAATATTGAGAGTCCTATACACATTGGCACTAATGTGCTGTTGGACCAGATCCTCTGTTTAAAATGGCCTCGGACTGGCCATCTGGACGTTCTGGGGGAGTCGGCCCGGCTAGTAATTGGAAGGGCCATTCAAATCTTGCATTTTTGGTTTTGTTGTTGTTGTGCTATCGTCTGTCTCATGTACCGAAGGTTGAGGGTTCAAAGCCACTCCCGTGATATATAATAGTCATCTTCCCTTGTGGTTTTTTTTCACAAATCGCGCCCTGAACAACACTATAGTAAAATGAATGAAGACAAATTAATAATTGCAATTATGTCGATCGTGTCATTTAACCCAGCCAACATCCAAATTCACACCCATTCGTCCCTGTTTAAATTGCTCAGGGGCTGGTCACAAGCTCACATACCGCATATCAAACCAGGAAACTGAAGCTTTCCACTCTTATGGTACTACGTGCCAATCGGGCCTATGAAGGGACACAAAACAATCACAAAGAGACACAAGCACTCTCCAGAGTATAGGCGAGGTGGAGGGACTTTTACGTGTCTGTTTTTCCGGGGGCCCATTATATCATAATCTATCCGTGTGTGTGTGTGTGTATGTGTGAGGCGGCTATAAAAAAAAAAGGGCAGGCAAAGCTCATGTAACAGCTCAACACTTCTCCGCAGCAGCCGGCGTTTAGCAATGAAACTGTTGTGAATGTCAGCCTCACTAACTTGAACGCGCCCCCACTGTGTCAACAAGCAAACACTTAGTCAGCACCACTTAACTCCACGGGCCCCCCCGGAAGAATCAGTGTCGCGCACCGCGCCAACACGTCTGCGATGTTAAATGTGGCGTTGTACCGGATCGCCCATCGTGTCAGCGATCGATTGGAACGCCATGGCGCATTGCACTTAGGTCAGTTGATGTGCCCCTCAGTCGATATGACACGCACACAGACACACAAAGCTGAAAAGGCCACTGTCTCTTCCCTGAATGTCTTCTGTCCTCTCTCTCTCTCTCGCTCTGCGCGTGTGTGTGTGTGTCCCTGAAGTTAATAAACTCACTTCCCCGGCGCTCGGTAACCTTTAGCATCCACCCGTTTTCTAAAAACGCTCAGCCTCCTCAGGGTCCCGGCAAGTTAACCTTTACCATTTTATGTACTGTCTTCCGAGGACACTGGCAGAAAAAATTGCATTTTTTTCTATCAGTAAGATCATGAGCGTGGCCGTGCTGCTTATAATTATGAGGAATCAGGAAAAATAGCGAGTTAACTGTTGGGAATTTTTTTTTTTTGTAAAGCGCTATCAGACATCCAACACCACGAGCCGTTTTTCCTTCACGGTAGAAGCATATGGTTCAGCTCCATAAATTTCAAATGCATTAGTGTTGCAGGAGTGTTCTGTGGGAGTGTACATATTTTCTAATTATAACGTGTCTATTCTGAAAGGTTAAGTGTCCCATTATGTCTGAGTATGATGTAGTGTAGCATTCAATTATTTCATGTTCAGTGGGTGATTATTACGACAATATCAAATGGCCTCCACGGATATGTTGAAGTCCTGATCCACCCTTGTACAGTTTGTGTGTAAAGTTCACAAGGTGAAGAAAATAGGTAAAAGTCATATTGAGTTATTTAGGTTGATTGGTTCTTTTTTATCTTGTTATTTATTTGAGGACTTTGGGCTCGTCCCCTAATACACAACTAGTTTGTCTCGCATATTGTGTGTGTGTGTGTGTGTGTGTGTGTGTGTGTGTGTGTGTGTGTGTGAGCGTGTGTGGACCACAGACTTAGTTATCTCACCATGCAGACTCGCCTAATTACCGTGGCAACAGGCCACCAGAAGCTCAGTCTTGTAATTTTTCTTTTGACCAACTTCTGAAATCAATAGTCCAAACCCTGGATGGAAACACACACACACACACACACACACACTCAATGATTTCTTTTTAAATGCAATTCCTGCAGTGCCCAAACTGAGAAGAGCACAACTCTGCTCTATCAAGTGGGACTAAATTAACAAAACTGATTGAATGCGACTTCAATTTCCTTGGGACTCAAAGGCACAAATCATCTCGCTGCCTCAATGAAATGCCGACTTTCATGCTCTACCACCATGTTGACGTATGTGTTTTTAGTGGGATATCTCATCAACTATAGATTGCCATTGAATTTGATGTCTCCCTCAGGATGAACTGTAAAAACTTGTTTTCATGCTTTATAGTCCGGTCACCTCTAGTAATTACGATCGGAGCAAAGGGGGAAGGAAGATGACGTCGCACATTAGATGAGATGATAAGAACCAATCGGGAAGCAAATGAGGGGGTGACTGCATCGTCATTTCCAAACTTCTCCGTTTTTTGTTTCCATTCCAAGCATAAAGCTTATCCTTTGTACGTGTTCTATATCATTTTTTCTCCTTCTTCAGGCATTTTTCCTGCATTATTTTGGTCACACGAATGTAATTGGCCATAAATAACAGTTCCTTGTCCGTCTCTAGGTCAGCAGTTGCATTTCAAACATCCATAACAAACAGCAAGTGTCTGTGTGTGTCATGGTCAGTCAATCTCGCTTAGTGGGACAGAGGATCTACAACGTAGGTCTTTGTCACGTGAGGACATTTGGGTTTAAATACGCCCTGCACAGTAGACACTGCAGAATTGGCATCACACTGTGTTAACTTGCAGTGCTCATCTCTCTTCTGCATCGAGCAACCATGAATGTCTTTTACTTTAGACACCTGGGTCTCGCAGACCTTCTTCCAGCAGCTCACTCGATCTCACCGTGTACCATAGCATACTGACGAATTTGTGGGTGTGTTGAAGAGTTCCAGAGCCCCAACCCCAACTCCTGTAGGGGCATTCTTTGATATCTGGTAGCAGCTTGTGGGTAAAGATGCATGATTCACTATCGACAGTGTGGGATGCTCCGGGAGGATGCTCTGAGTCAGTGCCCGCAGGAAATCAGACCTGTTCAACAGGGTTCCCGGCTGGAAAGTGCAAATTCTGTATCTAAGGTCGTCCCGGTCGCAGAGGAGGAACTCGCCGGTGACCGATAGGGTTTGGTCCCTCTCCTCAGTTCCCTGCTGTTCCCCCTTGCCTTGTGTTGTATTGCAGACGTCCGGCTGCGCGCGGTTGATTTTCCGACTCAACAGGCCTGCTCCAGGACACAAACAGCGGTTCGTCCCAGCAGACTTCGTCAGGTTCGGCCCTGACGAGTGGGCTTGATACTATGGCCACTTTTGTACTTTTTTTTTAGTATTGGTTTGCCTCTGCTCAGTCTTCGACTTGCTAACGCCTTGTTTGCCTTGGCCTCGGGATCATCACTCAGTCCCGCCATACCTTCAATGTCCAGCCAGCCTTCGTTTGGAGTGGGATCAGAACTGTGCATATGCTCTCAAGACTTGGATGTGGAGACAGTACTGTGTGAACATTGCCTGGCCTTCTCCCTGGAAACACACTCCTGACTTCAGTCAACCTGAACCAGTTCTGACTCATTTGAAATGTTTTACGATCCAAACCTTAAACCTTCTTCGGTTGCTGTGTCCCTCATTAGAGTGTTAAACATTGTTAAAATCCTGACGGTGATATAATTTGCTGTAGTGCCAAAGAAAACAACCAAAAGAACTAGATAGAAGAGAGGCTGCTCATCTGTCAAGTGATGGTTGTTGAGATTTTGCATTCCATTCATTTTGCTGATGCTTTTTCCTACAAGGGACAAAAGTACAGCTGAGCAATTATGAATTTTAATCTAATAAAGTTAACTTGGAATCAAGCATGTGTAGTGTTATGAATTTAAATTGCAATATATTACATTCATTAACCTGACACAACGATATTACCGAAAAGGTGCATGAATCATGCTAGTACATAAAAATGTATCAAATTGGCGATACGGTTCAAGTGTCAACGTCAAAGACAAGCTTCTGACAATAAAGATGACATGAATGCCCATCTGATTCACGAGAGCCCCAGGCGTGCATTCGTAGCTATGCCTGTAGAGTACACAGCTCTTGCAAGAACACATCTGGGTTCAGCGAACCTACCAGGAGCCCTAACATGGTGCTCAGAGTCATTTACAACTAACTTAAATGACTAATCTTCACAGCTATGTCTCATATCATCTCCGTGAGCACTTACATGCCTGAAATTAAGAGTGGGACACAAATAAATGAACAAAAACTATGAATCACGAGCTCATAAAACTACATGACTCCTGCTCCAGGTGGGAAAGTAAAAATTGAATTTCATGCTGTAAATGCGGGGCTTTAATCGTCAAGGAGTCTATGTGCCAGCTTGGGGGCCCCAAACTGCTGCTCCTCGCCTGCTGGAAGTCATTTATCTTCATGGGACGAGTCCCAGTACTGCACTTTGAAAACCGAGTTACAAAAATGAAAGTAAAACAACAGAACACATGAACCATCAATGTAATAATCATAACCATAATTGAGTAATTTCATTATATTCTTTTTTTTCTTCTTCATGAAATGGGATATTTTCATACTCTAAAATCAAACATGACTACAGTGTCTGCAGGCGCAGACCTGTGGGTCAACCGCATACAGGATCAACAACAACCACGCACAGAAATGACCACACATTGTGTTAGAACGCCTGTACAAATCAGAATCTTTTTACAGTTTTTGTGAAATAACAAAACGAAAGCAACAAAGCAGTACCAATCTGGGCGCTGCGGGTTTCTCTTAAGCCCTGGTGAAAACCCTTTACAGTAAATGAAATCCAATATGCAGTGTACAGTGGTATAAAGGTCGAGTCTGCTCTGAATCAAACACAAATTCGACTCAGCTCCAGGAGCCCTTAAATTCTTAAGTGTGAGAACCTTGTCTTAGAGGGAGATATACGTCGTTATTATTAGAGTAACACACTGTCGCACTTCTGAAAACCATCTGTTTCTGCTCTCTTTTCAACTGGGAAGAAGGCGGTTGAGCAGATGTACTAAAATATTTGTTGCCATTGTGATGCTGTTTTTATGAAATCCCAGGACCATTTTTACAGACACTCATTTTATACTGCGGCAGGGGAAGCAGACTTTGGGGACACAAAACGAAGGGCGTTAGGCAAACCAAGTTATTCTCAGACGACATTCAGTCCCGAGCTACATGTATCAGGACATACATGGAAGCCACATGTGCGTCGTCATTTATTATTTTCAATACACTGGCTTTTCCACCTTGTTACCTACCTTATTGTCACCATCACATTATCATTGTTTAGTTTGTGTTCGCAGACAGGTGCCTTATGGGGGTGTGTCCACCTGATGAATTCAAGTCCAGTAGTCACTCTCCTTTAACTCCGTCTTTGGTACCAACTCCTGACAAAAACGTCTGTCTCTTTAGCTGCTAAATGCTTCACTCTGTTTACCAGCTAGTCTCTGACCTTGTCTGCAGTGAGCTGGAAACTGCTGCTGATGAATCCATTCTTCACATAGAAATATTATATCCACTGTAAATGTAAAGAATATTTTTATATATGTGTGTGTGTGTGTGTGTGTTAAGTCACAGAATCAATCAGTTTTTATGGTTTATGGTGCTGGATGTAATGGGATCAACAAAATTATAACAATTCATCCTGTTGTGTCATGGTGGCGCTAGAGGAAAAAAGTCATACTGTGAGCAGTATAAATATCAATAACAAATGTCAAGCCATTCCCTCAATGGCCTGTTGAGATATTTAAAGCTGGACCAGAGAGGTGGACTGACGACAGACCCTCCCTCCAGCCACAGTAAGAAAGAAATAATAATCTTATTGTACAACAAAGCAAAAGTGCAAAAAAAATCTGATATTTTAAATAAAAAGTTTTCTCCATGCAGTGGGAACATCCATCAATTTCTTCCAGCGCCATTTCCTTGTCAGCCTAAACTTACAGAAACACATTGGTTTCAAAGAAAAGTTATTGATGCTGACACAATTTTAAGGTAGGGGGAAACTGGGGCTGCGTGTCCCACTTTCTCTCTTTTTTTAAGTGTTTATCAGAATCAGGATATCTCAGAAGATATTTTCATTTCAGCCCAAACCTTGGCATTTAAGTGGAATTTCACTGTGTCCTGAACAGGAAAGCCAGGCAGCCAAGCAAGGTTATTTTAGAATCAAGTAGGTCAAATCTTAGCTTTTACATTACCTTATTCGAAGTAGGCGCATCCTCGTTTATTTTCATTTCTTCTTCTTTCACTTTATTGGAACAGTTGCAGCAGAGGAGATTGAATAAAAATGGATGAGGCAGCACCGCTGATAGCACTGACTGATTTTGCCAAGTGGCTACTGTCCTGAAACCAGCACTTTGTGGGAGGTTCCTGGGACAACAACTGCCTTATTTAATCACAGAGAGTAACCCAAACTCTATACAAAATGGTGGTCTCAGGACAGGACAAGTCCCCCTAACCCCTCCTCCCTGGTTAAACAAAACAAATTTGATCTACGTGTTTAGTCCATCGATTTTTACTTTAATGGATTATGTAATAAAAATCTAAACATTCTCTCTTCCACCTGTTATTTTTGACCCGCCTCAAAGTTTTATTGTGGAAAGCAGTGAGTTTTTAGACACTACCAAAAATTCCAAATCCCTAACCTATCCCTATAAGCAATACACCTTGGTAAAATCAGGTCGCCCGATAAAACTATGAGAGCTTATTCCATTCTGAACTGTCCAGCTCTGTGTCATCTCAAATGTTGGCACTATCAAGACAGCTTGCTACAGTTTACGTTAACAGCAAATTCACATGTCAAAGTTCACTATGGAAAGTGTCACTGATTAATGTATGATTCTGTTATTTCCTTGATTTGCATTCTCTGCCTTAGTACCCTTTCTTTCGTTATCCCTTAGGTTTTTCTGTGTCTCGAGTCAGTTGTTTCCTGTTTTATTTTGAAGTCACTTTCTTCACTTCCTTCCCACCTGTGTCTTGTCGCTGGTCTCTTTACTCTTCTGGTGATTGTCTGCACCTGTCCCTAACGTGTCTCACCTGTGTATAATCATCCCCGTTGTTTCCTGCTTCCTGTCCGTCCTTGTGTTTCTGGTTCTGTGCTTTTCCCCCCAAGTGGATTACTTTTGTTGGACTTGTTGTTATTTTTCCTCCAAAGACTGTAAATCTCTTTTTGTACTCCCTTCGTTAAATCCTCTCAATCGCGACAAGACAATCTCTTTGGAATCAAGTGACTTAACCAAGAACATTTTACAATCCTGGTGTTGAGTCCTTCAGACTTTTATTAGTGCATCATGTTGTGAAGTTCAATGCATATTTAGCGACCCCTTTCACCGGCTTCTCAGTTCAAACAGGAACAGAAAACCTTCAACCCTGCACTCATAACTACCACAATGGTTGACTCGCCTGGCTGAGTCTGGTAGATTGATGTGGGTATTGTGAGGGAAAAACTGATGCAGTTGAATCAGGAAGACGGAAACCGTGGATGTCTTCAGCAGAAGTATTTATTGTGAGAGCTCAATATATATCAAGGAGATTCCTGGTTCGTTACACAGATCAACAAGTTGGTGGCGCCCCCAGACAGTCTGCATATCTCCGGGCTGTAGGTGTATTTAGCTTTGTCAGAGTAATGTCTTCATCTCACAAACAGAATAGCCGTCTCCATAGTAACACTCTGTATTCACCACTATGTGTCCTGCACAAATTCCGCGACAATGACGCGCCCGAGACGACCATCAGCTGCCCACCGACTGCCCTGGCTTGCCATAGTAATGTCCTTGCATCGTGCGTGAGGTCGCTCATCATCGCAGTTTCCCAGGAGAGGACAGAAATTCCTCAACAGGTATAACTAGGACAACAGGCTCGCGGGGTTGATTGCAAGATTGATCTCCGGTGTGCAGAGTTAGCAAAAAAAAAAAGGATAAAAAGGACATCGGAAGCCACGGCCAGCGGGAGGACCTGCACACAAAGGGCCCGGATAACAGTGAAACATGAGGAAACGGAATCTTCGCCTGCAGAGCCTGACAGAGCGGATTTGTCATGAGGCTGAAACGCATTAATTTGATGGTCATTTCGGTCATTTTTCCAAAACAAATCTGATAACATTTCACTGCTCCCAACTAGGGTTGAATATCGTTAGAGGGTTTTTTCCAATACCGGTGCTGAATCGATACTTTTAAGACGGTACCGGTGCTGAAGCTCACAAAACAAAAGAGAGCACTAAACGCCGTGCGACAATAAGCACGATAACAACAATAAACATTAAATAGTTTCAGCACTTAATAAAGATAAATACTCCAGCTTCTCTGCCGGCGGTTGTGCTTGGCATGTGGCCATGGGGGTCACGCAAGCGATCAAACACGGTGCATCCCTGGGTCCATCAGTCGCTGTCCTGCCTCCAAAGTCTTGAAATTCGACTTGATGAGCGAGCTACTGGCCGGTGGTGTTGAGCAGTTGGGAGCCCATAGGGAATACCTATTTATACTGGACAGTGTTCTGGGCTATTGCAAAGTAGAAATTCTCCCTGGCGAGTATTAAATTAATGCCATACATCCCGGTGTCAGAATTAAGCTTTATGTATTTTGTTGTCTTGTTGACTGATGTTGGAGTAGCTACTAGCCAATTGTAGTTAAATGCAGCCAAAGCCATGTTGTAAGTGTGTTGCCACCCATGTAATGTGTAATGTTAACTAGGCACTTGCTGTGATGTTTATGTTGCCTGTGGGCAGGGCAACTATTTCACTACATAGCTCTGGCACCGAGATGAGGCACCGAAATCTGTTGTGGCATTCGGTCCATCTCACTATGTCTCATCATATTGTCCTTGTCCAAACCAGGCTTGGGTTGATTGCCCAACCTTGTTGTTGTTCAGTGTATGGTCACACTGGTTACATGTCAACCATAATATAGCCACAACAAATGCTGATACAATCCCAACATAGCCACATGTACGAGACAGGTGCTGATATTTCTAAAAGGTCACCATCAAAGCCATCTTTTCAGCTTGTGAAATTGAATTGCAACTCTGTCATTATCAGACCAGATCTTTCTTTTAGTTGTTGGTGTTTCCTCAACTGTGTATTTACAAAAACAATTGACAGAAAAACTTCCAATACTGACAAAAATGCAGGACAAAAATGAACTCATCAGAATGAAAATGCCTGGAGGGAACCTCTGCTGGTTCTTTTGAGGAACAGGGAGTCGAGAATGAGGTCCTTTTTCGGACAGTGGTCATGATGCACCTGGTCCATTCTGAAAATACCTACTTTTGGCCCAGGAGTTATCGATGTTGGCACCCTGGAGTGCTGCCATGACAACAAGACTAACCAGACCTGCACAGTATGATTACCACAGGAGAACTAATTAAAGCCCCGGGAGGGGATGGAGGCAACATCCACAGACACTCAGCACAATGAAAAACATGTTGCGACACAGGGACTCTACGTATGCATGGGTGAACGCACATATGTGGGAACATTCACATACGGTGACACATACTTAATGGGATATGCAGATGTACTGAGAATCACACAACACGAGGACCAAGCACAGTCTTTGGCTCGTTGTCTTCCAGAGCAGAAAACAATCCAGAAGAGCTCAGGTTAGACGGGCACTTCTTGGACAAGCTTAATGCCTCTGGTAACACAAGCCTGTAAATATGTAACTTATTTTGAATATGGTTCAATTATGTTCCAACTCAGTTTAGCTGCTCATTTCCTATTGACACCTCCCTGAGTGATTGGATACAACTGTCCTTCCAAAATAGAACAGATCCTTCCATGGTTTCTGGGTTATTTACAAACAATTCATTATTAGTTTGTTCTATGACATCAAAAAACAAATGCTTGCAGTTTCACAGGGATTCCAAGGTAATGGAGGGTCTTAATTTTTTTGACTAACAGTCCACAATGCAAAAGTCACAGGACCCTGGAGGGGCGTGATTGGGGAGAACAGCCTGAGTGGAGCTTTGTTACTGGACCTCTGTGCAGCAGTGTAACGTTATTGTGTTTGGCCCCGGTGCAAATATTCTTCATGTTTTTTCCCCTCGTCCCAAACATGAGCACATGCTTGTGTGCATACACACCCACGGGCATATACAACCACTCCATACAACCGCAGAGCAGACAATTGCGCTGGGCTTTGATTTATTTGATATCCATTCCTGGAAATCTCTGTTAAGATTTTGGCTCCCTAGTGTATTTACTTTTGTTTCTCCTTGTTTCTAGAGCTGTTTCCTGTTCCTGAAGGTCCCTTTCCGCGTGTTGCTTCACTTCCTTTTCCTGTGTCTTGTTTCTGTTCCCTTTACTTTTCCTGGGTGCGGTCGAATTGTCCTTCCTATCTACTATTCCTTGACCTCAGTGGAAAACGTCATGAGGTCAAGGAGAAGTGTAAAGGAGGACTCACAGGA
This sequence comes from Scophthalmus maximus, assembly GCF_022379125.1. Lineage (NCBI taxonomy): Eukaryota > Metazoa > Chordata > Actinopteri > Pleuronectiformes > Scophthalmidae > Scophthalmus > Scophthalmus maximus. The sequence goes on along the minus strand of NC_061529.1, from coordinate 17,061,193 downwards.
CATAGGAAAAGCCGGCAGCGCTGCTTAGAGAATCCGACGCAACTTTCACGAACCTACGTCATCACGCGACGGCGGATGTTGTTGACGCGCGTCTGCCGCGGTGAAACTACAAATTTCCGAAGATGAACTACAAAAACGCAGTGGCTCCATCGGCATGTTTTAGTGTGTTTTACCACCGTGTGACATCACATGTTATGATTTAACCATTGGTTCCTTTGCTTGAGTTGGAGTTTTGAATGACCTGAGTTTGGATTGTGTTTGTTTTTTCACTAAAAGACTGCAAGTCTTGGTTTACTTAATCAGCTTTTTCAACGCACTCTGCATTCGGGTCCTGTTCCTGCAGCCCCCTAACAGGAGGCGACATTATGTGCCCAAACTATCGGGGGACAACACTGCTCAGCCTCAGTTTCCTTCAGGGTCCCGGAAAAAGGACACTCTGGAGCAATGAGGAGTCTGTCCTGTATACAACAGGGTGCCGATCGGTTGCCCTGCAAAGCCATTGGTTAAAACACAGATTCATTCACTCCTGCAGCCCATAAGAGAGTTTTCAATTCATGAAAATGTTAAGGGTTGCAGGGACTTAATCGCAATGTCACACACTCTCACTTACAAACACACATATATGAAAAAGACACTTGTGGTGTAGTTTGTCAGATAAACCAAGGTGTTTGTAGCAGAAAAAGCTTCGAAATGATTATCTACCGATCAAATACGCCTGTTTCGGCGTCACATGGGAGATGTACAAACACACATTTGGAGTGGAGAGAGATTGTGAGAATGGAGAGGTAATGAACCTGGCCTGCGCTCTCATTTTAGCTGAGTTTCATCCCAAAGCTATCCGTGTTATTCTGTTCCTGCGCTGTAATGACAAAAGTTCCAAAGACGACCCTTTTTCTCTAATGTGCAGAAGAAAAATTATAATCTTGGTCAGTCAGCAATGCATGTCAAACAGTGTACACAGCTTTTACAGGACAGCAATTGATAGCTTCCACCACCTGCTCAGTGTTTGTCACTTTGAGCACCAAAAGCTCGGTTATCATTTTATATCCCGGGAAGTTGTTGTTGTTTCGGCTGATGGAGAAGGTTTTTCTTCTGGCAGCTGCGGGAGTGTCTGTACACATCATTAGCAGCGTTATGATAGAGAGCATAAAGCAACTCAGTGGAGCTGATAGGAAGACATGAGGAAAGCTATTGCATAACAAGCCGACAGGGATCACCTACAAGATTCTCATATTAGAGTTAAATACTTCACGTATCCACGCCAAAAAAAAGGTGAGGCCGGAAGCTGAGTGACATCTGTCACAACGGCCCTTGTCGCACTATGTTCATTTTGAATGCATGTGTCATTTGTGTGAAGAAAATAAATATTAAGTATCGACACGTTTCAGCACGCTCGCTGCTCCACGGACAGGCAGGTATCTCCAGCTGTTTTGCTTTCATCAGAAAGTCAGAAGCAGCAGCGCTTCTGAGTGGAGCTGATTGAAATGAAGCGTTCAGATAGAAAAATGGTAAACAGCTAGATCTCCCTTTTCATACACAGACACACACACACAAACACACACACGTAAGCACAAAGTAGCACACTGTGTAGTGGGGTTTGGCACGACGGGGAAGCAAACACCTGCGGGCATCCGCTCCGCTGGAAGTCTGCTTTAATCAAAAGAGGTGTCAAACCCTGCACACTATCGGACCACGAATGTGGGAATGTACCCGGTGATTCTGTGTTGGATGTGTGAATTGCGTGCAGAAACATGATGAATGCCCCCTGTGCGTATTTAGGCGCGAGCGTTTCAAATTAGCAGGATTACCGTCCCCAATAAATACTGGAATAAAGTAACAAACGCAGTTGATTCTGTCACCTGTTGGTCGTACTGTGGCCGAGATGGAAAAATAAAATGGTTTGATTTGAAAATGGTTTCCAAAAAAAGGTCTCGCTGCGGCATGGAGATCGATGAGTGCAACGGGAGGAGGTCGAGGGGGAGTTTACATTTCTGAGATGGAAGAAAGAATACGTGCCATTGTACGTGATGTTGCCCTGTCGGGCATTTCAACAGACGTTCACCTGAACACCGACGTTCATCCGCAATTTGAAGATGCGGCCAAAACACCCGACGGCAATGGTATGATTTAGAATAATTTCATATCTATATTGTTATGTAAACCACATTAACATTATCAACTGGCATACGATTAAAATCGTAGAAATGAAGCTCATGTCCCTCTGATCTTATGTTCATTTGTTCAAATGTTGTAGGCTAAATGTAAGTGTGGAAGGAATGATCAAACAATCATGTTCAATTTTCTTTTAGTTAAAGGAGCAACAGGATAACGCTTCACAGCCGGCGTCACAATCTGACGCTCCGGCTCACCGCCTTCTCCCTCGCACTCAAGTGGTGTCGGATGCAGTTCTGAAGAATCAAGAAAACACATCTTAAATTGTGCCCAGAACATATTTGGCACACTGGGGAAAATTACAGACAGCCTTGAAATTATAGCTGATGTGATTAAGACTTCTGCCAATAAATAATGAAAATATATGAATACTGATTATTTTCTAGTTCCAACATGATAGCCCACCCTAAAGAGAGGTGTGGTCCATGAAGAGGGTCGTCCGGCATGTTCTCCGCTGGTGCCGGATCAAGCGATGGAACACCTGCTTTCATCGCAATACTATGCAAAACGCAGCGTGCTAAAATTATCGCACATGCCTTCTCTGGAGTGTAGAGCAACTTGCCACCTGCTCGACCCGGCCTTCACATCACCAGTTGTGCGCTCCTGTCTCGTCTGTGGGTTAGCTGGTGGCGTCATGAGCCAGGGAGCTACAGCGTAGCCTCCATCACCTGTTGAAAATACAGCGTTTTAGGAAAATACTTAAGTGGCGTGTATGATGACAAACAAAAAGGCCACTTACCAAAAGTAAGTGAAAAAGGGAGCCATAGGAGTCGTGCGCTCCCCCTGGCCATCTTGCAACCACCTTCAGCAGGTTGTGTTTGGAAGCTGAAATGATTCGGATGTTGACGGGCTGGTGCTGTCTGCGGTTGAGGAAGGGGAATGCGTCGGGTGAAGGTACGAGTGTGCAGTCTATTGCTCCGATGATGCTGGGTAGTCCAGCAATGGCATGATAGTTCCTTCTAATCTGTACTTGTTCGACAGAGGTGAAGTGGAATTTGCTATTGTGAAGATTTATCTCAAGTCTAGAGCAGACCCGTCAGTAAGGTGATGATGAAAGCAAAAAGCAAATGCTGATGCACAGTAATATAAACAGCGTTGCTGACTGTTACCATACATTTTTAGCCCCGATAACCCACGGTTGCAACTGTGGCATCAAATCGGAGCATGTAACGTATACGGGAACCGCATCAGAGACAGACAGATGCTTATTCTTGGATGCTGAAGTAGGATGGGTTGACACTTTCAGGTCATGAAAATGTTCCAACTTAGTCACAGAAATTCTCCGAAATGTGCCACCGTCGAATACGTTATGAGCCAAGTGCAACCTCAAGGTCTGTGTTTCTGTGCTCCCAGCTTTGGTGCAAATGTTTTTTCAAAGTCTTAGGGATTGTCACATCTTTTGAAGATATTTCCTGTCAGCATGTCATGTTCTGTCAGCTGTGGCTTCAAGCTTGTGAATAAACAGTGTTACACGGGAACACCTGGAGAAACTAGAGAATAAAAAGAAAACGTGGTTGTTTATTTGTTCATTCAGATATTTCATGTTAAACTGCCGTGATAAAGCAACAGTAATCCCATGTCCGTCATACCTGGGAACGCTATTACGTTACGATTATTGCATTCAGTGGTGAAGCAATTGTTGCGAACAATTTGATTTGACTTTTACATTTTGATATTCAGCTAAGTCAACATTTAAGTCATGACAGCACATTCTGGGGACCTGTCGTACAGGGTTCCCTTACGACGAGCAAGCACACACTGTGCGATGTGGTATTTCCAACAACAAAGTGTATCCTCACAGATACTAGATACATGCAAACAAGTTTTATCAGACTTGTTTTTCATCAAAAACTTGCTGATCTTAATTTGCACCCTAATGTGTCACTCATCATAATGCATGCGTGGGAACACGCTAAAATTATCCCCAAAAGGCGTCTTGGCAGCTTCATACAGAACACTTTGAATCTGTTGTTGGTTTTGAGCTGTCAAGTTGCTCTGACAGGTGGCCCCATGTGATGTGATTCCACCCTCACAAAGCTGTCAGCTGTTCCCTGTGTTAACAAGCTCCTTGTCAACCACAGTATTAACGCCACTTCCTTCAATTATCAGTTCAGTTTAAAGGTGGTCCTTCTTCTTGTTCAACTTAATGAATTCATCGTCAGCACTCGCCGACTGTTATGAAGTCAAGCAGATTCAAATGAAAAAAGCCGTTCTGACTCGGTTTTATAGATCCACTAATAACCTTATTTTCCTATTAAGGTTCAGTTAAGTGCACTTCTCCACTCGTGAAAAATATCACAACACAAACTGGCAAGTCATAGTACATCTCAACTGAAATTAAACACTTGGGTGTAATTTTCCCAGGGCATGGGAATTCTGCATTGCCCACAGAGCAGTACTGGGTATTGATATTTTTTTTGCATTAGAATCTGCTTTTCAGTGACCTGCTGCTATACATTTTTAGAATTGGGGGACCCAAGTGCAGGGTAAAAACCAAGGCTAGCGGAAATAGTCCAGATACAAAACATTTTTTTATGCCCACATGAGATAAAAGAAAGCAACAACGGCTGAAACGGGCCAAAATAAGTCCAAGCAGATACTGGTACGAAGGACAAACCACAGGAACCCGACTGGAATACCAAACACCAGGTCAAACCTGGGAGATGAACAGACAAAGAGGATGGGGACGCAGACTAAATTCACGAGGGAGATATGGATAATTGGACTTAGGTGGAACACATTTGGGCAGGGCAGGCAACCAGCTAGACAAAGACAGTAAAACAATCAGAGACACAAGGTAGCACAATGGGTAATTCCCAGTCAAATCCTCACACATTTGGGCCACACTGTCACAGATACTGATGACATTCATCACACTGATTTGATGAGATTACAAACCAATGGAAACAAAATTGCATATGTCTTTTGATTGCAATTAAAGGGATAGTTCCGTGATTTTGAAGTGGGGTTGCATGAGTTACATATGCATAGTTAATATGTGACCTTATGGAGATGGTGATCAGCACTGTCATTTGACAGAGTTTGGAGTGCAATTTTCATTAATTGTAAACTGGATGAGGGAAAATGTTGGTTCACAAACATTATTATGGAAAGCATAATATCTAGGCATACATCATAATTTGCTTGGTTGTGTTATCTTCAGCAGGGCAGTGGTAAGAAAGTTGGTGCAGTGCTGCAAGGGTTAGAGTTGTTGTGTTGTTTCAAATGTTGATATTTTCCAGCATCACATATGCAGCGCATGCGTTGCAGCCGAAAAAACCTAAAATGTGCTGCCATGAAATTTCATGAAGAAGATCACCCACACAGTGCAGCAGGCCCTGGTTGGCAGGTCATGCCAAGGACCGTGGATCATCCCCCAGCACTTCTCTGTGTAAATGTTTAAATAATTTCTTATCTGCCATCCAGCTTTTTGGGAAGAGCTTACAAAGACAATATTGTCATGTAACTTAAATAAAAATATATATCAGTTACTCTATTCTACCTGGACACGAATGCTCGGACACGGTTGTTTAGTTTAACTTGCAGCCTTTCTTTTTGTGCCAGTTCAGGCAACATCAATAATTTATTGGTTTCATTCGATTCCCTTGCCCTATGAGATGATAGTCTCTTTCTGACAGGGCAAGGTCAATTCGGGGGTCATCTGTATAGTTATGATAGCTAATATTATCATTTTGTGCAGCCGTGGCCAAATGGGACTGTGTTGATTTTAAGCGGAACAGGACCAAGGAGAGAGCCCTGTGGAACCAAATAGCCCATGCCCTGCAGAAACACTTTAGTGGTTAGCCTTAGAGCCCAACCGTGCTGTCCAGACTTTTCCGGCATTCATGAATTACTTGTGTCTGTTATGTGCTTGTGTGGGTGTAGTGTATGATAGCAATATTAGTGTATTCGTGTCTTTTGGCCTCAAGACAATATGAGCATGGCTGGTAGTCATAAATCAAGAGGAAAATAAGAACAAAAAGGGAGGGAAAGAGGGCAAAAGAGTGAGACTTGAGAGTAAGCATGCGTGTTGGGGGGATATCAAAATGCATATTAGGAGGCATCTGGAAAACACACACACACAAAAGAAATGCATCCCAAAATTGTTTCTGTCTGTTGATAATTTTCATTGTAATATATTCATGACATGATTTGATTGTTATTTTCTACGTCGAAAGCCAGAGACAAATTGAACTGTGCATCCAGTCATGGAAGGAAATCAAATCACACGTTTGTGTCTCTGCCCCCACACTTTTTGTTTCAGACAAAGAAATGTCATGGTTTGCGAAACATTCAAACATACAGGAAATATGAGCACACTTTTTGTGCCATTGTGCCACATTTCGTGATGCAAGTCAAATAAATGAATACAATTTAAAGTCTAGTGTCCAGTTCAGGGAAGTCTAGATAACTACCAATTCACTCCAGGTATCTGAATTTCATGAATATATATCATTTCCACCCAGCTTCCTCCCACAGGCCGTAGACTTGTGAATGTGAGAGTGAATGTTTTTCTCTCTCTGTATTTTGGCCCTGTGATGTGGCGGGCGACCTGTCCAGGGTGTACCCCGCCTATCACCCGATGGCAGCTGGAATTGGCTCCAGCCAATGGAAGTATCATTTAAAAGAATAAGCCCCAGGCAGTAGTGGCATTAAAAACAGGACATACAACCACATGAGACCCAGGGCTCTGTTTTTGTGTCCGTGCAGAGAACGCAGTCGATCACAGCGTTGCCTGGAGCCGACTGAGGTTATTTCCTCAGCTGTGGCCGTTTGGCATTTTGATGACTCAACGTGTGCCTTGCGGGAGGGGTGAAGGTGGTAGTGAAAGAAATTGTAGTCTGATTATGGCATTGTAAAGATTTACAAGTGCCATCAGTTAGGAGCCTATATTCTTTATGCCTTACATCATGATTGACTTATAATGAACACACAGTATTCAATTCAACGAGTAGGCCTACTATCGTATCAGCAACCCTGCTGTTTATTTATTTTTCGTTATTTATCATGCTTCTGTTGAGCTTTTTTCGACTGCAGGTTTTTTAACCTACATTCACATTGTTCCTTTGAAAAATGTATAAAAATCATACTTGTTCTCTTTTTTTTTGTTTACGCCTGGCATCCGCACAAATCTTGGAATGGAGACTTTTGGAAACAATGCAAATTACCACATACGCTTCGTGCTCTAAATATAAAGTCTGATCTATTTCATGTTGCACAAGAGTGAGTATTGCCAACCTCTAACTGGTAGAACTCCAAATCCTTCAATCTTTGCCAATTACCATTGCTGATGTGGTGATTTTGATTGTAATTATGAATCCAATTATGAATCAGAATTCCAAATTGATATTTAGTATATAGTTAATGAGACTGAATCAGTGACTAAGCACACCGTGGAAGTAGCCACAGCCTCTAAAACACCAACTTATAAATGTATGATCATGCGTTCTTTCAGATTGACTCACAACCAAATCATTATTCAGTAATCAGAGTAAGTGCAATACCAAATTGTACTGCCACTACAGTAACAAAACTGGTCAGTGCACTGGTGCAATCCTAATGTTCTGTATGGATATGCTTTCCGGTGGCTGCTGTGGATCAATAAAACCACCATGATAGGATGCCCAACATTGTGAAAAAAGCTGCTACTCCTACAGAATCCTAAGCAACATCCACATGGCAGATCTGTGGAACTCGCTGCCAGTGCACGAAAACATACCACCAAAAAAAGGCCAATTAAAGTGACTTATTTCTCAGAGGAAATCTGCCTGTTAAGACATAAAATGTCTGACAGGCTCAGAGCAGAGCCATTACCATGACAAACACACCGCTGATGTGCACGTGTTTTAGTATGTACACTAAACACACACATTAAAAACAAAAACCCCACTCGGTCCTGGGATGCAGACTCGCGAAACACAGGCATAATGGATGTGGGGCATTATCAGCGTGTCCTTCCTGTGCCAGCTGTGTATTCATGAGATGAGATTGGAGAGAGGGAACGGAATTCCAATACATTTCATACACACGCAGCAGTGACTTCAGTAATTCAGAATGCTCGAAAAGACCCAGGGAGCTCACGGCTCTTTTCATCTGGCTGGTCCTGCGGCGGAGGCGGTTGGAGAGTCCGGCTGCATTAAGCAAGAGCCAGCTCAAGCCGAAGTATCTGTAAACCAATATGATGTGATTGTACAAAAAAAAACCCAATCTCACAAGTAATCTGCTGTGTAATGTAATTCGTATCGGAAAAGAATGGCGACGCCGATGTGAGTAACAACCCCAAGATGAGCGAAAAAGACTCTCACTTGGAGGAAAAAGGAAAAACGATCGAGGCAGCGAAAGGTCCCAAGACCTGGAGGGGAACAGGGAGAACTACATGGAGACCGCGCAGGATCTTTCTACAGCATATCCCACGTCACTTTCTATGTGTCTGAGCCCAGTGAGGGCTGTCATACGACAACAGGCAAAAGCCCGAGCGGAATCCACCTGCTGAGGTTGAGCTGCGAATACACTTAGGCAGACATTTCACAGAAAAACGGCTTTAAACACACACAGGGAACCTTTACAGCGGAAAGCTCTTGCGTGTTCTTTATTATGCGCGGGTCGCTCGGTACACCCGACAGAGGAACCAGTGACTCGGAAAGACTCCACGGATGTCGTGGCAAGCCACAAAAAAAACCAACAGAGAAGTGCAAACGGCAGCGGCGCTTCGGGAGCGCCGTGACACCGCGACACCTTCAAGCTATTTCAACTACCTCCGAGTTAAAAAGAGAATCCTCTCTTATCAAACAAACTCGGCGAGTGACTTACTGTGGAAAACAGGCCTCTGTGTGTCAGGGAAGGAAAATGAAAAAATAAAATTGACTGGAGACTTGGGAGCCAGCGTTGTCACTGGCATTGCTGTTTATTTCATCACTTGATTCATGCGGGGTCCACTGTCTCGACCAATCAGCATCGTATTCAAATGCTACTGAGACTGAGCCTTTGAATAATGGTTATAAAAGTGCAAGAGAAAAAAGCCCCAAGTGCTTCATTTCCATACACTCACACACGGCGTATACACGCTGAGCTCACCTGAATGAGCAGACCTCCGAGTGTCACATTTTGCTGACAAAGGAAGTGAATTAAATCCGCAGTACGGATGATTCAGTTCAGCGCTGAAGCTACTGTACATCAAATTCAAATGGTTTCCTATCCAGCGCGAATGACAACTCCAGCAGGTAGCTGCGGCCCACTCACTGTGTCATTACATACGACACCCGGATGCTGTGGCTGCGAGACAGACAATGGCAGGCAAAAGCCACTTCTCCATATTTGATGGTTGTCCGATGGAAGGGTAGAGTTTAGGCAATTAGTGCTTTTTACCCCCAGAGACATCGAGGGTAAATCTCTGAATAATTATTGGACAGGAACATGAAATCAAAGATGTCCTGAGTGTGGAACTGCATCACAGTTGACGTGCATGCCTTTTCCTTTGGGACAATTTTACTTCTAGCTGTCTCCACGGCAGCAGCCAGGCGCTCCCTTCTGAATACGTATTTGAACTTCTTGGCCTTTAGCGCGCTCACCACAAAACTTGCCAGTGCAACACTAAATGTCTCCGTCAGACTGTGTTGAGTCACGCTCCAGGCCGAAGAGAAGTAACTTGATTCAAGAGCATTTCTTTCCTCGAACTCGTCGAGTTTGGCTGCATGCGTCCGGTCGCTCTGATGCTCATGATTTATGGCGCAATTGTTGTGCCACATTAGTGAGCGCGCAGTCAGACTCTTCTCTTGTCACTCTCTATAATGCTCGTCAGTTGTGGTACAAAACAGCTATATGTGTTTTGTCCACCCTGAGCCAGAAGGGACCACTCTGAAGGACATGCAAGTCGTTGTCATGTCATTTTCTTCTACTGAAGGAAAAAAAAACATTCATTGCTGTCATGAGAAAAGCGAATTTTCTTTTTTTCCTTGACTGTCTTTGTTTGTTATTAAAAAAAAACAATAATAAGGAAATTAGAAAGATCAGGAGGTTGCATTGAACACATTTGCTCAACTAATATCAACATATGTTTTGTAATTTGCTTTTGGTATGCAATGACGTTTGCGACTTAAAGGGACTAAAGGGTTCAGCTGATCACCTCATGGAGATGGTGATCAGCGATGTCATTTAACGGATACATCCATCGAATACATCCTTTAGCGTACAATTGAAGGGGTATTTTTTTGTTTAAGTAAGCATTTAAAAATGTGGTCCCCCTCTGCAACAGTGGGACTCGGACTCACGCTACTTCCACTTCTCCTCCGAACTCCGTTAAATGACGTGGCTGATCACCATCTCCATAAGGTGACATATTAACTATGGTTAAAATGATTCAAAATCACTGAACTATCCCTTTAAATTCCGTCACCAAACCAACGCTGGGGAAAAAAAAGGGACAGAAAATCCTCCGTTGGCCTGACAGAAGCACCACTTTGCCAGAACAAACAGCCGAGTCGCGCTGTCGGAGCCCGTGGCGTCCCGGCTGACCGTGAAGCGAGTTGTCTGATCAGCTGTCAGCATTGGAATATCACACTGTGGGTTTCTCCACGATGGAGTATTTGGGCTGTCCGTCTCCTCGGCGGGGCTCTCCGTCGTAGGCTGAGCAGGTAACACTTTGACACCGTGTGATGTAGAACTTTTAATGCGTAGGCTGTGCCATTTTTATTTTTTTTCTCCTTCTTCTACATCAGTACAGGTTCCACAGATTGGGCCAGTTGAGGGGATGAATGAACAGCGGCCGGGTCACTGGGTCAGCGGGGAAAAAAAGAGGCAGGGGCATAACTTTAAAGTGCTGAACGGGTGCTGAGATGGAGAAAGACGGACGCCATTGACACTGGGCTGACCCCGAACCTGACTAATTCATTAACGTATGAGAACCTGCACATTTCATCTTGTGGCGTCAGCAGTGTAAGAACAATGAAGTGGGACCAATTTGCCGTGTGCGTTACATGCTTTTTTTTTTATTACCGTACTCCCGAGAGGGGAGCAAAGTGACTTTGCTCCTCGTACACGTCTCTCACATTCTGCTCACCGCTGACGATGTACCAAAAAACCCAGTCAAGCCGCCGCACGTCGGTTCTATTTTAGTTTCCGCTTGTTTATATGGGGAAAAAAGGTCAGATTGTGAATACTTGACTTTATGTTCAGAAGACGAGTCTCTCCTTTTTCCCTTTCATCTTCATAATCCAGCTTTGTCCCTGTCAGACTGTGTTCCTTGGGTGTAGGTATGATTCACTTCTTTTATGATTCACAGAGTGTTTCTTCGCTTTAGTGCTGCGATTCTTTCGAGTGAATAAAGCACAGAAGAATAGGTTTGTTGTTTTCTCGTGCCCCCCCCCCGCTCGTTGTCTCTGCCTCTGTCTTCGTCTGTCACCGCCTGCTTGGTCTCGAGTCTTTCTGCAGTCATCTATGATGATCAAACCACAACATCGATTCTACATATAGTCTGCAATTTTTTCCAGTGACAGCCATTTCAGCCATTTCAATTCTGCACCTACTTCCCTGTATACTTTAGCAGGACTGAAACATGTGTTGTGATCCTGAAGATTGACATTTACCTCAGAATTCCTTGTGCATGTGAATTAAAGAAATGGCATTTGCTGCTAAAGTGGGATTTCCTTTCTCAGTCTTAAGAATAGTAATTAAGCGTAAGATTAGCTTCACTTAAACAACAAACAGCTTGTCAGATAAGACAGGCGGGAAACTTGAAGGACAATTAAAAGTCCAACCTAACAAGTGTCCAGTGCAAAAACTCTTGCTTAAAATGGGAGGTAATTTATTCCTTTCAAAATAAGTTTAATCAGAATCCCAATTTAGCAGTTTCAGTACCTTGAGAGTATAAAGAGATAATATAGCAACCTGCCAGTTCTCTTTATTTGCAAGTTTTGAGTACTTTGATATCCTAAAAGTCTCCAATATTAAATGTGTCAGTTTCGAAAAAACAAGTTGAACTTAATCGAATCAACCTTGCAATAGAGAGGAGTCGAGACGGAGCAGAGAGAGAGACGCAGCTGAAGTAGTGTGGATGGAGTGATGACGAGAAGGAGAGGGAGGAGGCATGCAGAGAAACCTAGGGTGAGGTTGAATTGTCAAATTGTCTTAGGAAGTTTCCTACATCTTGACGTGACCTGGTAGTATTTGAGCAGCCATGAGAAGAGCTGTTCAGATTCTGTAAATGCATAGGAAAGGCGCTTCAATGCTTCCTTTTATATCTCCTTTAGCATAGGGTGCACTGGAGCTTCTTATGTGAGAGTAAGGAGATGTAGACGCCCCACAATTCATTGCGGCAGCGATATTTAACGTGACGCGCCATGCACGGACGTAAACGATTCAATCAGAAATATTAGTAGAAGTAGAAGAGCAAGAATATGACCCAGAAGAGACGCACGTCATCATGTCAGTTACTGTTACATATGAATCATTTACATCTGATGTCACACGGTGGTGGAACACACTGAAACATGCTGGATGGAGCTGCTGCGTTTTTTGTACCGCATCTTCGGAGATGTGTAGTTTCACCACGACAGACGCACGTCAATAATATCCGCCGTCGCGTGATGACGTAGTGAAGTGAAAGTGGAGTCGGATTCTCTGAGCAGCGCCGTCGGCTTTTCCCAAGTCCCATCAGTCCTCCTTTACACCTTTCCTTGACCTCATGACGACTGAGGTCAAGGAATAGTAGATAGGAAGGACAATTCGACCCCTAGACTGCTGGTTAGTCGGAGCGATCGAGGGCTTCCTGTGCGCTCTTTGTGACATCTTGCTTCCAGGAAACGCTGACCATTGAGGCTGCACGGGAGGAATATCTCCACTTCCCGTCCATATCAGACATCCATCTGTCTTTCTGGAGCTGTCAGACAAAAACGGTCTAAATCGGAGGGAGAGAGGTCACAGGGAGACGAGACGTGGAGTCAGTGTCATTTTACCCAGCGGGGTGGCAGTTTGCAAACTGAGATGTTTGAAATTGATTTCAAACGTATCATCAACAACCTTTTTAATAAATATATTTAATGACAGTCACTGTACATGGGAAGATTGACACCACTTTCACATCCGCCGGCTAGACATGAAGTTACAGTAAGTAGCTGATTAGCTTTCCTAAGCATTAATACAGGAAATGGCTGTGTGATAGTAAAAATTGACCTACAGTGACCACATTTCCAGACACCTACATTTCAGGGAGTCATTTTTAGATTTTAGATTTTAGATTAGGTTGTTGAATGAGATGAGGAAATGTTGTGATTCCTGAGCTTTAGAGCTGCTGCTAGGTGTTCTGTTACCTACAGACAAGGCCAAGATGGTTGTTTTCTCCCCATTCCAGTTAAGCTATGCCATTCCAGTAGACCGTAATTTCTTATTTAATAGCTAAACTGTGAGTGAGGTACCAATCTCCCGATATGGCAGACGCCGATTAAGCGTATTTCTATACAGGCTGTACGGGCTACCATGTTACTGTACATACAACACAGTAAAAATATCCTCAATAATATTGTTTATTTTCACAAATGACAATGTATTTCTGCTTAGCTTTAATTATATTAAAATCCCTGACGAGAGAAAGGGAAAAGAAGCAATGGTCGACTGGACCTAGATCAATATACCTCTCACAACTGTGTGTTGAGTAGATCTGCAGCCGCCAAGGGCCAGCAGTCCCCTTAAATTCAATCAAGCCGCATCGAATTGCATACACTCATAGACATCAGTCCCTTAAACTTGCTTGATCCCCCCCATCAAGACCCATACATTATCCCCTGGGAAATTGGTGGAGATAAGGAAGCGGGGAGGGAGAGAGAGTTAAGAAAAGAGACGCAGGGTCTAAAGGTCAAGTCTGACCTTCACTTTGACTGATGCTGCTGGCATTTACACTGAGTTAATACAGGTAACACACACGCACACACACACACACACACACACACACAGGACTGTGAGCAGCATGTCTCTGTCAGTTTGCCTCCTGCTGACTAATACAGAGCAACAGAGGAAGGTCTCCATTGTATGAACTGCTGCTACTCCAGTTAACCCCGAGCTCAATATCTGGCTGTGCGATCGCACCGTCTGTCCAACTTTGGATCTCCGTTTCAATTCAAAGAAAGCTTTTGCTATCCTTTTTAGACTGCCGAGGCACATTGTACCAACATGAACACGCCGTAACACATTCACCTAAATTCGATCAGATCTCTGTCAGCCACCCATCGGAGGCACATTCACTTTTACGTGGTAAAAACACTTTGCACTCTCCAATCCTGTTGTAGAGATTCCGCGAAACGGTGACTCATTCAAAACAATATACAGTTGTAAAAAGCTTTGCAAATGCGGCGCCAGTATCAAAATACACACACATTTCTGGGTCTGACCAAAAGTAAATTGATAAGCCACCTGAAACAGCCATTACAGCTGAATGCATCAGGATCTCAATCTGGGGCACGTTGCCGGCTGACCTAAGCGCACTCCCTCCGTATTCATCCATGGACACCGGCTTGTTTACATGTGTGAGGCTACAAGGCTGCCTTCTAAGGACAGCCGCCCTGTCTGTTATTGGGATGATCACAAGTCATTTCCCTTTGAAGGGGAACTGAGTGAACAGATGAGGAGCTTAAGCGAATGGAAGATGACACATGACGCATTGGAGGCAGAGCCATAAAAGGCCACGTACATCGGGGGGAAATTGGCGGTGTTGCTGTGCTCACTGCGGCCTACAGCCTGCTGAGGGAAAAAACAAGTTACTTGGGAAACATGTGAGTGCGAGTGTATCTTAGCCATGGTCTTTTCAGGTAGTTTCTATATTCACATTCAGTCAGACTCGGGGGATGAGCGTTGCAAACTGTTCACGTTTATTCGGAAACGCTCCTTTGCTTATTTGAGGTACAATACCGGCATATTACAGACGTTGACAGCTGCTTTTGGATATTATTAGATTGTACTTTACATGCTGGTAGAAGACATTTTGTACGCGCAGCTTGAAATCAAGTGTCAGGCACTTCAATTATAAGCTGTGAGCAGGTTAGATGCAATCTAAACAGCTAACGCTTGACACTGCCTGGAAAAATAATAAAAGAGTGTGTCTCAAATAAATCTCCTGGCAGCAGACAAAATCTATATGCAATATTGCAATTCAAGTCAGCAGCTACGCAATTTCATTTAGGCACGTAGGTCACCTGTTTGATACAATACGCTTCGGAGAGGGACTGGAGGAGGAAAAGACACAAATCGTGAAATTTGCCTCGCTCCACTAGTTTTTCCGCAGAGCACTGGCGAACACGGGGATCATCTTCAGCGTGGAGCAGGGTCAGTTACATGGAAGTGAGCTCCTGCAACCCTCATTATTCAGTGCGTTTACATGCGACAGCAGTAGGTGAATAACCGGGGTTATGCCATTTCTCCCCGCGTACATGAGCGGGGAAGAATGGGAAGAATGACGGGAGTAAGTCTACCTCCGGTACACTAGGTGGCGCTTTGCCAACGTACAACTGGTGGGAAAAGCGGGGAGAACACGGATGACTTTTCAGCGGTGAACATCTCGTACATTCGAAATGGGTCTCCTTGGTAGGCACGTTACTTGCCATGGCGAAGTCCTCCTTCTGTCAAATTATCAGTAGCTGTCTCCTTTGAGTCTTGCGTCAGTGTTAACTTTAAAAATCGACTTGTCGTAGTGTAGCTGGTTTCAGTTGCCAGGCATGGCTATGGAATTAATGGAGAAATGTGTTGCATTTATGCAAAAAGTCCTGGTTTGTAAAACACAGGGGGGGCAGACACGGGGGCAGAATCAAACCGAACCTTAGAGGCCCTCAAAAGATCACATTATGGCAAGCGCCACGTTATGGGTTGGTTAACTTGGGCAGAAAAGGATTATTTGCCTCATGTTTTTCTGCAGGATTTGAGGGCAGATTTCTGCAAGTGGGAAAGACAAGAGGAGTTAAGCTAAGTGGTATAACTAATGTGCCTTTGGTTCAGCCAATCACGTCGAGGTTCCAGAGGGGTGTTTCACAGCAAGATGAGCAATGGTTTAATTTCACTGCAATGAAATCTACCCGAAAAAATGATGCCACTTAGAGAATTCAAAAAGTATGGCTGCCGTAATCAAAGCTTTCACACTCTGCCGTTGTCTTCGTTGAGGCAATTACATGATTCAGGGCTAAATCAACAACAAAAATTTGTCCCGTGTGCGTCCCTCGGACTAATGCTTCAATGCACCTCCGTCTGGTGGCTTGTGAAATGAAAGCTATTGAGTGTCCCTGCACTGTGCCACTCCGATGTGGGAGGTCATTTGAGGGCACCATTTTGAGAGGACTAGAAATGTACAGACCAGAAACACTGGACTAGTTCATCACTGGAGCGTCTTTCGAACAAAGGTATGAGAAATCACACAGCAACAGGTAATGTTGCCGCTGAGCGTGACCCCGTTTAGGCGTCGCTGCTCCATCGTTGTGGGCGTGTTCTTGTTTGGTTTTCTCCCTATTATCTACCTGTCTACCCAGGTGGTATTAATGTTTGGTAGCTGCAGGAGCAAGATGCTGATGGACACAGGTGCTTTTCCTCGGAGCTCCTGAGGAAGTTGTCAACACCACTTGACATCATGATTGATTCAATGCAGAAAACAACTGTACAATTTGGACAAATAACGTTGAGTGAAACGTCCGGTCGTATCAATAAGTCGGCCAGTTGTGTGACGTGCTGACCTCGTAGAGCGAAGGCGTTTTGGAGGACTCCCATGTCGCGGAGCTCTCTCCATGCAATGAATGTCCGTCTGAGGTTCAGTCTTGTTTCAACTCTTTTTTAAAAATCCTCTTCTTAATCGCCCTGCTTTTGTTCCTCTGAGATTGTGTTATTTTTTAATCAATTCGGCCGTTCCATAGCTGCCATTTCCATCAATTTGAATAGATGCCGGGACATAGCAGGGGTCCAATCGTCCATCAACAATGGCATAAAGCTAAATGACAGTATATGTGTTCATGTGTTTGAGCCAAAGAGTTTTACCTTATCTACATCTATGTGACACAAGATAATACAAAATGTTCACTAAACCCATTCAACACAACACTTAGTGCTTAAACACAAAGAAAAGTGCTTATGCTAATTCAGGACAAGTACAGTAGACTTGGACAGATACAGAGGGGGGGTGAGCAGGAAACGCAGATTGTGCTCAGGTCAAAAGCCTCCACCCTGCACAACGGCTCTGTTATAAGTAAAAAACAAGACAGAGACAAGAAAAGAGAAGACAAATAGAAACAGAACTGTGAGGTCAACTAAAAGCCTAAAGTGAGAGGAAGCCTCCGAAGGTTTATTTCCCAGAATAAGGGGTTTCCAACTGGGATCCTAACAAGCCCAGAAGACCTGCACTTGAAACAAGAGTAATTATGACTATTTTTTTAAATTAAAAATGTCCAAATTCAATATTAGAGTGAAAAGTAGCTCTGGGACAGACGGTTTAAGCCCGTTTCATATTCAAAAAAGAATGGAAGGTATTTATAGCAGCGCACATAATGTGACCGCTGCGGCAAGAGTTCATAAATACACTTGAGTCCGTCAAGTTCCGCTTTTCTTCCCGCCGATGTCTTCAAAATCTCAGTTAGCTCGAGATGCTGCTGGAAACGCGCCACCAGCATTAGCCGAATGCAACAATTAATGTGAAAAAAAACCTTCCTGCCAAACTGCTGTCAAGGATTTCCTGACGGTAGCTGGCGCCCCTCCCATCATGCAACTTCAGCATAAAAAGAATATCCAGGGATCCATTATTTTATCAGCTGAAAGGCCTACAGCTGGAACAATGCTCTGCAAAGTCGCACAGAAATTCTTCTGTAGACCCAGTGAAGGCCACAGAGCAGCACACACCGCCCAAATCTCAGCTACTTCTCATATGAACCGAGGCTCCCATCAGTGCCCAGATATTCAAGGGATGTTTCCTTTTCTTACCCCCTTGGTTTGTTATATTCCGGGTGCAGTCTTCCAAATCGATCAAGTATTTCAAGTATTTTGAGCTTTCCAGTATTAGGTGTTGTGCGCACCTATTCAGCGAGGGCGCCCTGATGTGATACGCAGGTATTGAGTGGAGTGTTAGCCGTAAAATAATACATATACTTCTTTCCCCCTCCCAAAGTAGGAAGCCGTGGGCTACGGGAAGCCGATATCTGAGCTAAACTTCGTCACACAGGACTCAAGTGAGAGAACTCTCTCATTTGTTTGTCTACTTTTGTTACTTTGCCAACATATACCAGTGTTTCCCCCAGGTTTAATGGTTTTGGGGGGGGGGGGGGGGGGGGTTAGGGTTAGGGCTTGTTAGGGTTAGGTTTCACAAATCATGTTAAGTTTCATCCACAATCTTTTATACAGGGATGAGGAATAAGTTGAATATGGAAAGGGACCTTTCATGACTTCTGCTTGGCATTATATATAAAATACAAAAAATATACAAAAAATTATATTAAAATGTATTTGACTTTTCAGGGGGGGGCGGGGCGCCTATTTCCAGGCCCAGTAGTGAACTTAAGAAGATTCCATTAGAAGATACTTTGTGGTTCATTCGGAGCACCGCTCGCGCCAAATGAACCCGGTGGAGAAGTTTACACTGGCTGTGGAAAGGCAACTTCTTCACCTTTCCATCTCTAACTTATATCCGCTATACTGTAGAATCAAGTATTTGTTGTTCGGCGTCTGGGAGCGATGCTTTTCACTCTGAACACTAACCCAGGCCATTATGCGAGCGGGACTCGTTGCCCCTTTCGGTCAATGCACACCTCATGTTGCTGGATTCCAGATAGGCCCACGGGTGACGCGTCAATACGCGGTGCATCGGGAGTCGTGTCGGCGTGAAATCAACACGCTCGCCGTGTTACCCTGAGACATTGGAGAACGCCACGAGTATGGATTTTTGCCCAGAACTAATAAACATTATTGAGCCAGGTTGCATTCCACTGTATCCGTCTTTGGAGCGAGCATCCCCCCCCAACCACCTTGTAATTAGCAAACATTAGCTCCCACCACAAACATATTAGCATTAAACAGCAGGCACGATCACTCCAATTGGCATTGAGGTGCCATACATTACCCCCCCCCCCCCTCCGTCTGGAGAGGGTTGATTAGATTTTTTTCTTTTTTTCCAACCGAGGCCCATCCACTGTTACTGTTCTCCTCTTCTGACACGTCTTCTCCTCTGCAGCCCATTGGCATTCTGCCTCACCTGCTCTCATCTCTGTCTCTCTGTTAATCTGATTTTAAGTGCGCTGTTAATTTCCTCCGCGCTCCCCGCCTCGAGATTACATTACCACCGCGGATCAGGAGCATGACCCCCTTCTTTTTGGTTGTTGTGCTCCATTCCCTCGCTCATCCCGCGCAAGTTGTTCTCCTTCTTTTCCCCCCAGCCTCTCCATCTCCCGAGTTCTCATGAGTGGCTTTTGTGACAGCTCTCCAGCAATAATAGACTTCGAGGTGCCCACAGTGTCGTGCAAATTAATATTCTCATCGCACCACTTGCCGCTTCCGTGTTCCCACACTCTTCTCTGTGTCTGCGCTCCTTCCGCAGGGCACGACAGCGTCATCGTTCCGCTCACAGCGCCTCTCTGAGCCACGTGAAATCTCTCGGTTGCAGATGTACTTCTGGCTGTTGACAAAAGAAACCTGTGCGTGTGAATGTGAAGTCGCCGTTCGCTGGATACCATTCTACACGGGATGTGCAGTGAGCAACAAGCGCTTGTGATCCCCATCGCGTAAGTGTCTTCCTTTGAAAATAATGTTGATTATTATTATTTCTTTGTTATCACCATCACCATGGTGATCATGACTGCTCTTATTTGAATCACACAGCTTTTAAATGTGTATTCTTGTTATTATTATCATCATTTTCAGTGTTATATCGTTAAAAAAATTACTACCAAGCGACATATTTAATTGTTTTTTAGAAAAATAATTTATGTTAGTATAAATGGTATAGTGCAAGTTGTATAGCAGTCAAATCACTTGAAATGAAGAGTGTGGATGCTTGATGCTCAGTTGCTTTCACAGAAAGTCCGACAGCAGAATATCCCCCTTCTTGTAAAATTGTAACCACTATATATATATACATATATACACCTTTTATACACCATCTTTTTCCTTTTCAGCCATAAATTCTGAACTCTCCAGCTGCTCTGGTGTCAGAACACCTGCAGTGCTCCACTGCAGTTCTCGGGAGTTTCCAATGTTACGTTCACATTCAAGTTCAAATGCTTCCAGATGTGCTTCATTCGCTTGGAATCAATATTACGTGAAATGCCTCTGTTTCGCTGCCCACAGTTTAAAGTGTAAACGGATGTCATGCACACGCAGCCTCAGCAGATCAAATTGGTCTTGCATATTAGACAGAGCAGTTCTATTATTTTACTGGTGTTATTAAGGTGATCAAATATCTCAAGCAGACACATGAAAGAATGAAAAAGAATTCAATGTCTATTGATCTCAGTGTAGACCTGTTGGTCCTCGTGGCCCTGCTGAAGAGTTTTCTGATCCTCTTCAGCAGGGCCTTCTTTGCTCCGACAGGTGCACCTTCATCGGGTGACCCATCGGGGGGGGGGGGGGGGGGGGCGACGTTTCCTCGGCTGCATTGTTTCTGTCGGCGTCCTGGCCGACAGCTGGCTCCTTCCGCTGGCGGGTTTGTACTTGCGTTGGCAGTAGTGAGCCTGAGCCACGGAAACAATGGGCGACTCCTCCTCAGTTGTCAGGTATTGGCGACAATTCTTCAATCCGGCAACCCAGGATTTTAGCTTTAAGGACCATTTTAGCACTTAGTAAAACAAGACATTTGGTCTCGAAAGGCTTTTGCTGGTCATTTTTTCCACCTAGAGGTAGATACAGGTAAACCTCTTCCTACACTGCAGTGCTGCAGCTAATACATCGTGAGTTATCACATATTCATTGTCAAAAGCTTTCCTGGAAACTACTGCCCTCTCTGTGAACTGTTAAGTCTCTCCAATTTTTTTTTTTTAAAGGTTTGCATTATGGTTTTCTTCTTGCAGCTTCTGATATTGTGATTACACCGACTAAGAGGATTGCCAGGGCGGACTGGGCAACCTGTCATGAACCAATTTCCAGCCACACCAGCGCCGTGAGGCATATCTCTCGGTCTTGGAAATAGGCTGTGACCACATTTTGGATTATATCTGGTGCTCCTAATAAAAGTGTGTGTGTGTTGGGCGGGGGTCAAATTCAACAAATGTAATCGTGAGATCGGCCATCTGATTGGCTGATTTTTGAATTTGACTGTAAATCAGGCTTCTGTACTTTTCACTTGGTGGCCTAGACTGAGGCACATTTTTCAAAGAATGGGTAAGATTTGTGAGAAGAGTGTATTTGCGTGTGTCTTACTCAAATTGACAGCGCTCGGCCTTAATAATAAACTGTATCGAGGCAAAATTTGATCAATGTAATCGATTAATTACATTAAAACTTAAAGCCCCAGTGTGTAATTTTTGTACTTTTCTGGCGGCATCTGTTGGTAAAGTTGCAAACTGCGACCAACTGAGCATCCGACGGGGGACATTTTATGGTGGCGCACCGCTGATTCCATTTCCGCTCGGAACTCGGACCCCGGAATTCAGGGTGGTGATTTTTTTGTCCGAACCTCCCGAGTCGCAGTGGAACCCGAACGCAGCACAACGCGACGTAGCACACATGGCGACTTACGCGGAGGTCGGTACCCCCTAATGTTACTATACTTAACTCATTCAGAGTTGACGAAAAAACATTGGTTCTTCGTTGCAGGTGATTGTACGTATATGAACACACAATTATGGACAATATAGTCAATTTCTGTGAATACGTTCTGCTAAATATTACACACTGTAGCTTTAACTATCATCAATCAATAGAATTAAATAGCTGCTAATTGTTTCTTCAATCAGTTAAAGCCATGGACAGATTGTAAAACAACGAGCCCCTGGACTCATCCCTTATACACAGGAGCAAGACACAACCCAGAGACGGTCAACCTGCGTCTTTTTGTATTCAGTTAGAATTGATTTTGTGTCTCATTAGCGGCTTGCATCTCCAACGTGGTCGCCCTGCGTCTTCATATTGTCGTGTTCTGCATCTGATTGTACTCAGTTAACATCGATTTGTGGTTATTTTGTCTCTGCGGAGTTTGAACATCCTCCGCTTTTCTTTTCTTTTTTACAGAATGCACACGGAGACCTTGCTAACTTTCTTCCTGGAGAAACGCACGATGTTTTATGTTTTTTTCCTGTCTCTTGAATCCCCGATATATTAATTAGACTGAAGGCAGGTGTTGTTTGGTTTTTTTAAAGGGGCATGCACAGGCGCTTTTTGCTTCCCTCCTCATTAAACCTCCACTTCACCATCTGGATGTGTTGCCGCCTATGTGCTTGATTGACGTCTCCCTGACCTTCCTGCGCTCGCGCATCCTCCTCGCGTGTCCTCGCTCGCAACGGGAAATTCAGCGAAGTGCACCTGGAGATTAATCGAACGCAAGTCATCTGCACTTCCTCTCCTCCTTCCCTCACTCCTCTGCACCTCCGTCTCTCGGGAGAGCTCCTGTACATGTGGTGCATTGCCTCCGTCGAGGAGGTCACGTCTCTTCTTTTTTATCCGCACCGAAGATGGTGGCGGCGTATGTCAGGGCAGAACCCATTCATTTCTGATGCAGATCTGATTAAAGCGTTGATTTCGGGATTTTTTTCTTTACATGATAGGCCATTATTCCACATCTGTGTCTAGTAGGAGCAATTTATGGATCCCATAGACTGTTTGTGAAGATGGACCACACGACAGGCCGGCAAAAGTGCAGCAAGAACACCTCGGTCGCTCAAGAATTCTGTCCCCAGCACCAGGTGGCAGCAACCATTCACGGGATGTTCTAGGTGGATTTCTGTACAGAGGAAACATTGGAGACATATACAGTGTACAATGGCACATATTGAGAAACGGTGTTGAGATCTATGAGTTTGTACAATTTGCTTCAGGCCCACATAACGCATCTTCTTTTCCTTTCAAACTAGGTGCCATATTTGATCTCCTTTTCCCAATTTACACATCTTCCTTCCATCTTCCCCCTTTTTTCACGTTGTTGCACTTGTTACTTGTACTTGTACTTGCTGATCAGGCTCTCAGATTCTCTTGGCTCCTCGCTGTCGTTTCAGTGTGTGCGTGTGCCACTCTGTACCACCTAGGTCTCGACGATGCCCGGGGGGAGAATCTTAAACATCTGATTTATTTATAGGGATTTTCCCTATTTGCCGCAACATGGGAGAATGTCAAAACTGTTGTCTTTTGCATTTTAATAAACATCACATTTTGCACATAACCTTCCCTGTCTTCCGGATTGAATTGTAAACTGCCCCCTTGAGGTTTTCACACATTTTTTTTTACACATCTCCTTTTTTTCTGTACCTCCTCCCTCACATCTCCTTCCATCTCTTTATGTTGTGAATGCTCAAGTTACAGTTCTTCTCTGTCTCGAGTGAGACGCTTTAACACAGTCAAAGAAAACATTTCAATTATACGGAAGAACAATTGGGTGGGATATAAGGAGCGATCCATTAGCAACGCAGTTAGTGTTACATTTATAGAAACATCATGTTGGTTGTTTTCACTTACACTCAATCTGCCTGCTCAGGTTAAAGATAGATGGACTCATGCTGGATTTACCACCAAGAGGAATGATGAATCTGTCACTCAAAACGAGTAGGACTGTCCACCCACACTAGTTTTCACTTCACTTACCTGTTCAGTCCTCTCTGACCATATAGAGCCCTGAAATACTTGAAGCTGTACACTAAGTAAACATTAAAACCGTCTGAAGTTAAAAGATTTGTACATGAAATTCCCCTGAAGTCCTTTACAGGTGATGCGTTGCCTCTGTTTGGTCCTGCGTATCTTGGGTATCGTAATGTTTTTCGGTATTGGCTGAGGTTCACCTCTCAGGCCACGCAGAACTGAGGACTATACAAGGAAGCGAGGTTCCTGTTATTGGGTGTAACTTCCTGTTGAACCTGTTGAATACATGTAGGTTTGCTACCATGACAATTTAAGCTGCATCTCCAAACAACTCTGAGAAGGTAGTGTTCTGGATGAATTGTGAAAGGCTCGCTCCCCAGGGCGAGGGTGTTCGAGACCTGCCTAGCTTGACCTGATGATGTTCTCTAGGCAGAAGATAAAAATTCTCGTCAGAGGGAATTCAGCATCTTTGCCAACTTCTAGGCGTAATGCCCTTACTGTTGGACAGACATTGTGTGCCGCTTTGCGCTATTTTGCCGCCGCACACTTTATATATTCCATCAGTTATGCTGGACATTTGAGCAAGAATACTCTTTTCTGTTGAGCTTGCATCTGCTGAATGCATCTGTCAGAATGAAAGAGGTTTTCCATGCGATTGCAGATAATTAGCAGAATTGGTCCATCCTGTTTTAATGAGCATTGTAGCAGGCCTTTATACAGAACCACATACAGAGCCAATCTCCGCTGACATTGGAGGAGACTTGGGGTATCCCTGGACAGGTCGCCAGCGTATTGCTGGGCAGATATATAGAGACAAACAACCATTCACACCTTTAGTCACTCCGACAGGCAATTTAGAGTCGCCAATCAACCCAAGCTGCATGTCTTGCTCCGTAGGAGGAGGATGGAGAACTCAGAATAAACCCACGCAGACATGGGTAGAACATGCAAGGAAAGGCCCCTGCAGGCTGTGAGGTTTGAACCCAGAAGCTTCTTGCTGTGCTTACAGGGCTAAACACTGCACCACTGTGTTGCCCCCAGCCTCTGTCACACATCAAGCTTCATCATGACAGTTTGTTTCTATCATTCAAGGACTGATGCTTGAAGACAGAGGATTCCTCAAAGTAGCAGGATGGAGGTGACGTTTTGGGTCATCAAGGCACGATTTGCTTGCATGCAAGGCGTGTGGGTGTGGGCATGTGAGGTGGTGCTCTGCAACATTGCCACTATTGAAAACACAAAAGCACCTGATGGTATCTCCCAATGCCACCACATACAGTGGACCCGGTGACACCGCATTGGCCAACAGGAACAGAGAGACCATCACACATCACACATTTGTCCAATAATAGAAAATGACAAAACAGATTATTTGTATTTATTTTGCATTTTATTCATTCTTGGTTTTATTATTCCCTTTCTTGAAAAGAAAAGAAAACAATTTGAGATGATGGCGTGATATTGATCAAAGGTTGGTAAATCTTTAGCAATGCCTTTTTTTCATGCTCTAGTTTTTCAATTTCCACTTTTAGTTTTTCAAATTTGTCACCCGCAGCCTTCCCAGCAAAACAAATAGAAAGACGGAACATGGTATGCAGCATGTAGCACCATTCGTCATTATGAATCATCATGCAGAATCAAGAACTTCATTCTCATTCAGTATATGTAGGACTCCTTAGTAATTTCCATCCTTACCTCTACCTGGGAGTGAGACGAGGGGCATGCTGGAGCAGATCAATACTAACCCTCTGAACTGTAGACATGCATGTGAACTGCATAACATGATTTTAAAGTGGAAAATCAAAACGATTGATATGGCGTTACCTTGTACATTAAGGCTGGAGATTGAGCTGCCGCAAGGGTCAGAAGCGACTGCCCCCTTAACTCTCCACATCATGGGCTTTCCTTTCTTATTTTCTAGAAATGTAGCAGTAGGTGGCCCTCCTCCAGTTTTTCTCATTTTAACAGACTCAAGATTACATCCACACGTGTACTCAGTATTAATGATGAGAACTATAAATGCTTGATAGGATGTGTTTATATTTCATCCTGACGTGTTGGGCTTTCCAGTGGGGTTGCAGCTGAAACAATTTTTAAGAATGAAGTAACAGCAATATACGTGTACAGCCAAAGAGCTCAAAGTAAGTTACAGGTCAATTCAAGCAACACAGCCCATGTTTAGCTGGCAATTCAAATTTACAAATACCATCAATGATATTACAAATTAAGATTGAAGGGAACGTGACAATAACACATCTTACAAATGTACTCGGTTGTCAATGCATCCTCAACAAGTCTCCCTGGCGTTGTTGGCTGCCAGGTAAAGTCTCTTTTAATTCCTCATATTATGATGGCATGTGCCATTTTGCAGCAACTCTGTGCTTGCATTGCTGAACACCCCCCTATTGTTCTAATATCAAGTGGAAATAAACAAAATGTTCCATTGTCTTCCCCAAATATTGAGCTGTAGGTAACATAAGGCGAGAAGGGTTTTACCTAACTTTGATAACTGTGTTGAAACTCTGTCTACTTTAACTTGAATGTATGCTTTATCATGTCAGAAGCCGAGACTGGGCATTGGAATTTGTATCATGAGCAATTAAATCATTAGCATCCTTATTAACACCAACTTGCACTGAAAGTCATGTAACTGCAAGTATCCATCCATTATCTGTCCCGCTTTATCCGTGAAGGGTCGCAGGGGGGAGCTCGAGCTAATCCCAGCTGACATTGGGAGAGAGGCGGGGATTCAAACCGAGCACCTTCTTGCTGTGAGGCGACAGTGCTAACCACCACACAACACGGGTTCCTAGCAGAGAACTCAATACTTCTGAGTTCCTTCTGAACTCAGAAGTATTTCAGCGGCAGACACAATAACAGCTCATTGAATTCTCTTAATGATAAGGAGAGGAGATGCAGTGCTTCCTATCTCATCTCCTTTAGCAAAGAAAAACGGGACTGTCCTTTATGAAAGGAAAGGAGAAAATGCCGTCCTGCAATACACTGCAGCGGGAACATTTAAAGCAACAAAACATTGAAGTTGCGCCTGGGCAGAAACACTTCAAATAAAACCAAACAGCTGTTTTATTCTCCTGAGTCCAAAACTTATAGAAATCCTCTCAGGATTGTCTGAGCTCAAAAATCCATGAATATAGATTTATTCCCATATCATACTGTCCAGTCAGGAGTGAGTCAGCATACTGAGCTTATAGTTCGCAATATCATCATCAAAACTAAATACAAAAATAGAAGGCATTTAAATCCCCCTGCTCAACTTTTCTCTACCTGTACATTCCTTTCACGCTATTATATTGGTTTAACATTTCCGTCCCATTTGCTTTTGCTATATTTTCATCAATATATATTTTGTTGTTGCTTCCTGTGAGTAGCTGATGGTTCAATGTTCCCTCTGTCTAAACTGAAAACGTGTGATTCTTACGGACAGGAAACGTTTCTAGAATTATAGGGGGTGCGGTCGAATTGTCCTTCCTATCTATATATTCCTTGTTCTCAGTGGAAAACATTATGAGGTCAAGGAAAGGTGTAAAGGAGGACTGATGGGACTTGGGAAAAGCCAACAGCGCTGCTCAGAGAATCAGACTCCACTTTCACTATACCACGTCATCACGCGACGGCGGATGTTATTGATGTGTGTCTGCCGTGGTGAAACTACACATTTCCAAAGATGGACTACAACTAACGCAGCGGGTCCATCCATCCATGTAACATCAGATGTAAATGATTCATATGCAACGTTAACTTACGTCTCTTCTTGGTCATATTCATACTCTTCTACATCCTCTACTTCTATTTCGGATCGTGCATGGCGCGTCACGTTAAATATCGCTGCCGCAATGAATTGTGGGGCGTCGATATCTCCTTACTCTCACATAGGAAGGTCCATTGTACCCTATGCTAAAGGAGATAGAAAAGGAAGCAGCTCCTTTCCTAAGCAGTTAGAGAATCCGAACAGCTCTTATTATGGCTGCCAATCTAATACTTCCGGGTCACGTCAAGATTTAGGAAACTTCCTGAGCAAATTTGACAATTCAACCGTACCGGTAGACTGCTGAAGGAAGGGCATAGGCATCGATCTCATTTGCATTTGTTTATTTCACTTTTTTCACTTCATTTTAATTCTCATCTCAGTTGATAAAATACAGGCCACGAGCTCGTTGAAGTCTGTGAGCTCAGTGCGTGTCAGGTTTGTTAGCACCACATACAATCTTCAGTTATTTGTCGTTATTTATGACATTATTAAGGAGTGAAAGAGAATATGAGAATGTACTGTATGTCTGTGAGGAATAAAAAGTCAGCAGCCGTACCATACAGCCACTAAAGCATCGCTTTCTATTGCTTCTAAACCTAATCATAGCGTCAGTAACCTAAAT
The DNA here is from genome assembly GCF_022379125.1 of Scophthalmus maximus. NCBI lineage: Eukaryota > Metazoa > Chordata > Actinopteri > Pleuronectiformes > Scophthalmidae > Scophthalmus > Scophthalmus maximus. Next base: position 17,032,907 of record NC_061529.1, on the reverse strand, counting down.
GTGATAACAGTGACCCGTGTTCACCTCACACACCAAAGCAAAGCAATATCACGAAGTGTGTGAAAGCCCTGGCGGGAAGCACGGGCACGTAGAAGATCAGACGCGTTGACCCACTCAAAACCACAGCAAACACAGGTAATTTATTGCCCCAGCTTCCTTTCAATTGTCATGATCCGCAAGGACTTGTTCTCGTGCGTCTGTTATTTTAGTGCTTTTGATCCCTTGTGTTTGGCTCCTGTTTTAGTTTGAAGTAGTTCCTTGTGTTGTTCCACTTCCTGTCCGGTGTCTCCTGCCCCTGTGATTGTCTGCGCCTGTTCCTAGTGTGTCTCACCTGTGCTGTATTTGCCCCGCCCTCCTTGTGTGTGTTTTAGTCTCTGTGCTCCCCATTGTCTGTGTTGGACCCTTTGTTTTCCTTGCTGTCTTCCCCCGGTATGTTCCTGTCGATTTTCCCCCAGTCTGTTCGTGAGACGCTGTTCTTGTGATTTTTCCCCTGGCTCCAGTATTTCGGTTACCTGTTTTTCTTGCGACATGCCGTGGACACCCTTGTTTGGTAGTTAAGTCTGTTTTCTTTTGCCAGGAACTATTCCTCGCCACCTTTGCATTTGGGTCCTGCTTCCTGCGCTCTCCGTGACATCGATAAGAGGCGGGGTCCTCCCCGCCATCATTAAATGGTCTAAAAGCTTCCCAGGCTGCGGCGTGTTTGTCTGGGAGGGATTGTGCCAGGTAAACGAGGGATTTAGCATAATGTGGGCCATGCCTGTTTTGGCTTCAGCAGAATACGGGGTCATGTAAACATTGCCGCGGCAGCCCAATCCACTGTGGGAGGAAGTGATAAGGGAATTAAGGGGGAATAAGCCGTCTAATCCCTTTAATTTGACTCTCTATGCCTCTCTCATGCTTTCCCTCCCTTTCACTCATTTCCCTTATTTTTACCCTCCTCCCCTGCCGTGCTTGTTCTCACCATTTTCTCGTTATCGCTTCTTCATTCTTCCTCTCGTCCATTGTCTGTTTTTCCCTCCCTCTACCTGTTTTGACCTTTCAGCGGATGAGCAAAGTGAGCCGTGACTTTCAGGAGAGTCAAATCACCGCTGAAGTATGGCTGGCCAAACAAACGTGATAGAGGAAAATCTGAATCTCAAGGAAACCAAATAATAATAAAAAAAAATATTTAAAAAAAATATGAACAAACTTATAAAGTCCCAGGGGGCTCGTATGGTCCAGTATGGCTTGGTTAAAATTAAGGTTTGGTTAAGATTAAGGAGAGATAGTTTTGAAGTTTAAAGAGCCACTTGAACACGTGATGATCAGTTTGCTCATCAGTTCAACAGTAAAGTACATATACACAAATTCATTGATGCTTTTTAGTGCTTTTGTAGGTCTATACACGGGGCAAACTGACCCTTTCAGCAGTTTACCAAGCTATATACTATTTGTTTCACACAGAGGCAATCTAATTCACATTCCTGGTGGCATGAGCCCACAGTAAATATAGAGGACATGCGTGGAGTCATTGATAGAATGGATATTTGTGATTTGCCACTATAGTTTTAGAGCTGAGATTAACAATATCAATACCGCAGTTGGTTCTTGTTCGTTTGTACTTTAAAGCAACAAATTAATGAAAAAGTTTCAAACGCTTTAAATAATAAGGAAGAAAGTTTCTTTCTCCGATCTACTCCATAAGGATTAGGGTTTGAATAAATGATCCGTGGCAGCAGTCCACAAACTATGGCTGAGTAGAGACATAATCACATTGCTGATATGAAATTCTCTACGACCCGGAAGAGTGAAAAAATAAAGGAGAACAAACACAACCCTGCCGAGCCAGTGGAATTAGAACTCGACCATTTTCAACTACTGTAGGAACAAATGGGAAGAGTTCGAAGAGGCACAGTCTGTCCTTACCCAACCACCGCTCATCATTTGATTTGTACATAATTCTGGGCTTCTATCGCAGTTTTTTGCTTCTCTTTGATTTGTTTCTTGTTATTATCATTGCTTATTTTCCTTATTATTTCTACACACCAACTGATTTGGTTTTAAGAAACTATTTAAATCTAACATCCACTTGACACAATAATTATGCATGGGCACATAGAAAAGAATAAAAACCAGTCCACAACCATAATATAAATATACACCACATCCTGACACATGTCATGTCATATGATTGATCAGTAATGTAAAGGGCCACAGTGTCACATTTTTACCATACTCAGATTTGTTGATGTTAAAGTAAGTCATAAAGAAAAAGTTTTTGAGTAATAACAAGAAAATGCGCCATTGTAATGAAAAAATAACTAGACAGGGATTATATATATGTTATAATAAGACAATTGTTGTTTTGGTGGCAGGAATGTGCTACATTATGTGTGTCTATATTGCTTATTTTTATGCTGATAATTAGTAATTTGACAAGAAAATCACTGTAGGATTCAATGAAGCACCATATGGACTGTATGTAGAGATTGTCGTGTAATGCTAATTTGCAACATCTGTCCCCAGGAAGAAAAAAAATCCACATAGCTTTTTTCTGTTCATTCGTGTATTCTAAATGTATTTTGGTGGTCATTTTCTCCTCTTGTATTTGTGCACTCGTGTGCAGGTGCAACATGCACAGTAAGAAAGACAAGAGAGGAGGGGGGTAGAAACACAGAGCCGTGCCAGAGGTTAATTGCACAAACACACAGCTACCTGGAGAACCAGCTGGACTGAGTCATGGACATAACATTCATTATAAGCACACACACACACACACACACACACACACACAAACACACACACACATACACACACACGCACACACACATACACACGCACACCCTTATCCACATGGGATAACAGGTGAGGTGAGAAAATGTACCTTTTCAAGGAAACACACTGATTTCAACAATCCCATTCAGGCCCACGGGATACATACACACACAACATTCACAATCTACCTCAAACACTTTGCAGCACATTTTATTCCTCTGCAGTTCCTTTGCACGTGCCCCTGTCTACTGCCCATCCAGTGCAGCGTGGTTTAAACCTTTCATTGGAGTCATCACTTCTCAAAAATACCCTGTGCAGTATTCTTCTTTTTTTCCTTTTTAACAACCAGTGGCCAGAATTTTGGCAGCACTGTCAAATTTTTCACTTTATTGTTTTTCCAAACACTTTGCAGGTCGTTAGCTGTTAATCTTTACCATCGATAAATATCCACATCTCCTGCTTGTAAAAACGAACATATAATCATTTTTAAAAACATATTACAAACCGTAGTAAAGCCCCAATACTAGTGACATGATAGTTGTCCTCTGTGACTAAAAAATGTCTTCATGATCCACAAGCGGCAAGTTTGAAATGAAGAAAAGAATTCAAAATAAGTCTAATAATGTTTGTACAGTTCATACTTCTAAGTAGCACGGTGCTACTCTTTCAGCACCACTAATTCCAAGATGGTGCTGGAAATACTAAGCAATGGCTCTGCCTAATCCCGCCATTGATCCCCTCTATGAAGGGGCTGCTTACTTCGTGAACGCACGAGTGTCGATCTGCTTCTGCCGCCTGTTTGTTCTTGGCCAATCCTGTTAAATGACTTCATATCGCTTCTTGAAAATGCACGCGGCCAACTCATTTATTCATGACAATAAATCACACTGAATTGAAACTGACATTGAAAGAGTGCAGAACGGCTCCTCCTTAAATCTACGGGGAAGAAGGTCGTGAAGCTATAGTGAAAGATCATCCAGCAAGGACACCTTACCCTGGCGCTCGTCACAAACTTCTATTATTCCTCCGCAGCTTTTCCTCCAGCCTACATCCTTCCCATTGTTCATTGTGATGTAGCCCCCCCCCCCCCCCCCCCCATGGCCATGTATTGAAATAGATGATAGAGACAGAGAGAGGGAAACCATTTTGTTTCTACAAGTAGGTATATAAGCAGAAACATGTCAGACTATGCCGCTTTAGGTAGTCAAACTGATATATGATCTAAATTGTGTGATACATAAAACATTTTTTGGGGACATTTCACTCAAAACCCCAAATGTGAACCTTGTGGTGGCAATAGAGGAAAAGTCAGGCCACGGGACAATGCATTCTTCAGGGATCCTTGATGTCTGTACACGACCAACCGACTAACAGACAAACTATCAACCCTCGAGCCAAGAACTGAAAGAACTACATTGGGGAAATCATCAGCGATAGAAAAACACACAACTGTTACCTGAGAAGGTAACAGAAATTAAATTTAAAGTTTTCAATTTCTTGATATAATTGTAGAAGGTGCTGAAATGGAAGAAATGTGTTTAGATCAGTTATGGGAATGTCAGCAGTACTGTAAGTAAAGACTTGAACCCTTGAGGCTCCATCACCATCGCCAATGTCCAGCTAGACAACCAGTGTATGGCCAGTATCAAGACTACCTCTTCAATCAGTACATCGCATTAGGAGCATGATTGGTCTGGCTGCTCGTCAGCAGAATATGCTGTTGGTGGGATGTTGAGTCTTCAGAAGGTTAATACACTGGCTTGCTGATACAGCGCAGCTTCTGACCTTTCGGTGCCTGAAGGGGTTTGTGCAGGATGCCGAGGGTGTTTGAGGCCACCAGCGAGTGTGTCACAGTCTTTCTCATAGGTCAGGTCAGGTCAGGACTGTCTGAAAGAGAAAGCAATGCTGACACGAGGGATAAGCCTAATTGTACGTCATGAAAAAGATGACTTTTGTTCTGGCGGTTCAGAAATGACTTTCTGTCTCTGAGAGGTGTTGTGGGTCTAATTCCTCCAAACATCTGTGATAGGAGGTCCCCCACTTGACAGCCCCCCGTTATACACACATCCCTGTAACGTTTAGGCGGCAGGAGAATGATGCTGCCTTTTTGAAGGTCTTGTGTATTTATGTCTGCGTAGCCTTGTGAACAACTCGTGGGTAAGCTCATCAATCTTCTGTCGTATGAACTCGGCCTCTATATGATTTCTTACCTTGGATTAAAGTACACACGATTGCAATATTAAATCCTGAATATTGGTATATAAAAACATGCAGCCTTATGGACAAGCTACATTTATCTTTCTCCAGGCCAAACCCTATTCTGCAAGGTAACTTGAGGTCTATAGTGCTGTGAACGCATGAAGCTCCTCCTCCACTGAACCGCATCATGTTTGATGTGGCAACATCAGTGGGCTGCACGGATGTTTACGCAATTGATGCTCATCCGCAAAGTGCATTCAGGGGCGCAAAAAGTTTTTTTTCTACTGAACAATCCAGTGTTAAAGACGGATTTTGCAGATTTAATTGGTTGAATTTGTATTTTTTTAAAAATCTTTAGCCATTGAAGACCATAATTACTAAAGGAAAATCAAAACTGCTCTGGCCCACTGAGGAAGTTTTAAATCTGTCAAACCTTGCCCCCGAACAACCGTCAACAGTCTTAGCTTTGCAATCATAACTGGGCAAAGCATGCCCTTCAAAATGTGGATTTCTCCACATGCAAATTGGCCTTTAAAACAGATGCTGCATATTTGTTTGTAAGGTGGTGTCCATTTTAGCCTTTTAAAACCTCAAATATATATTGCCAGGAAAGAAACAGTGTTTGTCGGCTTCAACTTTGGATGTCTGGCTCATAAGCTTACTACTTATACAGTGAATTTGATTTATTTCCAAGGTCAAGTGGCATAGCATTAGCTAACTACATTATTTTGTGGAGTTACAGGATATGTTACAAAAATGACTTATTCTGAAAATCACTGGTTATTCTCCATCTTCAAATGTAACCCGTGTAGTTTATAATCCAACTATTCAAGTATTATTTAAACAACCCAAGGCTTAGATTACAATTAGATTTTTCATTTATAATACTGTATACTGCGACTAACTTAGCTCTACCTTCTAATTTTAAACCAAACAGTGGTGCTTCTTTATTTCCAAGCATCTTGAGCTGGTGGGGACACAACTTTTTGTTCAGGACGTGTCGTTTTAGTATTAGTATTAGCCTCCATTAACACAGTATTCTCACTTCTCACCCAGTCATCAAAAAGTAGCCTCATTTCTGTGTATCTGTGTGTAGCACAGTAAATACGAGACAAACTAATCAGTCTTATCTTTTAACCATATTATTAGGCAACATTTATTTTATACTGCTAAACAATAGAGGCTTAAGAAGCTTAAATATTTTTAAACAGTGGTACATTAAACATAACAGATTTGTTTTTACCTTAAATGAAAAGTATACACTTTCCTAAAAGGTATTTCAATGCAGAGCTATAACAAAACATTTCATCTCAGTTATAATTATCACAAACGACGTGTCAAGTTGAGCCGACTGAACTCAGTGTCCGGTTGTCAATCATGCTGTTCAGGGAAGTTCGCAAAAGAGTACAAATAGAAGCCCAAATGATCACGACCATTAACAACTTTTCCAGACTTTGAATGAATAGTTACTGGGTTGTCTCAAAAGAAACTTACAAAGGGCCTAATCTGTTGCATTCATGAAATTTGGCCAAGTGGCTTTAACACTTTTACTTATTCAACTCGCTCTCCTCCATCCCCCTACGCATAACACACTCTCGAACACAAGCAGCGGTGTGTGCGCCTCACAGCCAGGAGCGATTCCACGTTTCACTGACAGGCGGACTGATTAGCCAGCAGCTGCTCTGCCCTGACCCATCTATCATAACGTGAGGGAAATAGAGATACAAAGTAGTGGGGGGATACTAATGAGTGACAGAGCAGGAGAGTAGCACAGCCACTGGTCTACCCCATCACTCATCATCAAGAAAGAGGGAGAGAGAGAGAGAGAGAGAGCGGGTTTGGGGTAGAATAATCCGGGACGGAGAGAACTACCAACAGTGATGTACTCCATCTATCTCGACTATGCGATGCTGGTCATTAGAGACCATGCATAAGGGAATACAATACCCTCAAGAAGACAGGTTGAAGAAATAGAGAAAGTGAAGTATTCGTATAGCTAACGTCTAATTAGGTGAACATTTCTGCATGCCAGTGTACAGGGCCCGATGTCGGCCGGGACGGGCTCCGGCCCCCGCTGCATCCTTCAAAGGATAACGGACGGATGGATGGAAAATCTATATCATTCTTTTCTTCATTACCGTTACCGTGCATGTGACATTTCGGTGATTCATTTAATGATTACAGGTGTAATGGGGAAGCCGAATGTAGCTTGGCAATGTGTCAAGTGTGAGTGATGCTTGTACTTAAATAATATTCACTCCTCTGTCTGTGCATTATTGTGTAAATGCTGATTCATTATTCTATGCTTTTCCCTGCTCAGGGTCTCCCTACAATCCTCCAAAATTCAACCAAGATGTAGTGCCATCCATTTAAATCAAATTTATTGCAGATAGTACAGTAATATCTTTACTTTATGCATTTTTACTAAAAACAATGTCGACTTTGGTAGTCCACTGGTGTATATACCTGCCTCTTTCACCAATAGCAATGCTGCTGACGATATTGACACCATTCAAATACACAAATGAAATCAACAACACCAAAAAAATAAAAAAAAATAAAAAATTAGACCTCCACTGTGAACTTAGCATACAGGTGATTATTTCTCTGTGCCAGCTGGATGAGCTGATGGAGGAATGTGGGAGGCTGTTCAACTGATGGGGAAGTGAGTCATTAACCCAAAAAACATAATGGCGTGTGTATTTTTTTGTAGCCCACAGGTGTCACGCATACACGAAGGTGGAGATTTATGTACTCTAAGCGCCAAAAAAAAGCTTATTTACACCTGTACACATTTTTTTTTTTTTACTTTACTTTGGATGTCATTGTAAAAAAGACTACACAGAATAGTGCTTACACTGGTGCCTAAGATATGACACGTGATCCTTTGTGTCCAACTTCCTGACCCTCAGCAGATTGCTCTGGCGTCTTCCACCTCGCTGGCCGCCGCCGAGCAGGGAGATAGTTTCTCCAGGGCAGAAGCGGCCTTGTAACCAGCGCTGATCTGGACAGAGGAGGTGGTTGGCCTGGCCCTGGGTCACTCAGAAAACAGTTGGCCAATCATAAGAGAGGCTCATGTTTATTAATCAGACAGGCCAAAATCGACTTGTTTTATTGCAGAGCATATGAAACAAGAGCTATAAAACCATATTGAGATGTTTTTTGGTTCTAAAAAAACCCCAAATATATCGTTTCAAGTATATCAAAACTTCAAATAAAACACCAAAAAGGTGTACAATATGGGCCCTTTAAGCTCTTTTGGCCCACTTCTCCTCATAGCTCATAGCGTTTTTTTTTAAAAAGGTAAACAACCGCTGGCAAAAGAGAAATAATTAGATTCATTATTAAATTAATTATTTGCAAATTCCACCCTGGAATTTGTTCAAATCCAGTCGGTTCCTCAAGGACCATTGGGGGTGAAGAAAGTAAAATACGAAAAAATATAAGAAGTCCTAAACCCACCGTAGTAGTCAGCAGTGTGTCTTTGTGTTGTCAAGGTGACGTAAAGTTTTTGCATGTTTAATAGGTATGGTGCGGTCCCATTCCTATTCATACCGTTTCGGGCCCTTGCAGACTCTACCACTCGCTCAAATAGGTCTGTGATTGGGCCTGGACCTTGCTCGTCCTCATCTGTCAGCCAATCACTTTTGCTGAATGGCCCCCTCCCTGCCAGCCACCTGCACACCTGACCCTCGTTGGCTCGTTTAACCTCTGAGTATAAAAGCTGAACTCTGAACCTCTCGCTCCTCTTCGTCCGTCGCGTCGTGACCTGACGTTTCACGCCGCCTTGGCCTGTAAGCACCTTGTCCCTGACACGAGAACATGACTGTTTCCTGGTAGCTGCGGTTTTTAAACGTGCTTCCTGCTTTAGCTCTGCGGGGCTTGTTGGCCTGTTTGGACAAGTGGTACGACAACAACTAGCCTTCTGATGTGAACAAACTCGTCGTACACGCCATTACAGTTTGACGGAGCTTAAAGAAACAGACAACAACAAAGCCATTTAGTTTTGATGAAGTTCTAATGGTTCCTTACCTTTTAGTGTGTTCTCTGCAACTGTGCCAGGTTCTCAAACATAGAACATACAGAGTGTATTGTGTTGAGATGAGAGGATTCCCTCTGATGCACATGTTTCTAGTTAGTTTTCATGCTTCTGCCGTAAAGATTATAAATTGCCATCAAAACCATTTTACTCAAAGGTTTGTGTCATTTTGAAATTTCAAAGTGTCTGTAGGTTCATTGTTGTCAGTACAAAATCTTCTAGTAAACGTGAGTGTGCAAGAATGTAGGAACATGCAAGACTGTGGATTCCCTGTGATTCATTTTATCATTTTATTTTGGTGTGAAAAGGCCTTTGATTGACTGGTGCAATGCTTTTATTCTACAGTTCAATATGCCGTTGATAATTGCTAATGCGGTCAGAAATGCTTTCGGAGGAATTTCTTCTTCACTTTGAAGGTTAGAGGAACAAAAGCTGCATCTTCTGAGCCACTGAATAGTGTTTTCCATAGAAACTGACTCCATTTTGGGTCCCAGGGGGGCAGCCAGTTTCACCTCTGCGGCTGCTGCCGGGCTGTTACACTGGGTTTCCGGATGAGCTCTTGGGACCTTTGAGGCTGTGAAAAGAGGAATCCAGCCCAAACCAGGGTTGAACCGATATTGGTTTATTTTCTATAACCTTGATTTTACCAGTCCCACTGAGATTAGTATTCTTTTTCCAAAAAAGACCCGAATGACTTTTTCTTTGCTTAATGCAAAGTTCCAAAGATATTTCCTAGTCCACCACTGGGTTCATAAGAGTCTTGACGGAAAACTTCTAAGAACAACAAAAGGGAAAAAAAGGAAGGAAATGCTGAAATTGTGGAAAAAAAAAAGGAGAATTTTGTTTTTGGTGCATCTCTCCTCTTAAAGTACACCGTGTGCTACCGCCGCTTGGTTTGCACTTTGCTCCTCCTCTGGCTGCAGGGCTGTAAACTGGACCTCCAGGGAACTCCCATGCTCCGTTTTGCTGGAGGAAAAGAGCAGCTCAGGGGAGTCTACTGCTAAACAAAGCTGACACGGACAAAAACACTTCATCATGGAGTGAAGTGTGTGGAGCTACTCTCTATATTGCCACAGCGATGGATGCGTCTCCATCACCACTAGAGTGCAGGCTGCTCCCCGCAAAAGTCCAACCCCCGGCTCAAACCACAAGTTAAGATCATGCAAAATTGAGGGGGGGAAAAGCATGTTGGGTAAAACGCTTGCCAAGATGCAGCAGTTGGCAAGCACAGTGGCAGGGCCAGGGAACTGGAACACCTTAACCCTCTGAGGTCTGAGCAATGTACAGTCAAGTTATATCCATCTCTTTTTTTTCCAGGACAACCTAGGCTATCAGAATATGTATGCTACAGTGATGTCACATGGAAATAGTTATATGACCATAAAGACAAAAGAAATAACTAAACGGAAATTGAATCTCACAGAAATGGATTCTAATGACACACCAAACAACAATGATGGAGAGGTTTCCTTTTGACAGCTGCTATTCCAAGCCTTGGATATATGAGAAACCAAACCAAACGTTCTAACTAATGCAAATCCCCCTGGGAGCCAAAATGGAGTCAGTTTCTATGGAAAACACTATTCAGTGGCTCAGAAGATACAGCTTTAGTTCCTCTAGCTAGTGTCATTCTGCGAAGCAGTTCCCGTCTGCAGTGACACGGAGGAGTGAGCTGTGTCAGTAGTAGTAGTAGTTGGAGTAAACAGGAGGAGTGATCTGTCCTGTAATCATTTTAAAATCTTTGTCTTTCTTCAAAATTTTCGACCAGGGGTGCACCAATATTAACCGCTTGAAAAATGAGAAATCATAAAGACGCTCTGACAAGATGCTTCCCTCCTCTCTGGCAGCATCATGGAGAAAGTCATATTATGTAGAATTACGTATCCGGGTTTGACCAGCTACATCAGTATGTTGCTCATCCATCAAGGCACCTATCTATAAATAAGTCATCATTTGCCTCTTCTCATCATATTGATCTATTTTCCCACAGTCATCCTCACCAGTAGAACCTCTCTGCTGAGCCACAGGAACGTCACCTGCCGAGCTCCTTCATCGGAGAACTTCAGGTAAGATTCATTTTTCTACACTCTCTATTACTCTTTCCAGCTTCGTGCCGGATTTTTGCCTCGAGGCGAAACTGCGAATGTTTTTCATCCTTTGAACTTGATGGCCTCTGGCATGAACACTCCTTGCCCACTCATCAGACTGTGCTTTGAGCTGTGGACTATGTTGGTCTTTGTTGTCGGTCGCAAACTCTTTCTCAATATTTCTCCCTGTCTTATCTCACCCTTGTTTTTTCCTAATCCCAAAGACTCAGCCCTTCTCTGTCCTTGATTTATCCTGGTCTGTGCTGTGGGAGACAGTCAGATGGCCAGATTGTCTTGGCCGGGACAATTAATTTCCTCACATATTTACCATTCTAGCGCGCGTGCACACACACACACACACACACATCCTCCTCCTCATCATCAGTGAAGGACAGATATTTTTATTTTGAAATGCCTGATGAATTTTGGTTTGTGCGTTCGAGTGCTAGTGTGTGGGTGTTACAGCCGTACACACACACACACACACACACACGCCTGCCTGCCTGTTTCTTTGACAGCTCAAATTATTGGTTGAGAATGAATGCAATTTGAGGACAATTTGTGCAGCTGTGTGTGCAAAAGTAGTAGTTCTGTGTAGGTTTGACTCTTTGACGTGTGCGTGTGCGTGCGTGCGTTTTGAAAAGTTTTATTTGGATTGCAGGAGTATGTGCAGTTTGAAGTTTGGGCCCAGCGTGTGTGTGGTTTTTGACAGCATTGACAGTGGGTAAAAGTTTAGTACGTGTAGGTGTGCGTATTTGTGTTGGCAGAAGAAGAGGAATTATTTGCAGTTAAAAATATTCTTGGTAAAGTCGGTCTTTGGTTCCTGGTAATGTTGCTCTCTGTTCGTTTTGTGGGCTGCTTAAATTAAAATGTGTTGCATCACAGCGTTAAAAACTGTTGTTTGGCGTTTCGACAATGCTCTGCTCCCACTACGCCGTCAGCCGAATGCTTTGTCTTCCCCCTCTGTCTTTGTGAATGAAGTACAGAGCTAACCGAGAGAAACGCATTCACCATCCTCCAGGGGTTAGACATCAGCCAGGTCACTTCTGTGGGGAGCCTCTCTGCAGCGCTTCCTCTTCTTTCTCCATTGCCTGATCCCTTGCTTGCTCTTTCTTGAGCTCCTTATTTATTTATACATACACACACAAAAGATTTAATAAGGCCTTGTATTTATATTAGCTTGTGCAAATAAAAATTCTTAAATGAGAAAAAAAGATTTGCTTTTAAGTTTTTTTTTGATTATGTTATATTACACATTTTCTTCCAAGCAGAGTATTATGTAACACTAAACATGCCTTGAGGGGATCTTTACTTTAAATACTTGAACTTACTACTCCACGCTTGGTGTGGCAGTGAGAATATCTTCTACAATGGGAATATCAACTTTACTGTGGTTTCTGTTTTTACACAAAAGCCTGTTTCAAATGTAGAAAAATCATTATCGGTCACTAAGGTGGCTCAGAATCAAATGTTTCTTTTGTCTGCTCTGCTTTTTTTCTGTTTGTTTTCACAGAACTGAACCATGATTACGGCAGGGAAGAGGGCAATAGATCATCACTATATGACAACCTTATTGTGTGTGTGTGTGTGTGTGTGTGTGTGTGTGTGTGTGTGTGTGTGTGTGTGTGTGTGTGTGTGTGTGTGTGTGTGTGTGTGTGTGTGTGTGTGTGTGTGTGTGTGTGTGTGTGTGTGTGTGTGTGTGTGTGTGTGTGTGTGTGTGTGTGTGTGTGTGTGTGTGTGTGTGTGTGTGTGTGTGTGTGTGTGATAGAAACACAGGGAGAATGAATTGAAAAACTGGACATGTAATTGAAATGAATGGTTGCTGTTGACAGGTGCGATGCTTACCTCGCGTGCATGTCCAGATATATAGCATGTGGGTTTAAGGCTCTGGCCCTTTGGCACCACTGGGACACAATGAAGACAGAGCACTAAGCTTCTCCGTCGGCCCCCTTTGGCCAAACAATGGAATTGTACAAACCCACCCACCGATCTGTGGCCCTCAGCGCATATGGAGTCATCAGTCCCGCTGGCCGCTCTTTGTGAAGAGTGATACCAGCAGAGTTACTGTCTTTACTGCGCTGACTCTGAATTTCTTTCACTCTTTCTTTACATGTATATTTAGTCACCACCACAGCTTTACACAGGTTCTCATAGTTATACAAAAGCATGCAGATCCTAGGCTCAATTCCACAGCATCAGTGATTTGTTAAAGATCCAGCTTGTCCTGTCATTTTACTCACTAAAATTATTTGTGAACTCCTTGTTAAGTCAAGGATTGATGTAAAAACACTTCTTATAACTTATAATTATTTGTCATTGTGCATCATTTTTGCCGTGTTTCTTGTGAAACAGTGGCAGGAATATCTCTCTTTCCAGGGACAGAGAGCACTAAATACAGAATGGCACACATGGACACTCCCTCACTGACATTTCTTCCCTGTGGCCTGTTGTGTGTGTGAATTGATGTTCCGTAGAAGATAGAATGGACTCCTCGGGGTAGAAACTGCTTCACTTAATTTCTCTCTGTCCCCCCCGTGCTGTGTGTGTGTGTGTGTGTGTGTGTGTGTGTGTGTGTGTGTGTGTGTGTGTGTGTGTGTGTGTGTGTGTGTGTGTGTGTGTGTGTGTGTGTGTGTGTGTGTGTGTGTGTGTGTGTGTGTGTGTGTGTGTGTGTGTGTGTGTGTGTGTGTGTGTGTGTGTGTGTGTGTGTGTGTGTGTGTGTGTGTGTGTGGCTATGAATGAGATCCATCAGCTGGAAATCAGCTCAACGGTTCAACTTTTTTTTTGTTACCGTCTAATCCACCACATCTTTCCTCCTATTTCCTCATTCTGTTTTTCTTCATTAGATCCTCCTTCCTATTTCATCATCTTGCCACTCTCCCTCCAGATGTATTCTTCATCCATCCATTTCTTCTTCACTGCTCGATAATCCTGTTTTCTCCCCTCTGCCTGGCCCCCCTCTTCTTCTCAATACCCTCCATCTGTCTCTTTCCATCACCTCAACTTTTTCACTTCAGCTTGTTTTTCACACTCTTCCCCTCCCTCTCTCGCATCTCGACCCACCCACATTTACCATCAGTCATTCCATCCATCCATCACGTTTGTCCATCCATCTTCCTCTCCTCTTTTGCCGCCTCTCCATCTGCTGCTAACATGCATCCCTTGTACAATATGACCTCTGATACACTTGAGATTAAAGCTACAATAGCCTAGATTTATATATTTGAACACGGCTGTTTTAGCAGCCTAAATCACAAAGGGCAACTATGACAGGAAATTTAATCTCATCTGCTTTAACTGAGACGCAGATTCTTACTCTGTGCAGGAATTGCAGTGTCACCAGGTATGTTTGATGGAGGGAAACTTCATGGCCCACATGATGAGAATGCAGTGATGAATTGAAAGCCAAATATCAGTTAAGTTTTATTACCAAAATTGATTTTCTATACATAATCAACCCAAAATGAAATAAACCTGCATTATCTACCCTAATGATTAGAATAATTAATTGTAAAATAAAATACGGTTGATATAACATTCCAACAGCAAAATTAATTGAAATGGTGCACACCTAAACTTTACCACTACATCTATAGATGAACATAAAATAGCAAAGTTAAAGTATATATTTATTTTCATGTCATGTTGTAATGAGTGTTGGCAGTGTTATATCAAACGGTCAATGTCTTGTTTTTCTGAGGGCTAAAGTAACGAGTTCTGGGACAACGAGCAGACTTTTGTCCCAAAAACTCATTTAATACAGACAGTAGGACCACTGACAGTTGAATGGAATAACACTGACTATCTTGTTACAATGGTACCTGTCAGCAAATGAATATTAACTCCTTCAAGTTGATGTGTTGGAAGCAGCAAAATGGGCAAGCATAGGGATCTGAGCAACTTTGACAAGGGTCATCTGGGCAAACAAAAGTCTTTACTGGTGGTAAAGAAAGCAGAGGTTTCCAATTCGATAGGGCAAAAGGTCGAAAAACAGAACTGGGTCAATATCTCAAGGGTTTACACTAGAAACTTGCTGGTACGCTCAAGGGAAACTGAAGAGACGAACTGGCAGAGACTGAGGGGAGCAAACAAACTACATAAACAGAGAAGGGCAGACGACAGTGAGACACAGGTGAAAGGAATCCAGGCGGGGCAAGTAATCAAAAAGAGAGTAAGAGGATATTTGAAACTAAAGACAGAGGTGAGTACAAACTAAACAGAAATCATGGCAAAACACAGGGACTAGATGTTTCACAGGTCTTGTTGGGTGTTCCTGGTCTGCACCAAAAGTGGTCTATGGAAGGACAACCGGTGGACCAGCGACACGGTCATGGGCACCAAAGACCAATTGATGTGCACGGGGTTAGGGTTAGGAAGGAAGCCTTATGTTGTCTGATCCCACAGCAGAGCAACTGTGGCACAAATTGCCATAAAAGTAGCTGCTGGTTCTGATAGAAAGGTGTCATTCCCGTCAGTCATGTGGATGTTAGTACCACCTACCTAAACATTGTTTCAGGCAAGGACACCCCTTCATGCAAATGGTATTCCCTAATGCCAGTCACCACTCTCAGCAGGTAGTCGCTATTCGGCACAATGAAAACGATTCAGGATTGGTTTGGCACAACAATGAGTTCAAGGTGTTGACTTGGCCGACAAATTCCCCAGATCTCAATCCAATAAAGTATGTGTGGGATGTGCTTCACAAACAAGTCTGATCAATGGTGGCCCCACCTAACAACTTACTGGGTCTGACATGGAGTACTGACAAACTTTCAGAGTTAATACATAGAAATATTTCAGTACATTTTTATATTTTTTAAAAATGTATGTTATTGATTTTTTCCGATAGCAACATACAATTTGCAAGGAAGGACTGACTAAATGCAGATAAGATAAGATATGCCTTTATGCAGTAGCTTGGGCAAGGCTCCTAGCAAGGAGGCAAGAAAGACATTTTATTTTCCCCCAAAGTTATATGAAACATCAATGTACACGCTGCATTTTTATTTAACGTTGTCCATCTCTGCCATGGTAGTTTGCTCCAACCAATTACAACCCAATCATCCACCGTGCAGTTGAATGTGTAGTCTGATGGAGGTCTATCAGTATTGCGGTACTCATCGCTGTCTCCTCTGCTCTTTTTTGCCAGAACCACTTCTACCTTCTCATGTCTCCTCTTGTCAAGCAGTGCTTTTAGTGATGAAAGGTGAATCCAGCAGGGCATGATGGAGCATGCAAGGTAGTGCCATTGATCAGCTGACTTTGATCTGAAGAAGTGTGGAGGTTTACAGTATGATGGGATCTGCTTCACACAATGACTCTTTGTTTTAAAAGAGAGCTTATCCTTAACAATTGTCATCTAAATGTCATGACACACATGAATGTAAAATCACAAGTTTCAGACTAAATTCCAGAGACTGCCCTCCACCAAAAAACTATCAGATTTAGTTGTTTCTGAAGCAGCGTGTTAAAGACGTATGTGGTCGTTTTAAAGACCTCTGAAGTTATGTTTACTACAGCTAGAGGTGAGTGGTGGACCTGGTAAGTCTGTCAAGTTTGTACAGTCTGTAGGAGCCGATTTTTCATGGGTCAGGCTTATACACGGTTCCATAATTCGGCTGGACCATCAATCTGTTGAAGCCGCGAAATTCTGTACTTCCCACCATTCTGCCTCCACTAATGTTCGATGTTGATTGTAAAGAGCATGAGGGCAATGTTTAAAAAAAAAAGTTGCAAGCGTGTCTAGACAAGTGGGCAGTGCTCGTATAGAATGTTGTTCAATTTCCCTGCCTCTGTTATCTCCTAACTGTAGCTTGATGGGTGATGCACTGTATAAGGTTCCCGTTTTTGTTGTCCGTGTTTTCTGGCGTTTCCTTGGCATTTACAGCTTCATCATGTTGCACTTTGGGATGATGTTTAAGGTGATTATTTAAATTTGTGGTGTTACCATACGGTGCTGCTACAATGGCAGAACATTGCTTGGGTTTTGACTTTCATTGTCCTGCCTAACTAACCAAAATATGGGGATGGTTAACAGGTTCTCACCCCCATCAGTGGGGAGGCTAAGTGGGGTTCTCGTCTGGATTCATTTCCATATTTATTTAGTTTATTCGTCCTAAATAGAAACCTTTCTCGCCTTTATTCTCACTCACTCTGTTTCACTGCTGGCTTTTGCAACTCTGCATCACGTGGAGTAATGCTGCATTGTCATTGGATGCGGGAGAAAGAAGGAGCACTAGTTCGGATGCACCTGAATTCCCTGATCAAAATGCAGCAGAATCATTGTCAATTAGTAATGAGATCACATACCGGTGGGAGTTGAGATCACGATTTTGATTCGATTGAATGTTGTAAGAAAAAAAAATTGAGCGGGCAGCATTTCTATGGATGGAAAACACCTTGTAGATGAAAGGTCAGAGGAGAAGAGGCCAAACTGGTTGCAGTTGATGGAGGATTATGGTGACTCCGATAACCACTATAAAACTTTGGTGAACAGAAAAGCATCTCAGACTTAACCTTTTCCTTTGAGTTGGATGTTCCACAATGTCAGAAGACCACGTCAAATTACGCTTCTGTATCCAATGCAACTCTGACTACACTGAACAGTTCGAGACTGAAAAAAATGAAAAAATTAATGTAATGTTAAAAAACTAGCCTGGTCTGATGAATCTGGATTTCTGCTGAGGCTCCAAATTGACTCAACGGCAGGAATCCATGGACAATTCAAAATCTTCTAATGGCTACTTCCAGCAGGATGTCCCAAAAGTCATCTCAAACTGGTTCCATGAACATGACAGTGAGATAAGTCAACTTCAGTCTCCAGATGTGAATTCAGTTGATCACCTTTGTGATGTGGTAGAACAGGAGATTGGCAGCATGAATGTGTAGTCATGTAAACATGGAGCAGAAGCTCAAAGGAAAGTTTCCAACATCATGTTGAACGTATGCCACGAAGAGCTGAGGCTGTTTTTCAAAGAAATGGGAGGAACTTCACATTAGCATGATGATGCTAATGAAGTACTTACTGTGTGTATATCCTTCTATTAATTGAAGATAATTGAAGACACAATTATTGTAACAGTTAGCATATAATAACTAACAATTAAAGGTAATGCAAAACCACAATCTCAGCTAATTAGACCTTTAGTGAGATTAGAATTAGGTGCAGTTACATTCCATGACACGACTAGCAACATGTGTTTAAAACAACACACTTAACCGTGACTTTAGAGTTATACTGGTAATATTAACATTCCGGGTCTGTTGTTTAAATCAGAGGCAGCTGAAAGTAATCGATATATTTACATGATTTTGGGTCATACTGCAGCCTCCCTGCCTGGAAGGTAATCTTCAATAACGCTGTGGTTAATTTAGAGAAAGAGCTAAAATGATAATTCTGCTCAGTGGGACTGCATAATTATCCCCAAATTGTGCTTTCTAAACTAGTGCGCAAAAGAGAATCTGTGGTTGTGTGCATGCTCTCGCCACGCACACAGGAATTAAGGGGAAAGCCACACACACACCCTCGTGCAAATACACAGTCCTAGCGAATTGTCTTATCTGTGAATGTCCCTTTTTCTCTGCCTTCAGAATTAATAAAATCATTGGACTTAATGCCGTGAGTCCCATCAAAGCTGTTCTCAGGTAACAGGAGAATGGATATTTGACGTGTGCTCGTTTATATCGCATTGCTCCGAGGGACTGAAAAGTCAATGTCCCAGTAGTCGCTATAAGAATGGAAAGATATGAGGTTGTGTTTTGATGCTAAATTTTCCATTACGGGGTACAACAGTTGGCATAGATGAATTATTTACCCACCTACATCATCAACATTTTAGTGTTTAACCACCGACGATACAGTCCATGATGGTGTTAAAGGCACAGCCACTGTCTGACAGCTGGTGAGGCTGAGTTTGGAGTTTTTCCTTTTGTTCATTTTGAGGGTTTTCCACAATTGCATAGCACTGCAGTTGAAAAAATTGTTGCAAACATACCTTGTATCTTGAAATTCCCATCATACATCCAGCCCCTTATAACCAAGCAATGACTGTTCTGCTGCGCCTGTTCTGAAATTCAGCTTTGTGTATCGAACATATTTTTGAAAACCACCCTTAATATTGCAGATATGAAATATAGGGCATGCAAGCCTGTATGGTATCTACCCTAACCATCAACCTAGCTGCACTTTATAAACATGAAGAAAAACCCATACAAAAATGATTTTGTATTAGTTCTGCAGGTGCACAGGTTGCATAAACGGCGCACAAAATGCCTCCCGACAGAACAATGAACAGGACAACTCTCACTATAACACCTGCATCCTGGTGATCAGGGCATCATGGTTATTCCTTTTCCTTTTTCCTTCAATGTTTCACTCTATTTATTATGTAATAATTCAGTTGTACTTCTGTCGCCAAACCTTGTCCTTTTTCATCGCAAATATGGTTTCCTTTCTCCAGAACAGGAGAGATAAGGAGTCTTATTATTTTATTTTGTTTCAACATGTTTGAAAAAGATAAATAAAATGATAAAGCTATAATAATACACATTAGTGTCATCTGCTGCTGCTGGACTTTACAGGTATCATGTTGATTCGACTGAAGTTTGGCACACTTTCTGATTCATAGCTGAGCTTTGTATCTGCATTGGATCAGTAACATTTTTACATGCAGTTGGATCTCATTTGCAGGCTCTGTCCTTTTTTTGCAATTAACCAAACGCATGTGTAAAACCAACTCGGGATGAAAACATACAGTTTATGTATTTATATCTTTTGGATTGTGCATGACAATGGTTTATATATTGTGCCACTGTGTGGCAAGATCCAATGAGTTGTTGATATTCGTTAAGAAATTATCATACAAAGTAAACACAGAGAAACGCTGAACTTCTCTTGAACCAGAAGGCGGCAATGAAAACATCAAAGTACGAGTATTAAACTGATTAAAGCCTCAGTGACAATATTAACCCCGAGGACAGATGAATAATGAGGAACATATCCTCCACTGCTCTGCAGCTCCTCTTCTGATGCTCAGTCAAGTATCAATTAACTGCTGTACTGTTCTCCCACCGTGAACCACCGCATGAGGCATCATGGAGATACTCACAGTTGTTCTAGTCCTGTGGTCCTACACATTCTCCTCCTGCTTCTGTATAATAACATGATGATAAACTTTATTTATGAAGCACTTTTCAAAAACAGTTACAATAAGCCACGCATGCCGGTGCTTGATGGCCTTTTATCACTTTTACCTCCTTACCTTTAAATCATTTTGGCATTGATTCTCACTTACGGTTCATTTTATTTTATTTTGAAGATGTCTCTATTGGTTGCCCTTTGTTGTGTTGTGTTTCTTTAATACATATTTCTGGAACAATATTGCTTATACAGTCGAACTTGCATCAACTGCAGCACTTGGCATTAGACAATTTAAACCTTTATGACTCTCACAAAGTTAAACCATGATAACTTTGAGATCACAGTAAACACTACAGGTCCCATGAAAAATGTTTTATTTGTGTCCATAAACCCCTCCTCTAGATACTTTCAACTTTCCAGCTGGAATCTCTGCTGTATAAAACTTCAGTCTTTTATTACCGACATGCGAGCAGCGAGCCCCTCATGGACTCGCAGAGCAGTGATGTTTAGCCCGGCTGTTCTTTGTGTTGTAGTTATTAATATAGTTACAAATGTCATGTTTTTTTTTAAGGAAGTAAAAGCTTCATGCAGAACCTTGTTCGCCTGCTTTTCCGCCATGGCAAAAAGCCCAGAGATCAGGCATATTACCTTACATTTGAACCAACGGCTACAACAGGCTTTTCCACAACTGTCCACTGGGTGGCGGTAATGCAGAACAATGACCCTATATTAATCGGGCAAAACGACAATTACGGTAAGTATGGAGGACATTAAAATCGTGCTGTTGATCGAGATTTACTGCTTTGCAAGTGGGATTATTGAGTCAGTGCTTCACAAGAGATGAGCACTAGTAAAGCGTATCCAAAACACCTAGATTTAAAGTAAGGATACAGCTTTTACAAGCCTCTGCGGAGGTTGACTGGCTGAAAAATATCATTGGGATCAGGCATCATCAGTAATGCAAACCCGCACCAAAAGTTCCTCTTCTCTTTTAAAGTCATATTCCACTGAGCATGGACTTTTGGGGAGTAAAGTGATTTCCCCAAAATTTAATATAGCCCCATGTCTCTGTGGTGGAAATTCCTGCAAAGGTTCCTATAATTCCTGTGGAAAGTTCCTAGCGTTTAGCAAGACTAATACTGAAATTTAGTCTGGAAACTCTTGGTTCATTTTTCGATTTCCAAGAGGCGTTACCAACGGACGCGGGCGAATCGCGTGACGTCTGTTGAGCGACGCAAAAAGGTCAACAGACTAGAGCGTACAGAGAGGAGATGCATGTGATGATGATCCCACAAGGTCTGTGAACGAGTGTTGCCTGTTTTTGTGAGAGAAATGTGAAAATATCTGGTACTTTTAGTCGAATGCTCGTTCATCGGCGGCAGCCTTTGTTGTTTACAAAAGCCGATCCGCTCCCCATCGTGGTGTAAACCCCGCCCATTTGTTTTGTGCCGGAGGGGAAATCACTTGCCAATGGAGAGGGATCCAGACCGTATTCTGGCACAGCAAATTTAAATGAGCTCCCAGAATTCGCCTGGGTCCGGGGCTAGAAAGTCCCTGCAGGGTGTAAACGCATCTTATGTCGGGAGCAGTTGTACGTTTTGTTTTTGATGCAAAAAGAAAGTATTGTATTTGCATGGCAGTGTGCTTGTGCTATTGTAAGATAGTGAATATTTAGTTGATCATAAATCAAAGTGAACAAGGCTGCAAGCTCCCAA
This sequence comes from Scophthalmus maximus, assembly GCF_022379125.1. NCBI lineage: Eukaryota > Metazoa > Chordata > Actinopteri > Pleuronectiformes > Scophthalmidae > Scophthalmus > Scophthalmus maximus. Next base: position 17,010,977 of record NC_061529.1, on the reverse strand, counting down.
AGTAGACCAACAGTTCAGCTGGGTCCAGCGGAAGAGAATAATAACTCCATGAGGATGCAGTTGTACGTATAAATCAGGCTATTTAGCATTTTGCTGACTCATGCTTTTGTCCTGCCCAAAAGGCAGCAGAGGAAGAAAGGTTAAACCCATCTCACGCAATTCACTGTTGCCTGGAATTTAGACTTGATATCTTTTTAAAAAAGTTTTTATTGAGCTTGTGAGAAAATTCATTCCGATACACAATACGTTAGAAGGAAACGTTGTATGCTGTATACTGCTTAAATACAGTCACTCTGCTTTTTTTTCTTCTACCATCCCTCCTTTCAATCTCGCTCCTTCATCTCTTCCCGGCTCTAATTGCATCATCAGTTAATGTGTCGGCAGCGAGAGTGGTGGTGTGTGCTAAGTATGTGTGTGTTAAGCACTGTTAACACTGCAGCGAGCAGATAAACCCTCTGTAGCTCCAGTTCATTATATTGACAAATGACCGTGTGTGTGTGTGTGTGTGTGTGTGTGTGTGTGTGACATTATGATTCTGTGACCGTTGACTCATAAATGCACAAATGCAGTCAACACACTGCCCCATCTGTCACTGTACATTTGTAACTACAATCATTTATGTCCTTGTCTGTGATTACTGTGAACATTAACACTAATACTGACATGCATTTGAAAAAAAGATACTAGAAAAAATGTACACAGAGATGCTGTTCAGCACGCTTCCCCCCCCTATCATTCATACACATTCATACACTGCCGGTTGAGCTGTCTTGCCCAAGGACACATCGGCATACGGACTGGCAGAAGCTGGGATCCTAACTCCTGAGCCACAGCCGCCCGAAGTACGTACATCATACAGCCATGTATCGGTGATATGCACGTTTTTATTTTGTCTAAGCAATGATACTGATCAAAAATTCACAATTTTAATAATGTCAGAAATGAAATGAAAATAAAAATGCTTGGGGAAAACAATGGAATCCTTTTCTCACCGCCTAACCAGAATAATATCCCTGTTATCAGATCGTCCCAGATATCCCTTTGCCCAACAACTTCCTCAAGCATTCCTCAGGACATCTCCAACACCCCTAGGCATGCTGGGAAATGTAGTCACATCCCAACTGATGCCCACTGCCGACCAGCCCTGCATGGGATTTGATTTCACAGTCTTCTTGACCACGGGCCTTTCCATTAGGTTGCATGACGCTCTTATTATGTCCGATGTTGCGTTTTGACTATGAATGTAACTATTCAAAGAGCATGAACTGTAGCCATATATATATATATATATATATATATATATATATATATATATATATATATATATATATATATATATATATATATATATATATATATTGTGCAAGGTATGTGTATTCCTGCTGCTGTGATTATTCCTGAAGCTTAACGGGCCCATATTGTACACCTTTCTGGTGTTTTATTTGAAGTTTTGATGTCCTTAAGAAGATATATTTGTTTGTCCGGCGTCCGGTCGCTAAGCAGTTTGCCTCCGCCGGACAGGAGCAGCGCCCAGCGGTGACTGCGGCGGCGTCTCTGTCTCCCCCTCGGCCGCTTCCTGGGCATTAGCCACTGGTCTCTTATATTAATATTCTTAGGGCCATGATTAAATAATCATAAACAATAATGAAGCCTTTGCAATGATGTAGCTTCCTGACATCCAACGACTGACCAGTGCCTTCTCGACATTTTCTCGTGTTGTTGATAGCTGAGTGACGGAGGAATGAAGAGCGGGCCGTGCCGGCGGAACAACTGAAGGCGGTGACTGTGTAGCTGCTGTGTAGCTGTGACATCACATTACTGCGGAAGGCCTGGGGCGTCGTAAAAAAAAAGAAGCAGCTGCTGAATGCTGGCTGTGTGTATTTGTCGGTTTATTGCCTGATTTGACACATTTACAGTACTTACAGAGCCCTAGGCCTTATTTATTATGAAAAAAGCCAGGAAATCTCAATTTTGACAATATGGGCCCTTTCACATTTCGCTTGCTACCGGTTGTTCACACCCGGAAAAATAAATATTCGGATGCTTCTGGGCTGTAAAATATTGCAGTGAATCGTTGCGGAATATGTAAATGGATTGACAGAGGAGTTTGTTGCCGGCGCAACGTGAATATGCACTTTTTAATTGTGCAAATGGTTTGGGGCAGTTGTACGGTAGGAGGCAACAGACCATCTTCTGAACTGGACATCAAGCTCAGTGGCTCTGGGATTTTTCGGGGAGGACCTTATTGAATTAAATGATGAAATTTTGATTAGAGAGCAAATTAACGGAGGACGTATACAGCCCTGTAAAGAGAAGATGGAATGAAACTCTGAATAAAAGTGACTGACTAGTGCTATCATGTCCCGGGCTTCTTTGCATTTGAACAGTTTCAGTTGTTGCCCAACTTTTTGGGTGGTAGGCAACCTAATTTCACCAAGTCTCTAATGCTGCATTCACACAACATCAGTAAAGCGTAAAACTCCACATGAACAGACTGAATTTTGTTCTGTTAACTAGTGCAGCCGGAGTCCCACTTTGCAACTGCGAGCTCCTATACAAGTAGATTCATCAAATGTATTAGGTTTATTGTAATTTGGTCTGCCTGCAGCAGTGTGTCTGCAGCCAGCGTGCAAATGGTTTGTCATTTCAGTTTTTTCTTTTCACAATGTGGTAAACATCGACAGTATCTGAAGTTCCCACCGCCTGATTCAGAATTACAAGTCGGAGGAGGGCGTGAACACCCCCCCCCCCCCCCCCCCCCCCCCCCCCCCCCCCCCCCCCCCCCACACACACACACACACACTTGACTGCTTGTAATAATCATTTAAACATTATCAAGTGAATGTGACGGAACGTCTTGTATCTTGTAGAACCAGGCCTTTCATAAAAAGTCAAGTAGCCAGAAGATAAAAAGAAAAAAAACCTCAGCGGGAAAATAATACAAAATAATAAAACAGTTAGATAATTATTCCATCATCCTAACCGAGTCCAAATCAATCAAAAGAACATAAAAACGAACGGAGCCGAAAGCCTAATGAAGAGACAATCATTTATTTCCCCAAATAATTGCTTGTATTTTTTAAATTAGACAGGCGAAATTATAGTTGAGCAGAAGCACTGTTTAGTCAAAATATACCTCATTTGACCTAATCAAGTATGAGCAGAGAATAGACGGTCGAAAACAATACGAGAGGCAAACGGGGAACATACACCCGAATTAGCACGGGACCTTTTTGTAATGTGAAGGAGCCTGATGGTTTGCCTGTGTATCAGTGAGCGGTCAGGAGTATTATTGAACAAAACTAGTTTAGGAAACCGGGGGAAACATTTCATCTTTCATCAAGGATGTGATGTGTTTTTAATCAGTGATGGAACGTTAAAATTGTGTACCTTTTTTTTTGGGTTGCGTAAGTGTGGTTGATCTTAATCCCCTGACAAGTGGCCGCACTTTGTCCTCGAATATACAATTCTGCTATATGTTAACTTTATGTTCTTTGTATATCCTAATGTGCCAGCTCACCGAACACACACACACACACACACACACACACACACACACACACACACACACACACACACACACACACACACACACACACACACACACACACACACACAGATAAAATACAGGCTCTGCTTCAAGTGATTTATCGGTGATGACAACATGGCTTCAAGTAGCTTCTCAAATGTCCCTCTTTGTCATCGGAACATTGTGTAGTGTAGCATGAAGAGTGTGTGTGTGTGTGTGTGTGTGTGTGTGTGTGTGTGTGTGTGTGTGTGTGTGTGTGTGTGTGTGTGTGTGTGTGTGTGTGTGTGTGTGTGTGTGTGTGTGTGTGTGTGTGTGTGTGTGTGTGTGTGTGTGTGTGTGTGTGTGTGTGTGTGTGTGTGTGTGTGTGTGTGTGTGTGTGTGTGTGTGTGTGTGTGTGTGTGTGTGTGCACATTTGAGTCTAAAAGGCCTCATTCCTATGCATCAATACCACGACGTTGGCACACATGCAGCTGTTAATGGCTTTTCTATTACAGCGTCAGTTTAATGTTTTGCGAGTCTTTGCGCGATCCGCTGTTTTCAGTTTTCTGAAAGTATATAAAATGTGACGCAGACCATCTCAACATTTCTCTGTGCTTCCATCTCCTTTCCCCCCCCCCTCTCTCACTCACACACACACACACACACACACACACACACACACACACACACACACACTCAATTGGTTCTCCCTCCTCACTTGTGGCCCACTGGAGAGTGAACTCTGCACCGGCATTTTCCACCGTAGTACTGTACGTGTCAGATGTGGGGTTTTCAGACAATTAGGACGGACAGGAGAGTGTGCAACGGTACATCTGATTTCTGTGAGGGGCTGATGTTAGTCGTTGACTCGCAGACTCCTGCCAGGATTGTTCATGTTGAGATCTACAGGTGTACTTCTGGAAACTTGAGAGCTTTTCTTTTTAAAACAGTACCTTCAAAGTTTACGAACAAAAGCCTACAATCAAAGTAAGTGCAACCCTGTGCAATGTGACAGAAATGTGATAATGCGATGTGATTCATGTGATGGACAAATGCCAAGCAGCTGGTATAGCTCAGTGGGTTACACCGCTGACTTTGGTACAAAAGGTCAGGGTTTGATTCCAGGCCATCCTAGTGTGGGAAAGGCTCTCAATGCTACATACCTCAAGCCCTTTGAGTTCCCTGAAAAGTGCTTTAAAAATATCATGCATTATTACGTACAAAATGAATGTAATGTGATGTAATGTAATGATGACTCAAGATCATTTGTTGCAATTATTATAAATATTTGTTTGAGTAGAATTGGAGGCTCTTAGATCTTACTTGTACGTCATGACAAACAGGTCAGAATGAAAAACACGGATCCCAACGCACGTCATAAATAGATTATTAAACTCAAAAACCCTCACAAATTCTTCTCTCTCTACCTGTCACTCACACGCCTCCTTCTAATTACTGTTTTTCCTGCTGTCTCTCAGCCGTCTGTGTGTTACTTTGTGCTTTAATGTTTGACAGTCAATGTGTACGCATAAAGAAATTCCTGTATTTCCAAGGAACACTTGTCTCCCTGTCTCGACGCTTCCATCCATTATAGTTGTGACGCGAGTACAAGGAACCATACATGAAGCCTCAACAACCACATATAACATTCAGCGGACGCTATAAAGCTTTTTGAGACAAACGTTTTCCTGGAAACGCTAGTCACTCTGCATTACTGTGCCTCAACCTTGGAATAAGGGTTCTTTGGCTGCAGCTAATTTTGCAGCTTTTAGATCGAGCACTAATCTGCCAGCTGCGAACTGGATCATAAGCTGTCTCACTTCAGCTCAGCGGAAATACACGACGTGCCGCTACGAGTGCTTTAGTGTGTGCGTGGAATAATTCAGGAGAGAATTATAGAATATAACTGAAACCTCTGCGAACCGGGCCCCGGGTCAGGATGGTCTTGGCCGTTTAGAGAAACGTCCACGAGCCTCTGGGGCAGTGCGACACCGGCACTGGAGCATCTGCACAGTCGCTTATGTGTTCTGGCAGCGCGCTGGCCCAGAGATGACACGTCTGCTCAACTGAGCAAACTCATTAAAAATTGATTTTGATCAGCTTAGTAACCTGAGGGAATGCACAGAGTGCAATGTAGCCCCGACCCCCTGCGAGCCCGGCAAACATGCTGGCTGTTGCATTCCACACAGAACTGGCTGCATCCCCTTCATCAACCGTAAAGTGTAGTTTTACTAGATGTAATCGGTGAGATGGAGATCCGTCAAACATACAGAACAGTACAGGACTACTTGGTCTCAAACAGTTGTGAGTCATGTAACCGTGAGCACAGACTATGTAACAACAGATTCACTCAAACGTGATCAAACTGGCTGTAATTATTTTTTGAATGGATCAATATTGTCCATCACCGATAAGCGTCAACGAGAAACACTTGGATGTGATCTCAAAAAGTTGCTTTTCCTCTGTATCGACCACGGAACAGGAACTGCTAATAGTTAATTTGACACATTGTCTTATACTAATAATACACAAAAATGTGGCTAAAAAGCAAAGAACTACCCGTAGCTGACATTACAAAGGCCCACTTGTCTTGCTTTCTTGATTGCTTTGATTTTTTTTCACAATAGGTTAAAAAAAATAATTTCACGCCAACAAAAACAGAAATACAACCATAAACATGCATAAACAGCTCTGCGCACAGAAAAAAAAAATCACAAATTCCACTTTAAAGTGTATGGGGTTTGATTTAAAATTTAGGAGGAAACAAGTAGGTAAATGTGGCTGTCATCATCACTGGGGTGATGGGTGAAGAATCACCCACATAAATAATCTGTGGGGGGAATCACTGACCAGTGCAGGCAACATTAAAGTCATTCAACCTCTTGTAGAGAAATAAATGCAGTCCGAATGAGGTCTAACACGATAAGTTAAATCGGTGAACCTTGAGGAACAAAGAGAAAAGGTTAAATCTATCAACTTAAAGGAGCTAAGAGGAGGAAGGAGGGGAAAGAATAATGTTCGCAGTTCTTTATTATCCAGGATGGTTTAAATCTGACAGCGTAAAAACCTTCACTGCAGGAGAAACTCTGGAAGGACTGAGATCCCGCAGAGCCCCCAGTGATCTTTTTCCTTTTGTGTGACTCGGTGTAAGACGGTATTTGAACTTTGAAGGTTGAAATAACGGGACACTACAGCAGGTCCATGCAGTCGAGTTTCATTCAGTTGCAGTTGTATTGAACAGGAGGTCTGCAGTGGACACGTCGTTGGGCGACGTGTGTTTTCTGAAAAGGAGATGGATACTGAGCTGCTCTTCAACTCAAAAAACCGAGACAAGTTATGGTCTCCATGTTTATCGCCATTGTTGTAGTAGCGCCAGCATGTAGTTTGAATTTTATAGCAGCGCATATCTGTAGCTACACTTTTCCCTCTTAACAAACAAACATGAATCCAGATTAAGTGTTAAGTTTCCTTCTCTTTATGGCTCAGCTCTTCCTTTACTGTGGAGGACGAGTGTCACAGAAAGAGTAATAAAGCATGTCAATATTTACTAACTAAATGTGGAGTAAAAGAAAAACGGAATAGATTTTTTTTGAATGAATTGATTCATCAAGTAATTTGTTAGTTGATATTGTAATGGAGGAATTGTGTATCATTATTAAACAATCAAATAATTGCTTTGTAATTTAGTCCATTTATTTATAGGTTCATTAAAGTGTCAACAAGTTTTTAATTCCCGTTTTATCGTACAATTATTAATTAACACAATGCTGAATTTTCCTGACACTTTTGGTCCTCCATACTTAACCAGCATGGATAGATACAAATCTTGTTTTTATACCTGTGCAATGAGCCTGAAGGAACAGTAGTTTTCTACCGGACAACTTGCAACTTCAGCTCCTCTGTAAATTGCACCAGTGCCCACGGAGGCTGCATCAAGACCCAGCTAAAATGTCATATCATCCATAAATAACAACCTTTGTCATAAATTGAACAGTCTCTTATCATTTGTTCCGCCTGTCGACAAACTGCAACGTCTTATTGGGCAATATAATACTCAATATCGTTTTTACCGATCAGTCCGTTGTCATCAAATGCAGGACATAACGGGCCGTCTCCCTTGTTTATCTTACCTCTGTCCTTCACACGCTCAGGTGGGAACATCGAGCTGCATCTCCCATAACTTGAACTTGGCAGCCATTCAGTTTGCAAAGTGTGGCGTAAACGGCGTTCAAGGCTCCGCACACATTTACACACCATTAAGCGGCTAAGGACGTTGTCATTTATAGTTATGGATCAATGTTACAACCTTCTCTGCGCTCCGACCTCGGTGCACAAGTACAGTCACGGACAAAGCCATATATATATATACACACAAAGACATGAGCTAGAATGTACATATGTAGACAAAATGTAAACACTTATGCCTGAACTGGCACAGTCATTGCGTCGTGTTATCAAATCTAATCAGGGTTTTGCTGCTCCGACGCAGGCCTGCCCTCCCACACTTCTTCCATCAATTTAGCAGTAAAACGCTGATAGAAATTCTTGATCCGTTCACGGAGAAGAATAATCAGATTTACACCGAGCAGCAAATGAATGAATGTTTCAAACTGTTTGTATCGTCTTTGTCGATTTGCCACTGCGCTGCAGGGCGTGTTCAACAGAATTGACGGAGGGAGCGGCAAAAAGTTTTCTTGCTCTCCTGTAAACTACTGAGTTGACTTTCCACAAATTCAAGTGCCTCGGACTGGAAATAAAACACAGTTATGTAGATCATACACTGTAGGAAAAGAAGAGGGGAATTAAAACAATTCTAACATATGGCACAATTTTGTACAACTGATGTTGTGGTACTTAACAGCCACAAGTTGTTGTACAGATGTGGACTTGGGTCATGAATCCATAAAGTTTTGCAAGTCAAATCTAACCTAATTCGGACCCTAGCTTTTCTGAACAAGTCCACACACAAAACTTTTTGCTTAAGCACATTGATCGAACTCATTTTTCTCATGGCAAAGGTTATTGGTTCACTGGACTGGATCTTGGACTTCAGAGCCCAGACAAGAGGCTCGTCAGTTGACCAATCTCAAAGCCCTCGAACGTTACGTCCGTGAGGGCTTAGGGCTGTCCCACTGTCAAATCGCCAAGTGCACGAGGGATCGCTCGCAGACTTTTTGAGCCCTTTATGCCCTTTACTTTCCGTAAGTCAGCGTCGATGCCGACTTTGGCTGAGGGAATTACCCACAGTTCATAGCGTTGCGACGTGAAACACGGGGTAACCAGGGGGAAGCCCCGAAACGTATGAAAAAAAGGTAAACAACCGGGATGCTGGTAATTATTTGCAAATTACCTCTCGTCCACTCTGTTAGGCAAAGCTTCAGGAGTTAGGGGGGGGACATTGATATTCAGCCATAATTTCCACAAACACCCGCACATTTTATGCTGTTGTTACCATACCTGGGCCAGATAGATAAAACCAGATTAGATCAGACTAAGTAGTTTGTTGGGTTGATCATGTATGTTAACCGCATGTGGAGAGATCGCAGCATATCTTCAGAGAGGAAGAGAATAGCGAATAACTGAAAGGGGAAATTGCTGACAGTTTAGAAAATAAAAAAAAAAACTGCAATGAAACAATCAACAAAGATAATTTTTTGAATTACATCCGGACATGATTCATCTGTGATTTATGGGCGGGTGTGCAGGAATGGTAACGGAGTATGGCTGGAGGACAAGACAGATTTGTGAGACAGTTTTGGATGAAAGCCTGGCATGTGGGGGATTGCTGTCTGCCGCATTCAAAGACGCTCAGAAAGAGCAGAGTGACATTAAAATTCAAATAACGGAACGATTCATTGATACATCGCAACACCCCATAGACGAAAAAGGGATTAGTCTTGCAGGTATAGACTCAACAACGCTAGCTAAGACTGATTTAATGCTCCCTTGATTAGTTAACCCATGAAGCAACAAGCACATTTGTTAAGATTATATATTGAACATAAAGCATAGACCGGAGAACAGAAACTGTGCTATCAATATCACCTGTACTCCGAACAAATATATTCACGCGTGGTATCATGAGAAAGACTAGGGAGCAATATTGACATCATTAATTTGTCACACATGCATGCTAATCGACTGTGAGGATGATGGCCGTACAGATTTTGAGTCTCTGAGGACCACAAACCATTATAATCGTCACACATGGAGTGTTAACTATACACTCCAGATGGTGGATATCTGTATAATGGATGGACAAAAATACATCCTGTGTGCATTCCTATATTTCTGAATCAAGGTCTTTCTCTCACAGATATATTCATTTCTTCCTTCCTTATCCCACTTTATTTCCCTCTTCTTTCTTACTTTGTGGTCCCCCCAGACTTTCTGCACCCGCAGTACTATTGATCGCCGATTGAAGCTGACTGAAGTGGGGAGACAAAGATTGGAGTCGTTTGAGTCTGATCTTTTTATTGTGGCTGCTGTGTAATTATCCCCTTCCTTTACACTGCTTCTTTGGGCCTCTCGACTGTACAAAGAATAAATCACATGGGTGTAAAGAAGAAAGACATGCTGCTGAGCACTGCTGCTGTCAACCCATTAGTAGCCCAACCCAACAGACAAATATGCGCCAAATATGCGTCCCCGGCAGGAAAATTGATACATTTCATCTTGTGTTGTGTGCGTTGACAACTGTTGCAGCGTCCAGGATACGTTACGACTTGCATGTCAGAATTTTTCTCGCTATGCTACATGTTAGCCCTGCGAGGTGGAATTGTTTAGGTTTGCAGAAATATGTGAAGAACACCCCTCTCTTTTTGTATTTCTTAATTCTTTTTGTATTTTCCAAATGCAACCCAGCCGGTATCACACCTTTTGGAGGACATTGTTTATTTACGTCGTTGTTCCCTGAAGTCATGCCATGCTACCATGTGAAATGTGCATGAGCTGGTTGAGAATTCTGTCTTTTTATTTTTGTTTTTTCGAACTGCAAACCCTGTAAAAGGATCTTATTTGAATTTGATGACTTCACACAGGATACTGTACAAAGAGACTGAGGTTAAAGCTAGGAATGGGTATAAGTATGGGATCAAACGATCCACTGTTACTTGGACCTGTATCAGTCAATTCCTTTAGTTTCAGAGTATTGTGATCGTGCAGGAGCATATAGAAAAGTCACAGTGCCGCACAGCCAAGACACCATTCTAAAAATGAAACGGCCCGAATATTCAACAAATTTTCAATTACATCTTGATAAGCGGGGGTTGTATAATTGAAGAATACATGTTTTTACATATAATTCACATAAATTAAATGAAAAGTATATTGGTGGTATTCTGGAATGTTCGTCTCAATGTTGCTAGGTTAGCAACACATGTATTTCAGCCCTAAAAATAATTTTCTCTGAAGTCTCTGAACACTTGTTTACACCCGTGTTGCTGCCTCAAAGGAAATCCATGTCTGAGAAGAACAGTATTCATGTTTTACTTTTAGTCCTTAAAATCAAGTTCAGCTAATATTAAGACTAATATGGTAACTCTATGGTAACTCGATCTTGAAATTATGTGACTGTTGAACGAGAACTCACATCCTCAGCTTCATTGCCCAGAAACGAAAGGCAGCATCCTCACCAGCCCACATAGGTGATATGGAAATAAGGAATCAGTGGTGGTCATTGATTAGTGTTGGACTAATTTGTCTTAATATTAGGGTACAGTAATTAATTTAAGGCAATTAAAGCTGCTGTACATTCTTATGGTTGCTTAGCTATGACTGACCGATCACTGCATGGTGGAGGGGTTCAGCAAGCACTGTTCAGTATGGCTCACAACTGGACACAATACAGACTTTTAAAGATCCGTGCAGCATGCCAAATTCACATTGTCTATTGTAGTTTTACTTTGAAAGGACCCCTTTTAAACCTCATGGTGTTCTTTTTCTTTTTTTTCACCCACTTCGACTTATTTTGTCTCAGAGATGCCATGTGGTAGAATTGTTGTTTTCTCTATAATTAACTACACAACAGTCTACAGTGTGTGCATGGATAATGCTTGTTTTCCGAACCGTATTCTCAATAAATAACAGTTTCTCAGAAGGTGACCCACTCCTCCCTTAAATGTGTTTACTAAAGGTAAAGAAGCGGAATCCCATGCGGAAGCAAACTTGCTGGACTCCGTTCACCCCAACATCTTTGTGGCAGAATAATAATTCAATATGTTTCTCTTCGTATGGAATCAGCTTTGCAGCTGCCGTGTCTGCAGGCATCTCAACAACCTGCTGGTTCCAGTAATGAGTTAATCGGGTGCCACAGACAGAAGCCTGCATGTCTTACATGGTTTTAATTGAATTTACATTGATTTTTACACATCGATTGGAAAGATGTGGATTGCCATAGGAACAATCAGAGGGATCACCAAAGGATTGATCCTCTGGGCACCATGAATGCTTGTATCTCTTGGCTGTTTAAATATCTTTACGCCTGGACCAAATGAATGCACTCTTTGATCAACAACGCTGCTGTGCCGCCGAAAAAAAAAGCTTCAATCTCAAAGAATAACTTTGGTTAAGGGTGAAGGCTTTCCCTTTTTTTGCGTGCAAGTAAAACTTTGCTCACAGTTTTGCCGATGTGATCCTGCAGTGAACTACGCAGCAGCACGTTACAGCACCAGTTGACTGGTGCGGACTGGAGCTAAAGTTGCTGGTCCAAGTGGATGTCAGCGCAAGAGGAGCTTGTAATTATCTGGCTGCAGGACGTGGTGGTTTCCTTGTGCCTCTGGCTGACGGCTCAGTCAGAGAGAAACCGGAACTTACTGTATGTCCACTTCTTTTATTCATTACTCCTCAGGAGCGTCCTAATCATCTGTAGAGCGAGGTCCCAGTGCCCAGCAGACGACTGGAGTTTTTCTGGGCAGAAGCCGTGGGGAATCCACCTACACACACAACCCTTTAGCCACTTGCTTCGATTGCTGTGTGGCATTTGTTCAATATTTCATATTTTACTGGCCATGCACTTGCACTAAAATCCTTTAGGTTGTGTTTAGGGACATTAAAGAATAATCAGTTCTGCCGCCTGTGCCGAGTAATATAGTTTCAGCTCATAAAGACTAGAGGAAGGATGATCCATCCTGACATCAACACACTCCGTGCTCGTTTCAAAATCATACTTGGTGCCATTATTCAGTGTCTGACTTGTTTCCATGTCAACATTGCTTTTGCTTCAAAATATTCCGCAAAACTTTTCCTCGGATCACGGGGTAATCACCATTACATATTCATGTGGACTTGGAATTGACTTGCTGTGTTGATCAGTTGCAGCCTTATTCTTTATCAAATGTCATATTGTTGAGCAGATGTTTCAGAACAAAGTTTTTTTGTCCTCTGTCCTTTTATTGTCCTTACTCAAAACTTTTGCACGAGCTTAATTTTCCCCCAGTTTAAAGACACGAAAGGGAGACAAAGCAAGAGTGACAGGGACGGGAAATAAAAGCGACAGTGACAGGGAGGACGAGACCGACGCACAGATATCTTCAGCTCGGACGGACTGCACTCACTTTCACTTGTCTCCTCCATCGCAAATCTGTTTCCCCTCTGGTTTTCTCCCGAGAGCTGACAAGTGGAAACAAAGGAGACAGACACTGACAGCAACACAGTGGGGGGGGGGGGGGGGGGGATACGAGACCATACAGGCACTGTGTGGGCACCCATCATTCAAAAAAAGGCCCTTTAGCTTGTCATACTGTAACTCAATGGACGCTAAACATTCGCCGTTCCAAACGACAGCAGTTGTCTATGGAAGGTTTTTATTGGGTTGAAATCGAGTACGAACTATATCTGAGTCTTTGTAAACACTGGAGATTTAAAACGGCCGAGTCGTTCTTAACAGCAGAGGCAGGGAGGACCCAGATGTAGACCTGAAGTGCCGTTGTGTTATTAGATGAAATGAGACTCAACAGGTTGACAAGCACACAGAGGTAGCAGTTAGAAAAAGGAACAAACTGGCGAACTAACAAGAAGCTGCTGACAGCGGCGGGTTCAAACGGTGACGGGGTGACTGGGGACAGTGGGTGAGTGGGCTCGGCGATAAGAAAAAACAGGCGAGGACGTGAGCAAGGCGACGAGACGTGTGGTGGGTGGATGGAAGATGGCAGGTGTGTGGAGATGAAGGGACAGACGGGGGGGGGGGACTGAGGAGCAGATCGTGACAGTCACTTGTTCTTCCCCTCGGTCTTCCTCTGCTCAGGTCGCGCTCCCTCTCACCCAGGGAACTGACATTCGATAACAACGTCTTGCACTCTTTCCACCTGGCGGGCCCAGAGGCGGCGCCGCCGCCGTGACCTTTCATTGCGCTAATCGCTCATCGAGAATATCTCAACAGAGTGGCACGGAGCCCCCCTCGACCGTCCGCCACAAGGAGGGGATTGATTGAGAGGAGGCGAGACGGAGGGAGACGTTTCAGGACGGATTCAGTAAATTGATGGATGTGGTCGAGCCCAGTGGGACCAATAGGACGGCAGCAGCAAAGGGCCTGCTGAAATCAGACCAAAGCAGACACGGGCACTAATTGGATATAGTGGGTGTGCCAGGATACACCACTGTGTGTGTGTGTGTGTGTGTGTGTGTGTGTGTGTGTGTGTGTGTGTGTGTGTGTGTGTGTGTGTGTGTGTGTGTGTGTGTGTGTGTGTGTGTGTGTGTGTGTGTGTGTGTGTGTGTGTGTGTGTGTGTGTGTGTGTGTGTGTGTGTGTGTGTGTGTGTGTGTGTGTGTGTGTGTGTGGCGCTATGTCAATGATTGTCACTGGGGTTCATACTGGGACAGCAGTTTACAGCCCTTTCATTTATTGTACGAGTTGTGATATGAATAAAAATACAATTGATCTCATGCTGTTGTGAGTGTGTGTGTGTGAGAGAAAGAGAGAGGGTTTGAGATTCATGAATTAAAACAGCGGCGTCTTTGAAACAGGATGAGTAATTCTGAGCCTCAGTCTCATCTTTGTGATTAATGTTTGCCATCAGCCCTTTTGCTTTCAAAAGTAGAGGAACTATTTACTTCTCCAAAGATTAAAAGATTGTGTTTGTGCGCCCTCTGCACTACATGGCAATTAAAAAAAACGGTTCGTAATATCAGGAAAAGGTGAAATGAAGAGAGGCGAGAATCCTCGGCCGAACTGTCTGCTCAGCTTGGCTGGTGACAACTACTGCTGCTAGTTACCTCCGTGTTCAGGTGGCACATAGATGACACATCCAGCTTGTCCAGCTGGTGTCAGACATGAACTGTCCACAGAATTGCATCCAGACATTTCTGCCGTTCACATGGCTCGGAGCAGCCGGAGGCTCCGAAATCTCGGAGGTTGCAGGAGTCAGTTTTAAAAAATGTTTTAATTGCATTCACCAACACGCCCACGCGCTCATATTCTCCGGAGATTCTCCTGCTGTATTCTCACATGGGCTTACTTAGAACTGCGGAGAATTTGAATATTCGCACACAGCCCATCAGGAGAAATTCAGGACAACGTCCGGGGTTCGACGCGTGACTGAAAGCAGCGTATGTTTGTTAAATGCGTATGATAAATCGATTTTCGAGACCCAGTTACTAGTATATAATAAGAGGGATGTTATACAAGATGTAAGTTTTAAAAATGTTGGTAAATCTCAGAACGTTAAAGGTAGAGAGAAACCTTTTGCATCTACGTCCTGGTTTCATTTCCACATGGAATAGATCCAACTCAGCAGCTGACATATTGCAGCTAGTAAGTGCCAGTATAATTTTATTATATCCACTGTGTTGATTTTACACGTCCCAGTAAGTGATATCTCTTGTAAGCATCAATAGGTTTGGTAATAATTTAGTGATGACTTCAATCTAAGCTTTGAGGCGAAGAACCTCCCCCCCCACCCCACCCCACCCCCCGCATACTGGCCCCCTCCCCAAGATGGTGTGGTCGAGTGGTTTTCCCACTCATCTCCGTACTGTCTTTGTTTTGCTGTCAGAGCTGGCAGGGGTTGGCTGCCATTTTCTTTTTTTACCATATTCTCTCCTGTTCACGTTAGTCAGGATATTTAGTTATTGCAATTTGGTAGTGCTGATATTTTGATGTTTTGATTGATTTTTTGGCCTTTAACCCTTTAATCCCAAAAGGAAACTGCAGTGTCACAGCAAAACAAGTGATAACAGGCCAATAACTAAAGCAGCCCACATGAATAAAATTAAAACATACAAAACAACATAGACAGGCCTATGGGATGAAATACTTCTCTGTAAAAGCAACTTGAGCACCACAGATGGCACAAAAATAATGTAACCTTTCTAAAAAAAAAAGTGGGAATCCTTTCTGTGAAGCTTTTACATTACTCCAACCGAGATATTGAGGACGACGGGGTGAAGAGAAGGGAGCAGGAGAATGAAGTGAGAGGGGGAGAGTGTGAGGTGCGTCTGCCTCGATGCTGCTGGAGGGAGGACAGACACCGACACCATCAATCAGCGATAGACAGGGTTTTTGGGAGAGGGCACAGAAAGAGAGAGATGTGTAAAAGGAGAAATCCTGAAGGATAAAAAAAAAGAAATTGCAAATAGACGAACTTAAAAATCTAGTGATCTTTTTTGGCGCGTGTGACCACTCCACTGAATAAGAAAACGAGGCACGTAATGGCATCGGATTTAGTGGAAGAGACGGGAGAGCATCGGGGGAGGTAGAGGGGCGTGGAGAGGGAGGACAGTGCAGTATCAGATGGAAGGCAGATTGAAAACTGAAACAGATATGCGCACGAGAGGAGTAATAGACAGCGAGAAAGAGACGTGGAAGGTGGCTGACGACGCCAGGGATGGGGGTGTGAGTCAAGTACCGACGGGTTGGAGGGAGAGAGGAGGCAGGTACGAGGCGAAGACATGCATTTCACTCATTGTAATGAGATTCTTGGGAGGCAGTGTGGGATGATGTGTGAGTTACAGCCTGCAGGGTGACTCATTCTCGGAGTGACACACGGAGGATATCTGCAAGTTTTTCTCCACCTTAAACTTCTTTTTTTGAAAACTCCGCTCAAGAAGTGATTTAGACTGTGACAATGGGAGAGACGATGCAAGTCCCCCAAAAGACGTGGCGCAATGAAAAGCGATCATGTAATAACAAAAAAAGACTAATATTCCTAATTGCGGCAGTGGGTGTTGAGCAGGTTCGTGGGGTGAGATATCCAGACTGTGCAGCACCGCGGGCAGAAAGCGACAGGAGGGGGAGAGAGAGAGAGAGAGAGAGAGAGAGAGAGGCACGAGGAGGCACAAAACTGCGGGAGGGGAGTTAGCAGCTTGCATTGATGGGATATGAATTTACACAGACGGAGAGGAGGATGGAGCCGCTCGGTGCATCATGGGATGTCCCCCCCAGCAGTCTAGGCTTCATAGCAGCATTACTAGGAGACGGTCAAAGGCTCCGCCTGCCAATGTGCTTTCGGAGGCCTACGAGCAAGCCTCTGTGAGCGCAGTGCTCTGCTGGGGGTAACAGCACAATACAGCAGCTCTTTGAGATATGACGGTGCCTGGCTATTAAGGGCTTTGCAGGTGAAGAGGGGAGTTTTAAAATTCTATTCTGGATTCAACAGGGAGCCAGTGCAGTGAAGCTAATAATAGGGAGCAATGTCGTCTCGTTTCCCATGGTTCCTGTCAGCGCTCGTGCTGCAGCATTTTGCACCAGCATGGATGCTTTTCATGGAGTTGCCTCCCTGATTACAAGGTAATGCAGTCTAGAGGTAACAAATGCATGGACCAGCTTTTCTGCCTCTTCTTGAGACGGGACGCGATGCGCATGAATAGCTTCGGCGATCCCCAGACTTTTCTAACAGCCACGTGCCACTTGACCCCATCACCTTATTGTTTTGGTTGTTATAGAAATGCGTCAACGTCTATTTGATGGATTTCCATCGACATTTGTCACAGATATTTGTGATCCCCCAGAGAAACGGATTGCAAATAACTTTTCCTCTAGTCATATCAATTGTGTCAGCGTTATGTACTTAAGCAGAGGCGGATAACCGTAAATCGCTCAGCAGCACTACTCTGTCTCATTTCCCCCCAGCCCTGCCTCTCGAGAGACCGCGTTCGTACACGACTAATTCGCAACAGCAAATATGTTTTGGAGCAAAATGCGATTGCATTTTCTGCTAATGCAATCAAGAACTTCTCGTAGGTAACACGTTTGGCAAGTTGCTATTCACGTTGGATGTATAAGCGAAAGGTCCACAGACAATATGCGTATCAACACACAAATCACTTCCCAGTGGGCGATGCAGTTAATGAGCATCCACGTTTCATTTCCAGGGGACCAGAGGTGCCTTGTACACCTCAGGACTCGCCTTTGCTTTCTTACATCCTTTTCTTTTTTACCGTGCATGCTCCTTCTGATCTGGTGGAAATGCTAACAGGACTGCGCAAAGTTCCGAGTTTAATTCCTGCGGCTCATCTGTGCCTGGATATAGTGGGTCAGAAGTCTCTCATACCCAGAAAGGGAACAGCGAGGATAAGGGCCTCATCACTAGGGGGACTATGGGCCCTGCCAGCGTTTGCAGCAGAGCAGACTGAAAAAGCCAGTTCCAGTCCCAGGCTGGTGAGGCGGGAGCCGGCAGAAAAACAGCCTCTGTTCTCTGCTCCTCTGCCCAGTGGACACAATGAACCCAAGGAATGAAAGAGGGGATCCGTCCGTCCCGGCTAGAACAAGTCATGTGTCAGCAGTCTCTCTGTCTCTCTCCAATTACCAGCCTCCGAGAGCACAACACCTCAACAGCCTCTTACTCCCTCCTCCACTAGATTCGAGTTGAGACGGTGAGAAAAAGGGAACACAATACAATTATCATAGCTTTGCGGGGCCACCCCCTGGGTTAGCTTTTTTTTACCCGTCTGACATGACATGCTGTTTTGTCAAGCAGCACCTGCAGCACCGTACGAAGGAGCTCTGCCTAGAGCTGCGCTTCGTATATCTCAAAACGCGTTAGTTGTGGCCGAATGAATCTGTTAGGAGGCAAAGATTTGCAGCGAGTTGATACAAATCAACCTGTGCTGTTGTGCTGGAACACTAGCTGGCCAAAGAAGTGGTACAAAGGGAAGCAAAACAAGAGCCAACTTCGGTATTGCTCCTCATTTATAATCTTGCAGGCACATGAGTGTTACCAATCTTTTCTTCTCATTCGCTGCAAGACAGTTTGTCTATGGAATTTCCTGAAATAAATGCAATGCTTTAGAACGACCCCTTTGAACACACACTTTCAGTGTCCATGGCATACGCATAAACTTTCTTTGCCATCACTGGGAACTCTGTGCTTCTATCGCCTTTCAAGTAGATACCGGTGTGCACAGTGGCCCAGTGCTACTTTTCTGCCTGTCACTTTTTTTCTTCTCTCAGGCTTGAAGCAATGTTCGTCTTCGCCGGGATGCCGTCCTCCCCCCTGGTTGGCGCACTGAAGCCTCCTTAAAGAAGCGTAGGAGGAAATCAGTGCAACTTTGGAATCCTGTAACATGGAAATTGAATAAGTCGACATTTTGTTCAGGCCTTTTCCGCAGAGCCGAATGCGACTGGGGACTGACGGGAGCTGTGACTGAAGACGACACGCAGGTGGAGCAGGTTGGACTTTGTTACAGATTATAGCAGTCACACTAAAGAGGGAGTTTATGAGACTCACATCCGTCACCCCGGTTAGTTTTCCCCATGACACCAGCAGTTGAAAAGTTTCTTGTCGAGTGCAGCATGGTCTTTGAGGTTCACGGGCGTAGTGCAGCAATATTATGCCGGTTAATTACAAATGTCAACATGAGAGTAAGTACACAGTATCACACTAGATCGAAATACAAGTTATTGCTTTTATCAGCATCTTAAAGTCAGGTCTGAGTTAAGATATCCAAAGAGATTCCACCTCTGCAGTATACAATGATCAAATGATAAAACGGTAACGGGCGCACATCATAGTCGAGCACAGACAGAGGAAGAATTCTGCAGGAAACGCAGTCAACCCAGATTCTAAGGATTGTGACAAGTTTAATGGAGCATATTTAGTCTTTTCTGTCCTTACTAACTGGAATTCAAAAAGTGTCCGTCACATAGAAGCAACTCATGCTCCTGTGATCAAAGGAGGATTTGATCAAAAAAGCCTCGGTTTTCTTTAGAACGTGCTCAACAAAAGAGGTCAATGCGCTTCAGTTACTGTACAGGACACGTTAACAAAACTGTTGAGTCTACATTTTACTGCACAGGCTGAGGTTGCCACACCACACTGCATAGAGACCAATAAAGCAGAGCAGGCACTGTGTCATCAGTCGCGGGTGAACAAAATATGAAGAAGAAGAAAAGCAGCAATCCTGCAGAGAAACACTGCAAGAGTTCTTCGCCTCAGAGTAAACCTGTCAAATAGACAGTAAAATTGCAAAATGTAAACTATAAGGGATCTAAAGTTTGTCACAATACCACTGCCGTAATTATTTTTTCATTATAATTTCATCATTAAGGAAGACAGAGCAACGGGTGTGTAAACTGATCCCAGACAATGGGACGACTATGTGTTGAGTATGAGAAAAACAAGAGAAACGAGATGAGGCGACGCGGAAAATGTAAAATGGCCCTGAATCACATAACAGCAGAACACCGGGAGTGGAAACCATGTCGTTTGGGAGTGGTTTGTGTCTCTCTGGAGTCTTGCTTTTACTTGTGGTAATTTATTTTATTTATTTTTTTGTCCTTGTGCATCTCTTTGTGTCTGATTGAGGTTTTGTCTGCAGCATGAAACGTACAGTTACATTTTAAACCAAACCTGTGACTCAGCGGCCTTATGACCCCTTGTGCTCCTGGGCCATGTTCACCAAGGGCCCTTGTTTGGTTCAGACTCTTCAGTTTAGTCCAAACCAAAATAACACGTGCGAAAGGTGCCTCGGAAACATGGACCAGAATTTAGTCTGACTCAAAGAGGTGGGCTCGGTCTGGTCTGTCAAACTGAGCAGCGTGATAGTTCGGACTTTCGGACCAATTGCAGGAAAGCGAGACGGCATTGAAGCTGACATATTATGCTCATATTCAGGTTCATACTTTTCATGTGTGTTACCACTTAGAAAAAGGTTTACATGCTCTAATGTTCAGAAAAGGCTTCAGGGTTCTCATACTGTCCATTCCTGCAGCTCCTCTTTTCACCCTCTGTCTAAAACACCTGGATTTATTTTAGCCCCGCCTCCTGGGGCCTGCTGTGATTGGTCAACCTTTAAAAAAAAAATAGATAAAGAAGAGGAAGAGAAGCAAAACAATAGCCATGGTACCACAACGGACAAAATATCTAATTGCATTTTTTTTTTTGCAGGAGAGCTTGCAGTCTTCACCTCTGATGATATTACGTTTGAACGACGAGGACGTTGACGTGGTGCGTGTGAACGTCTGAAGTGTTTCATGCATTTGCTACATTCAAACAGTGACTATCCGCTTTATTGACGACACACTGATGTCAGACACATGCCTGCCTACAAACCAATCAATGTCTAGTATTGGTAGACGCAGCCCACGTAGATTTGAATCCTTCCACCATTCAACCCGTTTCATTTCTTTTATGAGGTTTCACCAAAATCGACCAGGACTGAAATCTTCAAGATTTTCGCTTTGAAAAAAACACCTTTGGTCAGAAAACCAGTGCAAAGCACGTTACTGTAGTAAAGGTGTAAGGCTCTGTCAAATTGTTGCTATTTATCTAATTTAAAACTTTTCTCCGTTCAGTGGGAACATCCATCAATTCCTCCCAGCAGCATTTACTTGTCAGCCTGAACTTACCGAAGTACATTGGTTTCAGAGAAAAGTTACTGATGCTGACACACAGTTTTAATGTAGAGGAAACTGTGGATGCTTGTCCCACTTTTTCCTCTTCTTTTGTGTTCATCACTGTCTGAACGTATTTTAATAACAGCAGAAACCTTGGGGGCTGTCGTTGAAATAGTTATTCTAGAATCTAAGGATACTTTGACATTTATTTACCAACAAAGATGATGAACACTAACCTATTCTTGTGCAGTCTCTATGTTGTGACAAAAGAAAAGACAATATAACACTGGTGCTTTATTATTAGGGCCCGAGCTCCACTGACGAAGTCAGAGCGAGGACCTATTGTAATGATTATTATTCTCGATACATTGATTAATGATAAACTACATCCTGTACACACACACACAGAGTGTTTTCAAACAGGGACATAAATCAATTACTCCAAAACATGTAATCATCTCTCCCACAATGCTTTGCTGCCCGTTGTTCTTGCTGCTTTTCCCAAAAGTTGGTGAGAACCAGAAAGTTGGTGAAAACCAGATACTCTGCAGGAAACTAAAAGAGCTTAGAGAGTGATTTACTGAGTCTTATTTATATCTGAGATGAAGAATTATGTGCTGGTTATGCAGCAGCTATCAAATATCCCTTTTAGACAAATGTTCATTTTAATTCGAATTGAGAAATCAAAAGATGCAACTGTGTCCAGTATGTTGGTTGGATATATCACCTTGGCCTCTTGAATTTTGTGATTGACTTATGTCAGACTTTGCTGACATTAGACAAAATGAATAATAATGCAAATAAAATGTCCTGTGTGTGCCATATTATCCTTGTCCTAATAAGGCTTGTCTTGTAAAAAAAATTCTTTGTGTCTGATAACACTGGTAATATGTCACAAAAGAGAATTGTTTTATACAGTCCCAAAAATAACTACATGCAGGAGCCAGGTGATGATATTTCTGAAAGGTCACGCTCGACAAATATTTAATGTCAGGGAAGAACACCCACAGCCACCTTTTCAGCTTGTGAAGTTGTGTTGCAATTCTATTATCAGACCAAACCTTTCTTTGATGCAAAAAAGGAAGTAACCCATGCCACCCTTCATGTAGAAATTTTTAAAAAAGCTTTTATTATCATGGCTAATGCATGGCACAGATTTAAAAAAGTTTTCGGCACACTGACCTTCATCAAAGTAAAGGGAGAACTATAAGAAATAAACTTATTTGCCAACGTTTGTGTTGTGATGCGCTGCTCTGGCCTTATATTATTTTAGCACCACAAATCACAGATTTGTCTCGTTTTGCCATGAAAAACTACGCCATCGAAACAGCTTTAACTTGTCTGTAAAAATACCAGGGAACATAAACCTCTCTGTAGTCATTCTCACCATAATTTAAAATCTTTTCGACGAGAATGAGAAGAAATAGAATCACGTGAGAGAGAGAGAGGGCTGAGACGTGCTGCTCTTGCCAAACTAGCAAGTCAAAGCAAGACGTCGTCGAAAGTGAAAAGATGAAGACAATGCTCGGCCTGTATTTCTCGAAAAAATGCAAATCAAACTGAACTCATCAGAATGAAAATGCCTGGAGGGGGAACCTCTGCTGGTTCTTTTAAAGAACAGGGAGTCGAGGATTCGGGCCTTTCGGCCAGTCGTGATGATGCACCTGTTCCATTTTGAAAATTCTCTCTTATGGACCAGGAGTTATCTGATCAGCAGCCATTCTCCTTCAATCATGTCAGGGATGTTGGCACCCTGGAGTGCTGCCATGACAGCAAGACTAATCAGACTTGTACAGTATGATTACCACAGGAGAACAAATTAAAGCCCCGGGAGGGGATGGAGGCAACATCCACAGACACTCAGCACAATGAAAAACATGTTGTGACACGGCGACTCTACGTATGCATGGGTGAACGCACATATGTGGGAACATGCAAATTCACATGCGGACTTGAGACCCAGTGACACATACTTAATGGGATATGCAGATGTACTGAGAATCACAAAACACGAGGACCAAGCACAGTCTTTGGCTCGTTTTCTTCCAGAGCAGAAAACAATCCAGAAGAGCTCAGGTTAGACGGGCACTTCTGGTAACACAAGCCTGT
Source organism: Scophthalmus maximus (assembly GCF_022379125.1). Taxonomy (NCBI): domain Eukaryota; kingdom Metazoa; phylum Chordata; class Actinopteri; order Pleuronectiformes; family Scophthalmidae; genus Scophthalmus; species Scophthalmus maximus. Next base: position 16,987,592 of record NC_061529.1, on the reverse strand, counting down.
AAATTCCTTATAAATATGTATTGAATGGTCAATGGTTCAATTAAGTTCTTTTCAGTTTAGCTGTTATTTTCCCTTTTGACATTTCCCTGATAAAATTCACTTTTCATTATATTTGTACCAACACTGCGGGCCTTTGCCAAATCATGCAAAACGTCAAATATCCTTCAACAACAGCACAGATTCTTCAACAGCAGAGTGTAAATGTAACCCATCCATCCTAGCTCACTTTTTAGAACTCTCAAATACACGTTTGGATTAAAATTAGGAGATACTGATAATAATGTGATGGACAAATACATAAGTTAGCTAATTATTGTTTTCAAATCTTCTTGAACCTCCTCCTCTACCATAAAGTGCTGTAGTTTTATTTATTTGTCAAGGTTTTGATTCATTCACATATGAGATTCTGCCACTACCAGTGCACACACATGCCAACTTGCAGAGGCTCTGTGTATACGAATAAATACAAATCAGGCAGACATTTTTTGAGATGAATGTTTCTTAACCCAGGTCCAAATAAATGGAGATGTACCACTGTAGGTCCTGGACTGCCCTCTTGACACAATTGAGGAGGATGTTGGCCAAGCTGACATCCATCATGGACAATCCCTCTCACCCCTCCATGAGACTGTAGGGGCCTGACATCATGCCCCTATAATGAGTAATTTTATACTGTATGTACAAAGTATAATTTTAAGATTGGGAATGTTAAAGAGTATTTACACCATCTATTATTGCTCCTTAAATATCTGTGTCTGCTACTTAAGTAATCGATCTGAATATTGAAGTCGAATTAAGCTTTTGACTAGATGTTTTCTAATTCGGAGGACTTATGTGCTGGTTGGATAGTTTGAATCGCTGTGGAGAGTCTGGTATGAACTCCGGGTCTGTCTTTACAGGGAATGGTTCCAATTACGAGTCCTTGTAGTGAAGAAGAGTTCCTTTATTATCCCTTTAGTTGTCTGTATGTGGTTCCTCAGAAATTGTGCTTGTCTTTCCGAGTGGTGGTCTCGGTCCGGTTTGTATTTCCAAATGTGGTCAAGTAACTCTGTGTCTCGCCCCTGTGTCTACTACAATTCTAATACAATTGCAATGAGATCCCAGATCCCAGGAGTGTGTGTGCCTTTGATCGTTGCATCACCAGGGATTGTGTGATTTAAATTAACGATTATCAAGAAATGGAATGAACATCCAAACTGTGCAACATATGACAGCTACTCACCTATCAACAAGTATTTGGTATACCAGGAGGGCATAAACAATACAAATCTAGTAAGTAAAATGCACAACTATAGCTAGCAGAATACTGTAAAACAACTCAGAAATACTATTACATAGAACAGAAACTGAACATTTATTTCCATGGACAGTTCATTTTTCATTTATGAGTTTGTATCATGTTGTTTTGACTGAATAATCCTCACTTACTCCATGTTGAGAACCTCATATCCTCTCTTTCTCACAGAAGAAAGGAAGTCAGAAAGATTTCAGGTAGAAAATGGCGACACGCTGAACAGCGTGTATTCAGATTAAGCACATTTGAAGGTCAAGAATGTTACTTCTAAAATATCTCGGTCCACGATTATAGGATTGGTTGTTTCCTCCCTTGAACAACATATTTTTACTGCAGGTGTATCGTTTTGCTGTGTCCTAACCTTCGAGCGTTTGTTGTGGTCAGCCATGGTCCAGGATGTTAACAGAAATTGCTCGTCTTCTAACATGTTGTTGACCCGGAACCAATTCTAACCCAACCCTAGACATATGTACAGATAAATCAGTGTTGCAAGAATGATGCATTGTTTTGGTATTTCAGTTGGTTAAAACCAGGACAGGGACTGTTCAAAACTGGGACATATTAGTGTTTTACAGATATTTGTTATATATATTTGATTTTGACTCGGGACACGGCGCTTGAAAACGGGATAGTCCCAGTCAAACTGGGACGTATGGTCAACCTAACTTTTCCACTCATTGCAATTTTCTGTGTATGCAAACATTTTCTTAATGCACACAATCTTTAAAGGTCAAATGATTTGTTTTAGTAGTGATATGAACCATCAGAATGACAACACTCATATTTCTTGTTTCAACACAAAACTGATGTTATTATGCATGATGACGCTCTTAGAAGAGAGAGCGTGTGTTGACAGGTCTGTGCTTTTTGACAGTGCCCTATCCATTTTCTACTATCTCCTCTTTGCCAGTCATTTCACCAAGAACACAGCTCAGCTCTTCACTGACACAATTTTGTTCTCTTCCCGCAGGGTTCTTGTCATTTGTTTTTCCTCTAAATTAAGGTTTGAGTACCAAGCATTTGCAGTTTAACGCTGAAGTTTAAATAGCATGCTTGCTGTTAAATATTTGTAGATTTTTGTGCAAGTAATGGGCATAGTATAATGAACACCTTAATGGTCTATTGAAGTGATATATAGCACAATGAAGTTCATTCTACCTGGGCCCTTTTGTTAGTACCTGCTCAAAAATGACCTAACCAAAATTAATAGACTATATATTTGTAACTACAAGGTCTATATGAATATTCTTGATATCTTCATGAAGGTAAAACTTTCTGCAGAGGTGTAAGCATCCGTATAGCATCAGTACAGATGTAACGTGGTCAGATCAACTTTTTTCCACTTTTAGAGTGAATATCCCCCACGTAGTAATGCGGTTTTAGCTCCAACATCCATAGCACAACATCTGAACATTATCTGTGCCAAATGTTATGCTAATAAAGGGAAGCAGAGCAAAGTTATAAGCTTTTAGTAGGGACATGGTCAGACAGATTCTCCAAATTGGAACAATTTGGCTCTCTGTGCCATGTGAGGTTTTTCACAGTAAAACTCATTTAACTTATACACTTATGTCACTATCGGCCGGTTTCACAGACAAGGCTCACACCTAGTCCCAGACTAAAATGCTGTTTGAGCTGGCTTAACTTTAATTCACTTGCACAGACTTATTTTAAAATAGTCGTATATTTAGTCTGGATTAAACACAGCAGATTACAAGAGGATGGATCAGAGCTAGTCTGAGATTAAATCGAATTTTAAAGTAATCCATCAAAGAGGTAGGTTTAACTTCTGCTTAGTTTGTGAAAGGGATTATAGACTGTTTGGGAGCATGGACTTTTTGGAATATCTAAATGAAGACCAATATGCACTACAGAGACTCGCCAGATGAGTACTTGTGGATAGGAATAATCCATTGAATCATTTTGAATAATTAACTTTCCGAGACCGCTTTCTTATGCTCAAAGAAAATGCATTGGAGATAATTACTGTGCTTGTGCCTAGACTTTCCTCTCTTTCTCAAAGAGGAAGGCCTGTACCCAGTTCTCTCCAAGTTCTGATCACACTACTGTGTGTAGACTAGTTCGCAGTGTGCGGTGCCATATGTGAACTGAGGAGTCTCTCCATTAAGTCCCCTGATGCTGCTCACCAAGTCAACTATAAAGTGCAATTCTATGAATATGGGCACTTCCCAGTGTGGAGCGGGCGGACCGGCCGCTGTCACAGAGGCTGGTCCGCCCGCTCCCCCACCGTCCAGAACAGCCGGGGTCTCTGCCCCAGCAGCAGCTCAAGGTCATAATAGGAAATAATTCTGAGTAAGTTCTGGTCTCTTGTGTCAATATCCTTAGGAATCCTGTGCAATGGTGTAGCTTCCGGATTTTTCTGGTGTTGTCGATATCTCAGCAACGGAATGACGGGTGAGCGCTGGGGGCGAGGCTGAAGGCAGAGACTGCATCGCTATGACATCACATTTCTGCTTAAGTCCTGGGGCATTGTAAAAAAAAAGAGCAGCCAGTGAATGCAGTCTGTGTATTTGTCTGTTTATTGACCGTTTTGACACTTTTACCGTACTTACAAAGCCCCCTAGACCTTATTTATCATGAAAGAAGCCAGGAAATCTCATCTTTGACAATATGGGCCCTTTAAGTTCTGACAGAAGGTATTGCTAACAAATTTTTGCATGTGTGTACATCTGGAGCATGTCAGAGAGGTAATTTGGTCCCATCCCGGTAAGTGATTTGTAAACAGGTTGCAGTGATTTAAAGCCAATTCTGTGACTTATTGGAAGCCAGTGCAAGGACTTAAAGTATTTGAGTAATGTGGCTTTGTAAGAACTCTGGCAGCTGCGTTTTGTACAAGCTGAAGCCGTTTGATGGTCTTTTTGGGAAGCCTGTGTGGAGATCGTTGCAGTAGTCAACCCTGCTGGAAATGAAGGCCTGGATGAGTTTTTCTTACCCGGCATGTTTTGGCATACGGCCTAAGGTTTTTGAGTTGTTAGGTAGCCGATTTGGTTATCGCTTTCACACGGCTTATCGCTCTCCTCCTCTCTGCAAATGTGATTATTTCAGCTGAAGGAAATCTTGAGACATCCGACAGTTAGTTTGGTCAACGCATTGACAATGAGAATCTAAGGGGACCATAGTCGTTGGGTGAGAGGGCTAAGGAGATAGATTTGTGTCGCTGTTTGATGTGAATTATATATATTATTATAATTCGGTGCACCTCTTCCGCTTGGCTATATCGACACAAGATTGCCATTGACCAACAGTCGATTCGGATGTGATTGAAAGTGAATGAAGGCAGACCCTGGTATCACCAAATCTGCCAGAGTTTCTCCCTTTTTCTTCCTCCCATCTCTGTCTCTTTCTGCTTTCCTTTGTCACGCTCGGGTCTGGTCCTAGTTACGATTCCCAGCAGGCCCTGGGAGGCGTCAGGAAGCGACGAGTCACTGAGCGAACAGACCGACACTTAATTTCCCTCCTCTGGGCACGGACTGGACAGGGTTGAGGCAAAAATCCTGTCCCTTATATTCACTTCCTGACCGTGTTATTCTCTTTCTCACCTTCTCTCCATCTCACTGTCACCCTATTGCTTTCTGCTTCCAGAGCAGGAAGGGGAAAAAATTCAGACAACCTTATATATCAAGTCTCTGTCCTCTTTTTCACTTTTCCTCCCCGACACCATTGCACTGTCTGTCGTTGTGTTTCTGTCTTTCTTACCCTGACCCAGGTAATATCAGCCTTTCTCTCCTCCGACTTCCCTTCTTTTCCGGGACAAGTTTGAGAACTATTTGGACTTGTACTGTGAAAAAGAAGCGTGTTTCAAGTCGCATCAATAAAACCTGATATGTAATTTGAGATACTTGTTGTTATGGAATTCTAACATACAGCAATAGCCTTTAGATTTATTGTATTGTATCCCTTTTTATTTTGACACAAACATATTCTTCAAAAGACAAATACATTATTATAAAAAAATTCCTTACAGTATGGGTTTCTTCTGAAATGTTTGTAACAGTAGGAATGTAAACGGCGCTCTGTTTCAAAAACATCTACTTTTGGAAATTATGGAGGGGAAATATAGGCATTAGTTAGTAGTAAGGAGTAATGAGTATAAGTTTATGTATCATACACCTCTGACAGCATTGCATAGACATTGTTGATGACTTTGAATGTGGCCACCTCCTCCTTTTCAATTTCCCCCCCAGTCATTAATAAAGTCTCAGTCCGTTGCTCTCGGGCGTGGGCTGGACAGGTTGGGGGTGGAGAGTGGACTGTCATGGACATTCTGCATTGTGGCTAGTTAGTCATGTCAGTGACTGTTTAATCCCACTTTTCCTCCTCGTTCCGTTCTATCCATCTGCCTCTCAGGCTGAACGTAACTGCACCTTTGGCCCGGCCGGCGAATGAGACAATACTCTACTTCAGCTGCACAGATTCAATCGGGCCATGGCTTTCCACAAACACCCTGTGCACAACACAACATCTCTTTCAGGCTAAAGACGTGTGTGTGTGTGTGTGTGTGTGTGTGTGTGTGTGTGTGTGTGTGTGTGTGTGTGTGTGTGTGTGTGTGTGTGTGTGTGTGTGTGTGTGTGTGTGTGTGTGTGTGTGTGTGTGTGTGTGTGTGTGTGTGTGTGTGTGTGTGTGTGTGTGTGTGTGTGAGAGCGAGAGGGGAAGAGAGATGGTATAAGCTCTCCTTGGCCTTCCTGCTGGCTCTGTCTCAGCACTCTCCAGATTAACTGCTGCACCCTGACCTTTAAAACATCCCTCATTGAGCTCAGCAAAGCTCACAGGGGCTCGCTGGGGTCGATAGCCCTCTATTTTATCAGCGCAGCACGATTCAGCTGCGAGTTGGTCCGTCCAAATCATCACACTTTCTACAACAAGCAGATTTCCTGTGACCTCTGCTCGCTGGATGTACAAACTGACCTGGATGGAGGCTGTTGCAGTTACATCCTCATATGGTCATTATTAAGACACCGTCGTTGTTGATTGGGTTTTGCAGGTGCAGTTTTTCCGAGCCTTAGAACTGGGTTCGGAGCTGTCGATGAAAGCTCGCACACTATACATGATTGCATGGGATCAAGCATTTATCTCTACAGTATGTGTTTTTATGTAATTCTTTCTTAATTCACAAAGAGGCTTTAGCTTTGTTGTGTGATTTGTTATTCAAACTGCAAGATGTAACAAAACTATAACCATGATTTCCTACAGAGAGTTAATACATTTTGTGGATAATGGCACCTTCTGCATTGTAATAGAAAAATGTGGCATTGGATAAATCTATCAATCCCAGGCCAACAAATACATTTTTGTAAAATGAAGGGCTTCGAATTCACCACTGTTCCAATTTGTGCCTCTTACTAGTTTCTTGTCCATGGCAATGGTGGCTGAGGCTCGTGGGTAATGTAGTATTGATGCAATGCCAGGGATTTCAGGGAAAAAAAGAAGAAATAATTGAAACTGACACAACCTAGGTGTTTAACCACATTTATCTCTTGATAAAATGTACTATCTGAGCCTGCAAGGCCTTCAGTTGGCACAGCGCTTGGCACAAAGTCAATCCTTTGTATGGTATGAAAATAGTCATGGACAGAACACAGTTAAGTGTGTGCTGCAGAAAATGCATTTATGCTATTATAGACACTTAGTAATATGTATTAATTTACCTCCAAAAACATGTAACTACCATCTTAAAGTTACCTGTAGGCAGCTTGTGTTGGTGTAGTGTCCACTCGTGTGAGCTTCACCAACTTGATGCTGTGTGAATGTTAAGTGTGTCTGTTCCGTCTGATGATGTGCTCCTGTGGACACTAAGCTGGACAGGAGGCTCGGACAGCAGCTGGCTGACTACAAAGTGGAAAACCTTGATGGAGTGCCACGCAAACTTCACTGTGTACTGAACAGCTTATGACTGGACGGCGGTCAAACATCTGCTCTCCCTCACCCTTCTGTTGGTCTCTGTTGCTGTTGTTTTTTTGCGGCAGGCTGCCCATGTCCTGTGCAAAACAGACACCATATAAACTCCAAAAGCCAAGTTCATGTAGCCAAAAGGCTCGTGATGGCGGCTAATGAATTCAACTTGTACACCCCTTGAACTTATGTGTTAAGGGTTTCACTCATCTGGCACATTTCGTTAAAGGTTTGGTTAGTTTTGAGGTGCGATATGATGTGACCAAACTCCTCGACAGGATCATTTAGTGCTAACATGTGCCAGCCAGCTGTATGCTGTTCTCCAGCATCTCTTCAACCTGAGCCTGAGCCTGGAACCGGAACCGGTGCTGTGGAAGACGTCCTGCCTTGTTCCTGTTCCGAAGAAGTCGACTCCATCTGGACTCAACGACTACCGACCAGTTGCCCTCACATCTCATGTGATGAAGGTGCTGGAGAGGCTGGTCTTGGCCCACCTGGGGCCGCAGGTGAGGTCGTCGCTCGACCCTCTACAGTTTGCCTCTTCTGGGTGTGGACGACGCTCTCATCTATCTACTGCAGTGGCCCATTCGCATCTGGATGCTGTTGGCGGCACTGTGAGAATCACTTTCTTTGATTTCTCCAGTGCTTTTAACACCATCCAGCCACTGCTACTGGGTGACAAGCTGCGGTTGATGGGTGTCGGCGCGTCCACTGTCTCCTGGATCACTAACTACCTGACAGGCAGGCCGCAGTTTGTACGACGGGGCCGTTAACTGTCTGACATGGTGGTGAGTGGTACAGGAGCTCCACAGGGGACTGTGCTGTCTCCTTTCCTGTTCACCGTATACACCATTGACTTTAAGTACAACTCAGAGTTGTGCTACTTGCAGAAGTTCTCTGATGACTCTGCAGTGGTTGGGTGTATACGGGATGGACAGGAGGGAGAGTACAGAGCGCTGGTGGACGGGTTTGTGGAGTGGGTGGGAGCAAATCACCTGCTGCTGAATATGGACAAGACCAGAGAGATGGCGATCGACTTCAGGAGGAAGAGAACAGCTTCACAGCCCCTTTTCATTCTGGGGCAGGAGGTGGAGAAGTACCTGGGAGTCAACATCGACAACGGACTGAACTGGAAAACCAACAGCCTGGCTGTGTACAAGAAGGGGATGAGCAGACTCTACTTCCTGAGGAAGCTGAGATCCTTCAATGTGTGCAGCAGGATGCTGGAGATGTTCTATCAGTCTGTTGTTGCCAGCGTACTGTTCTTCACTGTGGTCTGCTGGGGAGCAGCATCGGAGCCAGCGTCATGAACAGATTGAACAAACTGATCAAGAAAGCTGGCTCCGTAATAGGCTGCAAGATGGACGTGTTTGAAGCTGTGGTGGAGAGGAGGACTATGAACAAACTGTTATCCATCATGGATAACCCCGACCATCCTCTCCACCTCACACTGGACAGACAGCGGAGCTCCTCCTCCAATAGGCTGATTCAGCTTTGCTGTCACAAGGACCGTTACAGGAAATCTTTCCTGCCACAAGCCATAAAACTATACAACACCTCACCTCTGGCTGACAGATAGACCTTGTTCCACTGTCAATAATTCATGCAAATTCTGTTTATTAATTATTCTTATTTTCTATATATATATATTTTTTTTTGGCAATTCGTATATTTTAAGTTTATTGTGTAAATATTGTACATATTTTTTAATGTGTGAAACGTGCTGCTGCTACACCAGAATTTCCCAGCTTGGGATGAATAAAGTATTTATCTATCTAATTGTGTGTTTTCAAAGAATTGAAAATTGACCCATATACACATAATTGAGCATCAAGGGAGGGTCTGTCAAAAATAACAGCAGAGGCACCGTCAGGTGCTGGAACCTGTTCTTGGGAGCTGTCTAGTCTCGACCACTGCTGTCTGCTGTCCCAGGAACAAAGAGTCCAGTGAAGGCTCATTTTTTTCCCGCTTTACACTAATGTGGAGAGCTTTTCGTTTTTCGTCCACCAAGCTGTCCCAATCCTGATTCCTAACATCATCAAAGATGACTTGATGAAATGCATAGTTTCCTTAAGAGGCTCAATCCATCACTGAAGAGAAAAGCAGCACCGGTTGGACATATTGTGGTAAACATTCCAACTAGCATTCCTTTTGGGAGCTTTTTTCCCACAGACTCTAAGAATCTTCCATCTTGAGAGTAGATGGTTTAAGAACTATAAACACCATCTGTTTGTTGAAAGTCTTGTCTATTTGATTGCAGGTATAATGCAACTAATTGCTGGCACTCCTTGTTATTTTCCTTGCATTTTCTTCTTTATAATCTCATAGGAACACAAAGCAGAATTGACTACTTGTATTTTGATTAATTGTATTTTTCATATTCCTCCGTGAAAATACTTAATTATCTTGTGTGCACTGTTTGAGCATAATCCTGATGAGACTTTATACATCTAAATCAGACTCCTTAAAAATATGAGAAGACCTGAACGGCAAGGAGAAGTATTTGAAGGACGTGGCCAAAAATAAAATAAGCAATGATTGAATGAATAATTAATTACATTACCATTTAATGGCTGCAAGATTTGTCCCAATTATAAACACATCATGTCTGGGCCAACGTCTGGCCTTCTGTCGGGCAGAGGTACATGACCAAGAGATCACAGCACCTAGTACAACACAATTCTGACAGCAATGAGTTTGGATGCAATGATAGCATTACATACCATTACTACACAATTATGGCTAAATGTATCATAAAAATATTCTGTAAATTAGGTACACTGCAACAAGGGCATTATCCCTTGCTGGTTTCTGCCTTTTTTCTTTGCAGACATTTTACCCTGTCACAGCAAGAAAAGTAGGAGTGTTACCGAAAACAGTTACAATTATTCACACCGGTGTTTTTCCAGCTGTGACAAATTATCACCTGTGAAAAATGATAATTGCACTTGAACAGCAAGTTGCAGCGTGCAATTTTAGCTGGCAGCTGTTAGTCAAGAAAGCAAGATGTTTTTCACTTGTAAAATCCACTTACATGGATCCCATTGTGAATCAACCATCCACAGGTCGGTGTGTGACAGCGAGCCAAATGTTTTCACTAACGAACGTACCTAGGTTGTCTGTTAGTAAAACTAATAATACAGCTAAGTTGAGTTGTTGATTTGACATTTATCTGAGTCAGAAAAACGAGTATCTGAGTTTGTTCGCTGGTACAGTTGTGCTTATTCATGTCATTCGCGATGCTCTCTGTAGCGCATCATCCGTCTGGAACTCTGTTGACCACCAAACTTAGCCAATTGGTAATCTTGCTAGCAGTAGACAACGTTCCAGAGACTCAAAAAATGCTTTTTTGCATAGATTTATAGACAGTAAACAGTGCATTGGTCTGTGCACGTTGAACTTTTGGGGAAAAAAGTCCTCTTAAAATCAACCTTAAAGTATTGTTCGGCTATTTGGCATACCAACTTAAAAATCACAAATTGGAAGGCCAGAATGCATGTATGATACATGACATCTATTTTATGATCATGTGCTTGTTAACAAGGATCTACTTCATGCAGGAGCTACGAAAATGACAAGATTACTTCTGCATATTGTCTAAAACAACGAAACTTCAGGCCTCAATGACATTAGAAGACATCGACCAGCGAAACATCTCTTTCAAATCAGGCCTGAAAATAACATCATGCTCACCTTTGCAAATAGTTTATTAGAATCTTGGATAGTATTGTCCCTTTTCTGATTAATCTATTGGGATAATACATCTGTAGGACAGGGCTTCAAAGTACAACCTCTGTATTCCATCAAGTTTGAAACTTTCATTTGTGAAAAAAAAAATGTGATGGTGTACATAAGATGTAGAGAAGCAGAGGCAAAGAAGAGAAGGACATACATGAGGAAGATGGAGAGAGAGAAAGTGACCTAACAGATCAATATCGTTTCCAGCTCTTGTATGTGTTTGTGTGTTAGCGAGGTCGAGCTGGGGTTTCATGAGTGTTCGGGGACGTTTGCCTCATAAGGCCTGCAAGTGCCAAAAGCGTCCCTGTGTGTGTGTGCTTGTGTGTGTTTAGCTGGTATCACTGGCAGGGCAAGGAAAAATCGGAAACAAAACACATACTTGCAAGTGGAGCGGCGCTGTCGTGCAGTCGCGGTTATTGTGCTGAAATAAATCTGCTGCTGTATAATTTGAAGGAGATCACTTGTAACGGGCTGTTGTGTGAAGTGCGGAGCCACAGAGAGGGTTCGGCTTCATCTGTCTTGAATGGCTTGTGGAGTTGCCTGTAAGTCCCTGTCCTGGAGCTGTTGCTAAGAAACTGCACATTCAAGGTTGATCTTTAGATAGGTGTGGAAAACACTTCACAATAACGACAGCGTGAAGACTTAACAAACCAATAGTCTGTGACATTTCCCCCCCCAAAACCCAACAAAATAACGGTGCACTCCCGACCGTTGATTAACCACCATAGCTCTCATAACTCGGGCTGCACTCATTTCAAGGACACTCTGAACCCGATAACACCACTTGTATCTTACTCGCTACGCAAGTTTGTGAGACTTCTCATCATCAACATGATCAATGATTTCCTGAAGAACCTGTTTACTTGTATACAGTCTGACACCTTCTTTTTCTTTCTCTGCTGGCTTATCAGGGCACTGCTGCAGGAGCAGGCCTTTTAATGCCTCATCCAAAATGGGCTGCCGCCATTGGTGACTCGCAAGTTCATGTCACAGAACTCTGCTGATTTTTAAAAAGTTCGATTGCAGCTTAAATGGAGAAGACATGCAGAAATAAAACAATGTAGGCGACACACCTTTTTTTTTTTTTTACCTCCACGACAGGCATCATAGCATCACGTCCTCTGAGTGTCACATTTCCATCACTGCCAACAGGGACAGGAGCCGATTTATACCTGTGACTATAGTATTCAGTCCTTTGACCCTGGAATGAATGCTTTCCCGTGTTCTTTTAGTGTTTTGAAGCAACTTATAATAATAATAATTTCTTAACTCATTTTGTAGTGACATAGTGCTAAAAATATTTTAATCAAATATGATAAAGCAGGCACATATATTTATACACCAAAAAAATACACCATTTAAAGCTTTGTAATAAGATAAGATAAGATGAACCTTTATTGATCCCCGTAGGGGAAATTCAGGATAGACACACCAGCACAGGGGAAAGTGTGATAATGAAATAAAGTAGAACAGAAACAGAATCTGGGGTAAATAACATAAAATAGAAACATAATTGGAAGTAATTACAGTGCAGTACACAATACACATGATGATTAATAATCAATAATTGCAAACCTCCGAAAAACAGACGAGGGCTTGCTGTATGATTGAAAGCCCAAAATAACTTTGTTTTTATCCCAAATTTTCAAAGTTAGGACTTAAGTCATAAACTTCTGCAAAACTAATTTAACGAGCAAAGCAAGCAGAAACAGCTGGGCATCTCCACCCACGTATCCCTGCTGAATACCAAAACCAAAATCAATAATTTAAATTACAAACTTAAAGTTTCATTTCAACCATAGCTACATATCGTTAATACTTTTCATCCCGTCCGTCTTTCTTTCTCCTCTTTGTTCATTTCTGCCTTGCTCCTTGTGTCCTGTTTCTTTACTCATTTTGGTTCTTAACATGAGCTACATCTGTCTGTTTGTACACACACACACACACACACACACACACACACACACACACACACACACACACACACACACACACACACACACACAGCAGGGTGTGGCACAACAGCAGCTGTAGAAATAAATTATGTATGTGTTTCGGCTTATGTAGGCTACTTGCTTTCTGTACCTTCAACCAGGTGAAAAGATGGAAGAAAAACAGATATGAAACATTAAAAGGGATGAACAACACCTAAATAAATAGCGTAATACATGTATATATATATATATATATATATATATATATATATATATATATATATATATATATATATATATATATATGTGTGCGTGTGTTTGTGATAGATTCAGTAGGCATTATTCAGGAATTTTCACTTGGTCTTATATATTTTATTTTCAATGGGGCAAAGGAAGGAAAGTGCAGAATTATGCAGAAACTGTCGGAGACAAAACAACAACTGTGTTTGGTTTCATACTGGAGGAGAGGAGGACAAGGGAAGAACAGAAAAGGAATGAGTTAAAGGCAGAAAGAAGGAGGGCCCGGGATTAGCAATAAGTGTTACTCACCCCTCCACTCATTTAATATTCCCACCTCCTGCCATTGTGTGTTTCCCCCACTTCTGTGATTGTCTGACCCGCCCTAGTGTGATTCACCTCGGTGTAACTATCTCCACTCTTGGCCCCTGTGCCAGTTTGTCTTTGTCCCTCGTGCCAAACAATCTGATCTTACTGTAGCGTTTTCTGCAGTTTGAAAAAGTTTAATCGGCATTCAGCCCCGGGTCAAACGACTGCAATACACCCGGGTAATTATCATCTTCACTTCCGATCGGATTCCTGTGTACGTCACTCCCGGGTGAACGAGCTAATTTGACGCGATGACGGAGGCAATGAGGGCTCGTCTCCGTCGGTAACTGCGCTGCGTTTGTGTACTAAGAGTGACAAAAGTACAAGATATCAGGCAACGTTGACCTTCCATGCTGGCTGCTTTCTGTTGTTAGAGTTCTTCTTCTTTTTTTTTTATGGCACGCACCGCTCTTTACCGCCACCTATGGCCGCCACCTATCACTACCTTGTTTTCCGGTCAAAACATGACGCAGCCGGTCCGCTGGCGATCGTCAGACCCTGGTCCGCTTGCAGTGTGAAAGTGGCCAAGTGCCAGTTTTTAGCGGGTCTACACCGTCATTTTGGTGTGAAAGGGGTATAAGTGGAGAGCCCTTCTCCAACCACCTGGCCAACCGACCGCCCCATCTGTCCCGCTGTCCGCCCAACCTCTGGTCATTCATACAGGCGAGTTTCTCAACAGCTCTGTCCTCAAGTTGGCCTACCAGTCTGTAACATGCGTTTAACCCTCCCAGTCACACTGCCAGCAGCAATCTCATCATGAGGACACAGCCCTCTAGAGTCTGCAACCACTTTCACACTGGCCCCAAAATACAAAGCCACTAACATCTGGCTGATTGTGCCCTTTTCTCTGTGAAAGGGCACAATCAGCATTCATTCCAGGGTCAAAGGACTGCATACTATAATCACAGGTATAAATCAGCTCCTACTCCTCTTGGCAGTGATGGAAATGTGACACCTCAGAGGACACAAATAGTTGCCCCTTTTTTCTGGCAAGTCTTCTCCATTCAAGCTGCGATCGAACACTGTCCAGTCATCTAAAGTAAAGATATATAGCCTACTTGACACAGTCATTTGGCCTTCATGTTTATTCCTATAGTTTCCTAACCTTTTTTTCTGGTGCGTTTGAGATGTTGGATGAAAATGGACAACATAGAGTAAGATTGTGTGTGTGTGTGTGTGTGTGTGTGTGTGTGTGTGTGTGTGTGTGTGTGTGTGTGTGTGTGTGTGTGTGTGTGTGTGTGTGTGTGTGTGTGTGTGTGTGTGTGTGTGTGTGTGTGTGTGTGTGTGTGTGTGTGTGTGTGTGTGTGTGTGTGTGTGTGTGATAATGACAGGTGAGCCGGCTGAATGAGGATAGCTGCAGGCCACTGACCTGCCCGTGAAATTGTCCGGCACTGACTACACATGGACACGCGCAGAGGCTCAACGCTCAATTTAGAACCAAATATATTACTTTTAAGAAGGAAAGAAGGAGATTGGAGGAGATTGAATGGCGCTGGGGACTGAACGAAAGAGGACGGGGTAGCACACACAAAAAATTCAATGCAGTTGAACTGTAATGAGAATTGTTATAAGATGGGGAGAAGGGATAGCAGACAGACTGACAGAAGATAAGGAAAAAAAATGGATAGAGATGAAGGAGATGGAATAGATTGAGAATGCAGTGCAAAGAGAGAAAGTGTGTGTGTCTGTGTGTAAACACAGTTTACGAGTGGTCCGGACCTGTCATGTGAATTTATGAGAGGCCCTGTGAGAAATAATCCATACTTGGTTTCACATAGAGCATCATAATCTCACACGGTCATCCGTTCTCTTATTCATTTATTCATTTATACTCTTACATATGTACTACTATACCCTCTTACATGCACAAGAACTACTCTGTGCTGCAAAATCTCAGTGGCGTGCGTCTTGCGCAGAGCGCTCATGGAGATGACTGGCTTGACCTCACAGGCTATCTTCAGATCATTTGCCTAAAATTCACTATTTTCTCCGGGGGATTGGGGTGATGCTTAAACTCCCTGGCCCACAACACCACTAGTGAACCCGAAGACGAGACAGGAGCGTTCAAACAACAACAACTGTGGAAAACATCCCTGTCAGCATGGGTCTCCCGAACACGCACAGCATGTAACAGTCTTTAATAACAGAAAGAGAAATCATGAACCGACTTCACTTCATCTCAGCCTGGCTGTTGTCACGCACACTTCAGTCCGTAAACCTTTCCTCTGGTGGCAGTTTTTTTGATCTCCTCAGGTCCATTCATGCAGCCACCTTAGAAGCAGGAAAGTGATTAGCCAAATGGACTCGGCTGTGCCGATCTCTCCTGGTGCAGCTGGAGGTGTTCCCCTCAGCCACCTCCACACCACGCCCCACCCTCAAAGTGACCGTCACCCCATCCACAATTCTACTTGTTTAAAGGTCCCACATTGTACACCTTTCTGGTGTTTTATTGGAAGTTTTGATATCCTTAAGAAGAGTTTAAATTAGTACCAAAAAACATCTCAATATTGTTTTTATTATGAAGGAACGGGCTTACCGGCCGCGGACGGTTACCGATGAATTTTGCAAAGGTGAAATAATTCTGAGTTAGTTCCTGGTCTCTCGTATTAATATCCTTAGGAATCCTGTGCAATGATGTAGCTATCTGATTTTTCTCGTGTTGTCGATCACTCAGCGCTGGGGGCGAGGCTGAAGGCAGAGACTGGGTCGCTATGACATCACATTTCTGCAGAAGTCCTGGGGCATCGTAAAAAAAAAGAAGAATAGCTGCTGAATGCAGGCTGTGTGTATTTCTCTGTTTATTGACCGTTTTGACACTTTTACGGTACTTACAAAGCCCCTAGACCTTATTTATTATGAAAAAAGACAGGAAATCTACATTTTGGGAAATGACTGTGTCACAGTTAACCTCTCAAAATGAAAAGCTGTAAATGTCTCAACGCAGTCCGATTTGTGACAGAGGAATGTCAACTTTTTCTAATAATCTGTGTTCATTACATGTAAATCAAGTAAGAATTCATGTTTGTGCACCTTTATTTATGAAAAAAAAAGATAATGCTGCAGGTGTTTCTGTATTCTTTGCCACACACACACACACACACACACACACAGATAAGGTTTAAATGCAAGGATCTGCACATGGACGTGCTGCAGAATCAGTCAGGGACTAGACTACACTGAACACATGGCACATTTTCACATTTGTGTCTTTGTCAGATGTAATGATGTGTGAATGTGGTTCTTCTACCCCTCTTAAATTGCACATGTCATTGTACTGTTGCCTCTGCTCTCAGGCATTTTTCCCCATTTAAAAAAAATTGTCTTTTCACAGAATAAGAGCAGTTTTTCAAAATGTCAAGCTTTAGCTGGAAGAGTTTTGAAAGGGATGAAAAGCAGAGAGGGTACAGAAGATTCAAAAGGAAATCGACATTCATTTCTCTGGATATTTATTGAGCTTCATATTTTCCCTTCTTTCCCTCTCAATTCCTGCCTTTTCACTACACTTTTCTCCTCTTTTGTCTTTTGTATTATACTTAGATGGATCAGCAAATACATTTTCTGCGAATACTATTAATACCTCATTATCTGGCATAGTCAGGTGTGTGTGTGTGTGTGAGGGAGAGAGGCATGGAGAGATAAAACATATATATTGTTTGCAAGGTGATAACAAGTGTGAAAGTTGCACCACAGGAGGTGATCATGATTAGAACTCTAAAGCTGGATAATTGCATAGGTACACACAAACTCACACAAATATATGGGCTGGCGTAGAATTTCTCCCAATTTTCCTTGACTCAGCTAATTTATTTTCCTCACCTGCTTCCTTTTTTTCCACCAGATGTGATAAAAGAATTTTTCTGCAGCCACTCCGAGACCCTCTGTAAAACTTTTGTGCTGAAAGATGTTACACAGTTTCAGCAGAAAAAAAGCAACTCTATGATTTTGCTGAGCGGATCTGATATTGCATCAGATATCGCATTGGGTTTGAATTTAATGTTTTCACATCAGCAACTCTTAGGCCTCCAGGTCTCCGTCCTGGGCTTATTGGCAGACCCGGTGACCATGTCTGCTCGTGGCTGGTGAATCTCGAGTGTCTATTGTTCTGTCTGAAATCAACTTTTTAATCCGTTTTAAGCAAAAATACTCTCACATCACACTTTGGATCTTGTTTCATTTAGTATTGCTTTGAACCAGTTGAAATTATTTTTTATTCATCAGGCTTTAGTTTTGATGGAATGTTGTTTAGTGGTGGATCTTTTTTAGCCTGATGGCAAAGCTAACCGAATAGACCATGGCCTCAGAAGACAATCTGCCAAGGAAAGCAAACTGACCTTAGGGAGCATTTTGCCGGCTCTTGAAAAGCAAACAGGCCCCTCTGAGCAGCTTCATGGACGTGGCACATGAGCAAGACACAGCGCCACGAGACCCTTCCACCTGTCCGCTGCCTCCATTCCACTCGACACCCAACTATCGGTCATCCTTGGCCGAGGTGGTGGTCCCCCCGCGATCCCTGGAGAGTCTCGGACGGGTCTGCCTCTCCTCCTCGCCAAAGCCTCTCCAACTGCTTTCAACGTCCTGTCTTTTGAAAAATTGGCTGATGGCCCTGGTTTGTGCCCTGTGCCTGGAAACACTATGGCTCCCTATACACAGGCGACTGCTGGTGATCGTGCTACTCCTCCCTCCGGTGACTTGGCACCTGGGAAATCTGCAGCTCAATTCCCGCTGATAGTTCATGGTGCCCAGAGCTGCTCTGCTGTGGTGCCGGATGGACAGCTCTCTTTATCAGGAAATTAAGTCTGCATCGCGTCGTAAGGTCGTGAAAAACTGGACTTCATGTCTTCGACTCCACATGATTGAGCTAGGGTTGGGTTAGGAGTCCTGCGGACTTCTCTTTCATCAATACACTCCGGATGATGGGCTGTGGTGGTGGTCTTGCCTTTGTTTTTAGAAACATATATACCATATATAGACATTGTAGGCTCCGGCATTTGAGTAGGCTGTGCTATTTATCCCTGTTTCTGTTTTTAATTCTTCTCAGTCTATTTTTCTTGTATAATTCAGCTCGTGTTTTATCCTTGTGCTATACAAATACACATCATGTGTTTGGTTGCATGCTTGAATAATCGATGTAAAATATACATTCAGAAGCCAGTTGGCGTAGTTTAGCTTAGCGTAGCATGAAGACTGGAAACAGAGGAAGGCAGCTAGCTCAGAAAAAGTGCCTGGTTGTAGCTTCATATTTGGTCTACCTGATGTACCTCTTGGCAACAAGTGTATTTGTCAGAACTACTCTCTAAACTCAAAGGCTGAAAACAGACTCTCTGCCTATTGCTGTGAATTGAAATCATGACTATGTACACTTCACCAATCAGTTATAGAGCGATGGTTCTCCCCCTTTTGAGCTTGTGACCCTTCAAAATGTGGCAGCATCATCTTGTGAACACCTGGTTGATCAGGGAGAACTAAGGACAAGAGCTAGTCCAGTACCTAGTTCATCAGTGATCATCAAAATCGTATTTCTACTCTAACATGTGTACATGCAGTCAGGGCTGATATGCGATAACTGAGGTTACATGTCATTCTTCTGTTGGAGCGTTCGAGTAGTCTAAATGCAGAACTCTGAGTTCGGGTGGAAGTTGAAACTCAACTGACACAGACAGGAACATGGAGAGTTAGTGATTTAGTTGATGTTATAAAAGCTTGGCTTGGCATGTACTTTTTATCTTGAAAGACTTCCAATAAAAGTCAAGTAACCTTGTTAAAACGTCCATATTTTATATGATTTAATAAATATGGGCGAAATAAGCAGTCAATGCCATGACTCAGTATTTTCACCTTGGAACTGCAGTGTACCAACGATAGTCACAAAGAGTAGATTCCCAGAGCCGGGGTTTCTTATGTGACATTCCAAAGGTAGCTAAGTCCGAGCTGCCATCAGGACCAATGTTCAATTAGAAAAATATTTATAGCTGTTTGATAATGTAGTCAAGCCAAAGGCTCATTTTACCTAATGTTGTAAAGACTGTTAAAAGATATTGCCATTGACTTGTGGGTGAGCCTAAACAATGCAATCATCTTTGTCCTAGTTTTCAGTTTAAACATATCTGCCTGAATTACTCTGATATTACCTCTTTCCATAGTGTACAGAAGCAGAACAAAAAAACAAGTATTTATGTAGAGTGAGTTGAGTCCATGCTGCAGGTCAGCAGGGTTAGAGGAAGAATAAGGATTTTAGTGTAAATATTACATTGACATTGTTAACATAAAGGTATTCGCACATGCAAATGCCATAAAGTCCGAGGTGCAAGATGTACCAAGTAAGGCGTACCGAGTAAATTCTGACAATTTACCCCAGTGGATTCAAGGTTCATTGGAAAACCATTAGCATTATCATGGATGCAACTCTTTACTCTTTGGAAATACCACAGAGTGGACAAGAGTGTTTGGTGTGTGATGGCGGCAGACTTTCCTCAACAGTTTTCTGGGTTAAAGTGCGTAACAATTGCAGTGAAACCTGCCTCGTTCAGTCTGAATGAGCCGCTAACATAGATCTGTCTTAGAGAGCATCAGGGAGGAGGGGTGATAGGGTGGTAGTTTGAGAGAAGAGGGGAGGTTGAAGAATTGGGAGAGACAGGGTTGACAGATGGAAGGAGGGACAGAGACGGAGAGATTAAACCGTAGAGAGAGTGAGCGAGCCAAAGAGATGTAGTGAAGCAGAAGGATGTATGATGGATGAAGAGACGAGTGTGTGATGACAGAGAAGTGGGAACGAGGGAAGAAGAGAGGCAGATGAATCATCATCACATTACACTGGGGTCTATGTGTGCGTGCATATCCACTTTTTCTTCATACTTCCCAGTTATGTGTTTGCTGAGCTCTGATGATTGTATTATCAGAGTTTATTATGGAGTCTGTTAATGTTACCCTTCACACAGGCCGGTATTGGCACATGTGCCAACACATACAAACCTAATGTCATGGAAGTATTCTCTAAATTGTCTCTGGACCAAAATAGAACAGCATTTCTGTAATATCTTTGAACACAAGAACATGGAGAAAACGAAAGCAAAGAGGACACTGATTCAGCTTTACCTCTTTTTGTTACACCTCCTGGGTTGCCTCTTCTCTTTTCCTCTGTTCCTTTCCCCCTCTTTGTGTTTGCTTCACTTTTATCATCCATCCAAGTGCTTCTTTGAGGTATCAACAAGCATGATAAACCAGAGGCTGTACTTAGGCACAGCAGTTTTGCTCTGAATGCTAGTGTCACCATTGGTCAGTGCTAAAATGCTGATGCTTACCAGCCATGATGTTTGCCATGTTGCCTGTTTTAGTTCAGCGTCTTCGCATGCTCACATTTGCAGTCTAGCACCAAACAGAAAGTACAGCTGGGGCTAATAAGAATATCCAATATTTTGCATGTCTGCAATAAACAAGTAAATAAAGTCCACCCATTCATGCTTATCTTTTAATGGGGACAGGGCTATCCCAGCTGACAGGTGAGACACCCTGGACAGGTCGCCAGTCTATCTCAGGAACAAAGGACTGAGACCAACAACCGTTCACATTCTCGCCTACAGGAGGCAGATGAATGATAACAATTTAGAGTCGCCTATTAACCTAACCTAATCTGACTGGTAGGAAGCCAGAGTACCTAGATGAACACCCACACAGACACAGCCAGAACATGCATACCCCACACAGAAGGCCATCCAATAGCTGTGGAGTCAATCCACTTAAAACCTCAAATCTCAACCTCATTCGTCTTCTGGGAGCCATGAATAGCTCTGTACAAAATTCCATGGCAGTCCAACCCAGAGTTGGTGAGATGTTTCAGTCTGGACCAAATTGGTTGACCAGCAAACCAACAGATGTACCAACCGACATCACAATCCTCATAGCCTTGGTGCTAGCATGGCAATGAATCTGCTAAGATCACTGGACAGGATCATGGCGGTCAGAATAAAAGCAGCTGGGCAAATTAATCCTTAGATTTAGCTCCCAGCAAAAAAAATCCAGGATAATAACTTTCCCATAATGCAATTTTTTTTTAAATTTTTTTTTAAAAGTCAGCAGACTCAGACTTGGCACAGCTCCTTTAGACCCACAAACTGTTTTCACAAACTGAGAAGGCCTCCCATTCAAGTACGGATATGTGTGATTTTGAGTGATGTGGATTGTGTCCGACAGGTTTGTACATTGTGTTTATTCTGATCCATCTACACAGTGATAGTGATGGACACAGATGCAGGCATGTTTGAACTGACTGACAGAAAATTAAGGTGGAACTTTTTCTCTGCTCATTAGCAGTGTTCACTGAATAAGAAAATTAAACAGCCTAAATTTTTATCATCCCAATTCCAAAAGACTGTTTAGAAAAACAGGAATTAGGTTATTTTCCGTTAATGGATGTGCTCTTTAGGGCGCTGCAACACATAGCCCTGAGAAAGCAGCGCCATCTACATCACCCACCATGAATGCTGAGGCAATTGAGACGTAAAGTTGGTTTTTTTGCCAGGAAGAAGAGTATGCATGACAGTGGGCTGTAACGTGGGAGCTTGCGACTGGTCATACAAGAGTTAGGACGTAGCAGCAGCTCCCCCGAGTGAATTGAATTATGCAATGACTTTTCATGTAAAAGGAAGAAATGTGTTGTATTGTCTTGCAGCTAACTTGAGTGTTAAATGTTCCCCAAATAGTTCCAAACCTTTACGTAAGGTACCTTGATTTACTCCCCTAGCTCAGACACAGGGTTTAGTCGAAGGCCATCTGCTTTTACTCCTTTTTTTCTCCCTTTTTTCTTTCCATGGCAGAGAACACCCAACTTTGCTTTTTGCTCCTCCATCACTTTACTTTCCGAACGCACACAATCGGCTGGATGGCTGCCCACCACCTCTACCTCAACCTTGACTAAGGTGAGATACGGCTTTTCCCTGACAAATGTTGTCCTCTGCAAAACCTCTCTATCAGGGCTGACGGCAGCAGAGGGACACCATCCCAGACGGGCAAGAATCTCAGCTGTGATTCTAGGCAGCCAATTGCCATGCAATGCCTGCTTCACAGCCACAGCCACTTTCTGTCACCGAACCCCCGTCCAAGTCTGCCGATATCCTCCTCCAAATGCACCATATCCTCCCTGCCTGGTCTTATGAGTTCCTCTGTTCATAGCCAATATCTTGTGCTGCAGCTTTAAGGAGGCTTTATTCTCCCATGTTACCTCCATCCAACCTTTACCTCTCAGAGGCAGCTCACATCAAATTCAAATACCTCACCTCTGCTGTACAAGTTTCAAAGTGATGAACATCCCTGAATACCTCCAAGACATGTGCCTAGTTATTCCCTCCCAGCAGCCACTTGGCCATAACTCCACTCTCAGCTCGACTCCTCTTCCCCTCCAGGCACCTCGGTGCTGAAATGCCTGTGTGAAAAACTAATTTCTGCAAGAACACTTCTGATATGCCCCTCGGAGCTATCCTTCAAGTCTCTTGACCCTTATCATTCTCCTGTCATGGGGTAGAAGAAAATCCTTTGCCACCTGGTTGTCAAATTGTCTCTATCTAAAAAGACCTTATTGTGAAGGGCAGTGGACAGCTTTCTCCAGGAGGACCATATCAAAATCTAAAATGTAACAAACATCAAGCAATCATTTATTAATGTATTACTACAGTGCATTTAAAAGAATTAAAAGATCTTTACTTGCAAAAATAATCAATATTTGCATTTGTGTAACAAGAGTAACAAGATGTCCGGCTGATCACTTCTAAGATCTGCAATGTTCTTCTCTTGAACTACATTATTTTCACCTCCTCTACTTTCAACTTCATTTTCTTTCTGCCTTTTGTAAATCACACTCTGTGACTCCAGCCGCCATATACAGCCACGTTAAACAAATCATTCCGGCGTGATTTATCAAGTAAATAAAGCAACGGATGTATCATGACGACCAAGACCCTAATGCATTCCCATGTATCAATTCATGGGACATGAATCAATGTACAAAGATCCTTGCGGCCCAAAAATTCATAAGCAAGTGTTTAGATGTCACATGTGGGAGAGAAGTCTCTGGAGTTGTAATAAGACAGCTTTGATGGAGCTCTACTGAGTAATCATTATAATGTAACCTTAAAGCAATGTGAATTTAAATGTTTTCAATTTGAAGGATTCTTTAAGGCAGTTTTATCATTTCTGATCATTGCATCATG
Source organism: Scophthalmus maximus (assembly GCF_022379125.1). NCBI lineage: Eukaryota > Metazoa > Chordata > Actinopteri > Pleuronectiformes > Scophthalmidae > Scophthalmus > Scophthalmus maximus. The sequence continues at coordinate 16,963,911 of NC_061529.1, read as the reverse complement.
TCAACCGAAAGAGGAAACAATTGAGCAAATAAGTTGCAAAAACAACAATGACGTATTATTTTTATAAGTCATCGTGTCCAGCTTGTTACGAACAATAGGTAAAATGCACTCAGTAGAGCACATACTTCCACCAAGGCCCAACAGTCCCCTTACATTCAATCAAGCTGCACCAAATTGGACACACTCATATATTTAAAAAAACAACAACAACAATAAAACCCCTGTCTCGCAATGATAAAGAATGTGATAAAAAGGAAAATTTCCTGGATCCGGCTTTTCCATATTTCTTTTATAGCCCTCGGTTTGCTCTTATCTGTCCACCTTGTTGCATTAGTGTGATGTCAATCAATACATTATTGTGCGCATACACGGTCATATATTTTAGTTTTTCAATACTGCATATTTTCATATATTCACATTTAAACATTTTAAGATGAATTGATGTGATGATGCACATTAGAGAATGCTTACTCATGGTGGGCTGTATTTCAAGTTGAAAAGTTGAAATAAAATATAAATCCTAGCTTTTATTTTGTAGAAAAAGCACTTATTACATACAGTATGTCCTAATATCAGGAACCTTCCATACCAAGATAACAATCAACTATTAAGAGAAATCCCAGAAATGTTATAATATTTCCCAGTACGTAGAGGAATCTCTGTTCGCCTGTCTCTCTTGATTTTCTCGAAAACCGCTTATCTGATCAACGTCAAACTTTGTGGGTGTGTTGCTGAGGAGCAGAGGAATTGTATTGTCGACTGAAGTCTGTTGGATGAGCAGTTTTCCAGAAAATTGACAGAGATTGTCTGTAGGAGGTGCTTCAAGCCCCTACTGACGGATGCATAATAAACCGTCACTGCACTTGTAATAGAAAAAATAAGAGATTCATATGCTAAATGCCTGTAGGAATAAGTAAGAACATACATGTTATGTCTTAAGTCAACTGACCCTATCTTGAACGGAAGGAAAAACAAGTCATATTATTTTACCCTTCATTATTCTGAGTTGCTTCAGCTAAGATAGATAGATAGATGGAAATCAATCACATGTGAAGAATGAGCAACAATTCTGGTAGTAAAAGAGCAATAAGGGGGAAAAAATGGATGACAAGATTTTCACAGTGAGAATGGAGAGATCCAGAAGGCAGCGACAATAACAAAAGAAAAAGAGACGTGCACTGGTTTTTGAAGTGAAGTGATGACGAAAAAGAGTGAGACAAACTGGCACAGAGATGAAGGGAGGAAGACAACACGGTTTCCTGTTCTGCAAATAGGGGGCAGTGTCACTCTGCAGACAGGTTCCCCAGAAAGAGACAGAGAGGAGACGAGGTGAGAATAGCAAAGACAGCGAGAGGGAGGGACGGGTGGATGGTGGTAACGAGGGAGGGCTGGAGACAGAAAGGGTGGGGTGAGGAGCGGCCGGATGGTTGAGCGCAGGATGGAAGAGCAGGCGAAAGAAGAGAGAGGAGGGGGGCAGACACAGAGAAGAGAAACAGGAGCAGAGGAGTTTACATTACAGTGCCTGCATGGGAACATGAACCACGGCTTATCTGTTACCATTTAACTGCAAACTAATGCTGCCCGCATGCAGCTTTGCCTTTGTTGGCATCTCAGTGTACATGTGTGATGTTCCCAGTTTCACTATGTGCCCTGATTTATGCCTTTATAGGCACAGTATGCATCCGCATGCGTTTGTGCTAGTCTGTGTGCACGTACGTGTCTGTGCCCATGTGTGCATTTGTGGGCGCATGTATGCAAATATTAGCAGGTGCTAAAGGTCAATACGGAATACGCTTTTAAGGTTTTGAAACGGTTTTGCACACGGATCCAAGGGCCACTTTCACAGTTTAGTCTCCCCACACAGTGATCCCCACTAACAATCTGAGGCTGTTTTAGACACATCCTAGAAAAGCATTGGTTTACAAGGGGACATTGGACTAACACCTTATTCCCGTCAATGGAAATAGGCCCTGCCCTTAGCAGCCTTATTATTAGCTGTACACCTCAATATCAATAGTACTTGGAGCATTGGACAGCATCCACTCCATGGAGATCTGCCATTTCACTTGCACTTGCGCTTGTACCCCTTTTCCACCAAACTAACTCTGGTTCTTGAGCCGGCTCCGTTTAAGATTCTTACAACCTCGATGGTAACCCACGAACCAGGACATGTTTCCACACGTTTTGAGCAGAACCATTTTAAATCAAGAATGTGTCATGAACAGAGAATTTTACACAGTTCAGTTGTAGTAATTAGCAGTAGCAAGATGGTGGGTGGGATTGATTTTTCCAACAGTGTCTCATCAATGGCTCTTGATTCTAGGGAACGACTTTTTTGGGTTCCAGACCAATTCAAATTTGGTCCAAACATTTCAAATCTAGGTGCACGAACCCATTCCATGTTGGCGGACACTCAGTCCATCAAACCCATTGCAAAATGTCTCTAACAGGAGCTTTTTTAAGTGTGTTCCACCAGTGTGGCAACATTGTCACGATGGATATTCATTTTAAGAAATAAATAAATAAATACATCCTTTCTTTCTTATCTGTTTCTCACAAGTCACCAGAATTTACTTAAGGGCAGTGCTAAGTTAATTAGAACTTCTCGGGCTGAAAGCACCAAGTATGTGGCACCAGCATTCATCAGTTATCAAGAACACCAGCTTTAAACAAAATGGTTTGATCTGTGATGCAATGTATGAATTGAGAAGAAGCAACTTTACACTAAAGCTTTCCACAGAATAATACCATTTTCTTAATATTACTGACATATGACAACGGAAGTCTCCCTTAACGACCCTGAGTGTCCTGCAAATGAGCACTAGTCCAAGTCGGCAAGGAAAATCTCTCAACGACATGCAGCAACACAACATACCATACCCTTCTGCATATACTTATACTGTACTGGATATGTCAGTTAAGTTAATTACAGGCGCAGATCTTATCATGAGCCCTGGCGCACACATTATTCAATTAGTGTTAATTCCATTACAGCGGTTGCCTGTGAAGATGTCACAGATTATCCCACTTTTAACCTCTGTATTTAAGTAATTATAGAAATTGATTCTGTTTATCTCAAGTTGTTTTAGGGTCTAATGAGGAGTATTCAACATGGAATGTGCTGCTGAAATGACTGGGGTTGGTTGGCACTGTAGCATTGAGTAAAAATTGTACCAGTGCTTAGCTAGGATGTCCATGCATGAGCAAACCATTACCTTTTATGGAAAGTCATTGCTTAATAGCTTCTATGATTAGTAATTTGAGGCACTGAATTACTTTGCGGTTTTCAAAGATAATTATTAAACATTAATTATCAGTGGGAAATCTGCATGAAATCGTGCTCAGTTAAATTTGCATTTTTAAATAGCCAGAAAGGAAGGGTGCATAACGTCCCACCCCCGTTTCAAATCTTTCACTAACCTTTTAATACACCGCAAATTGACATATGCATGACAATGTGGCAATTTGACATGAAATAAGGCTAAGAGTTTACAGCGATGTGTAGCTTTACTTAGACACAGTGCTAACAATGCTAACATAAGCACGCTAACATCCTCACAAGGACAATCAAGGACTTCTCCTTCAGCATATTCCTCCTTCTCTTCCTCCTGTGCACTTCTCTGAATTTTCTGACAATATCCCCCTAGTTTCATTTGTTCAGCCTCATTTCTGTGATATGAGTGGATTTTTAGCACTGCCTTAGCTAATCAAATAAAATTGATCGATCTCCTTGCACTGTGCAGGGTGTTGCAACGTTACGCCCCCCGAAACGGCGACCGTCTGTAAACTTTATGGATTTTAATATTTTGCATCAAGCTGTTCTTTTCTTCACTAAAATCAAAACTAGTCAAAGGGCAAAAAGCTCTAACAAATCATGAGCGAGCGATTCGACTCTTGACTAATTAATGGAC